>NC_045672.1:80881-415291 GCF_003331165.1 Xiphophorus hellerii | reverse complement strand
GTGTAGATCAGTTCTCCAGAGCCTTGCTAATGACCTAATTATTCTATTCAGGTGTGGTGCAGCAGAGGCACATCTAAAAGTTGCAGGACTGCGGCCCTCGAGGACTGGAGTTTGAGACCCCTGCTTTACAGGGAAGACAGAGCCACACGCTGGGCAGCGTGTTGAGATGGAAAAGCCACATAATGTTTTGTTCACAAAGATAAATCTCACCGCACCTCTGAATTCGCGACTACAAGTTATTCCTGTGGTTCACGTAGAGCTGCGCAACCAGAGCTAACACGGCGGGGTTTAAACTCTTACCTTGAGTTCTCCAAAGAAAAATCATTTCTCACAGGAAGTTGATGTAAATATCCATACAGGTCAGTTTGAGTGAAAGGAGGCACGTGCGATCCCGCTGAGGTAAAGTGAGGTAAAGCAGCGGCAGCGCGTGAGGCAAAGCGCAGAGGCGCCAGCTGTGTGATTGGTCCGCGCGCTGCCGGCTTTAAATGCATAAACTCTAAACTTATATATTATAATTAATAAACCTATCCTTTAGGAATAAATCTGCTCCTCTAGTGAAATGCTCAGAGCAACAGAGACGCTTGCAATTTGGCTAACAATATAAATATATAATGTTTTTTTAGTTATTTTCCTAAAAACAAGCAACGCTTAGCCTGGGGGGGGGGTAGTGTCATGATGGGTTAAAGGTTTCTAGCCCACATGCAGAACACAAGACAGGAGAGTAAGAATCAGTTCAAGTGATTTATTAAGATAACACAATTATCAGAGTGTGGGAAGGAGGTCTGGTCCAGGGAATCAACGGTAACGGGCAGCAGTGGTTCACTGCGAGGGGAAAGAGCAGACTGGTGAGTTCAGGGGTCGTGGGAATATGGAAATCTCAGATCAAACGCAGGTTGTTCTTACTTGGTGGTGGTTGGATTTGAATCTTGGAGGGTAACTGAGTATGTCCAGGGTCTCGGTCTCTTAGTGGGTCTAGGAACAACGGAGGAGTGCGGCGGAGAACGGACAGGTAGGCTCGGGTGCAACGGAGACACAGCGGAGTGGTTCGACCGCCAGCCTTGGGGTCCAGGAGATACTTGCAAAACAACGGAGAGGTGAGTCTGGGAACTCGGGCAACCAGTGGGTATTTTCCACGGCGTCACGAGGGAGGTTCTAAAACCAGGAAAACTGCCAGGATCTGGTCAACGGGTCCAGAGTGTCAAAAGGATCACCTGAAGGCAACAGAGAAACACAAAGAGAATCACAGGAAGGCTCAAGGCAACGAGGAACACAGAGACAGGGCTCAAGGGGGCTCAGAGGTACCGTGACTGGCAAACACTCAGGCGACGCTGGACTGGCAGTCAACTCCTAAAGTATGCTCCGCTGATGAGGGTAATCGATGACAGCTGAGGATGATGATGACACCACCGCACTCCAGCCGGAACCTGTCACCATCTGGTGGTAAGAGGCGCACAGGAAAAACCCCACCAAGAGAACCAGAGAACCCCGGAACATAACAGGTAGTAAAGCAATTGCGGGCAGCCAGGCTTATAATATGGTGGGGGAAACTCTGGTACTGAATCTAAAACAAAGAAGTAGTGATTTTTAAATGGTGAAGTGGCTCTCCTCCCTGGGCGCCATGCTGATGTGTTTTCTATTGGGTATTTAATCTTCAGGCAATAAGGAGTAGATTCCTCCATGTAAAGAAATATACCCTACTAGAGGCTAATGTTGCTAATTTGTTAACAGACCCTCAGACACATAATCAGTAATAACTTAATGACTGTTTCTCTTGTTTTTAATAAAAGATTTATGGCATTTAATGATCTGTAGTCCAAAATATAAACCACTTAGACTGGACAGAGCTACAATTAACGTCTTTAAACGTCAGAGATAAATCCGTATTCTATTTGTGAAAACACTAAAGAGAATTTCCAGTACTATGTGGACTTTAGGACCATCTTATATTAATCACCACTATACAAATATTCATTAAAACAATGTTTGATTTGTGAAATCTCTAATTTATTTGTAAAGTATTGTGTGCAGAAGAAACGACCAGTATGACAGGGCAAAAATAAATATTCAAAGTATTGATTAGAAAATGAGAATCAGGAAAAAAGGATCGACTGGAAGTCAAAGAACAAAGCATTAGATCTCATGGAGATTTTTCTCCTGGCATTGCATCCAGGTTTGGTTTTTGCTCTGACAGACGCGTTTCTGTCCAATGAGGCTCTGAAGTTAGTGACTCATGGCATCCAGACGAGGATCCTGACTTCCTATGGCTAGAGTGTTTGTCGTTGCTCCCCACGCTGAAGGAAAGTGGAACCTAATTTATGGACTCAGATCGTATCTTGATCTGCTCTGACAAGCCTCGGCATCATACCTCCCCATCCCCCGCCACAGCGGCAGCAGCCCGGCCGCTAGTTGACATGCCTATAGCGGCGATGGCGTTCGCCTGTGGGTAGCTGGTCGCCACGGTGAACATAGTCTTCTCCTGACAAGGTGTGAAGCAGAGCAGATTACAGCAGCCAGCAGGAGGGAAAGAAATGGACGTAGTTTGGAGGACTGGGCAAAAAGATGGGAGAATCTACTTCCATTTTGATTGCCACCCAGGGGGGTTTTATTCTTCTCTTCATTCTTTTGTGTTTTCTTTTTTTCTCCCCCATTATGATTATCAGCCATATTGCCTCTTTGGGCCCAAGAGGCAAATTCATGCCACCAGAGCTCCTGAAGTCCATTTAACATCATTTCAATTGACTGAGATGTGTGACCTTTTTGTGTGAGGGAGGGCATGAGGAATTGTGCAGCAATATGCCCTCAGTGCTGACTTGCAGGCACACGCTCTTCCTCCATTGTTGGTTGTCTGCTGTTAGACAAAAATGCTCTCATCTGCCTCCCTGAGGGAGTCTGTGAACATCCTGCTTTTCCATTTTGATTCAGAGAAGCCATCAGGCTCACACAATAGATTTTTCTTTTGCACTCCCCACCGCGTCCTGCTGTCCCACCCACTCATTTCTCTCTTGGTTTTGCACTGTTCTCCATCAAAATTGTGCGTCCCTGACAAAAGAGGCAACCAATGCCTTTTTTTCATATGGGGGTAGAGATGGGCTAGAAATCGATGAATCTCACCCTGGGGGTAAATACTGGTGTTTTTGTCCCGGTCTGATTGTTTTAGCCCTTTGAGTCCAACCCGAACCCTCCACTGGAAGTCTGCTGCCACTGTAACGCAGTCCAAACCAAGCTATTGGCTTTCTGCTCTTTCTACACCTTTGCTGTGCTGCCTGTGTTAAAAATGATTTGTCTCCGATAAATTCACCTTTGGAGATGAACGAGGGTTGAGTTTTGGCAAAACAAGAAGCATATATATCTCCAAACAGGGGCCCTATGTCACAACATATTACATTGTATTTTCTTTCTTCTGTTGTTGACAGCAGCAAAGCTTCTACATCACCAGTATGAAATCAAAGATAAGCCTAGCGAGGAAATGAACATGTGATTTATATCCGTGTGCACAACCCGCCTTAAACCCACCCTCATTAGTCTTATTGGTAGGAGGGCACAGCATAAAAACCAAAGTTGTTTTCTCTTGCTTTTATTTAGTAGTAAAGAAAAATGACAGTGTTCCACTGTTGGCCATACAGAAAAATTTATCACCTGTTTAATTTCACACTCGGGCAGGCTTGGCCTCAGCTCCTTTTCCTCTGACACTGACAAAGTGGCAACAGAATGTGGTGAATCAGTTGCAGGACGGGGGGCTGAGGGGGGGCTTTTTAATTGAAAACAGCATTTAATAAACAAAGTGGTAAGTGTGGGAAGAAGCAGACCTTCTGCTCCCTTTGAAGCTGGACCTGGATCAAACTCCCCAACACATGAAAGGTCACTGGAAACGCAGCCGGGCGGAGAGGGAGTGGAGTTCCCTGGGTCATCGATCATCTTCATGCCCAATCAGGATTTGTAACCTTCTGCAGCAGGATCAAAGTTGTTCTTGCCATTTCCAAACACCTCATCTTTCTCTCCCTGATGTGTGACACATCATCTGTCCATCTTTTTGGACCTTTACCTGGACTAATGTCCTCCCACATCCATGATGACAGTTTAAGAAACTGATGGGGCAAAACTAAGATAATTCATGCTTCTTTGCTTTGGAATGCCTTATTCAGGTCAAACTATGCTGATATGGATGTTTACTAAATGGGAATTTTTTTCTATGTTTTTGGGTAAACGTGAGACTGAAACACTGTAATTCCTCAGCTGTACCAGCAGGTGGTGACAGAGTCAAAGTTTTATGAGAGAAGGATCCTGAGAATGGCTAAAGCAGTGCTAGGCTGAGGATCGTCAAAGATCACACTGTTTTTGACAACTACTAGGGCTGTAATAAAACATTCAGCTCAAGAGATGAGAAAATGAACTTATTGGGTTCCAAGTACGAGCTAACCAACTGTTTATCCAATCAAACTTTATTTTAAAGAATCTGTTCTCAGTAAAATGTCCCATCATTTTTTGAGTTGTCCATATTTTGTTTTTGTTTTTGGCTAAAATGGTCCTAATGCCAGAAAACATAATCGGAACGTCCCTGAAATGATCAGAACAGGAAGATCGGGTCACAAATCGACACAGTTCTCTGAACTCAAGTTAATCCCTATAACCAAATTAAAACTATCACAGTTTAATGTACATGAAACTGTCAAGAAGATTCTGGGATATTATATTCCTATGAGTATTGTGGTACTATATCTTTGCAATTTTAACAATATCAAAGTAAGTACAGGTACAGAAAGTACAGGTAAAAGACAGTTATTTGATTAAAATAATGTTAATAGCTAGCAAGAAAGCTATTACGAGTAAAAGGCAGAACAATGAACTGGAATAATAGAAGAAATCTACATTATGGAAAAACTGACACATCGTTTGAGACTTCAACAAACACATGGAAGAAAAGTGGATGAAATAGACATCATTCAAGACCAAAGACAGCGACAAAAAATAGAGAAAGAACTAGACAAACTAGATGGGACAAAGGTGAAATAGAGGAATAGCTCCCAAGCAAAGGTTTTATGTTATGTTGAATGTGAAGTGTTCATGTACATTGTGTATGTAAACAAATGTGAAAAATACTAATAAACAGTTAAATGATAAAAAAAGACTAGACCAAAGTTTAAATAAAACTAAGCAATTGCTACCATGTTGTTGCTGCTAAAGCAATAGATTATTGCAGTAATGACAATGCTAAGACATTATAATTGCTCTACTATTTCAACGCTGAAACATTTGCAGAGCAGTTTTTTCCTAGCCTCTAGATATCCATTCCAGTTGGATAAAAATCTCTGTTTTTTATATTTAAACCCGACTTGCATGTGGACAAGAGAAACAGATGATCTAAATATTGGCGCCATTGTGAAAATCACCTCAATGCCTCAAAGCAATAATAATAATAATAATAATAATAATAATCCAAACTAGTGTTGAGTGTGAGGATGTAGTCAGACGGATCCTGATGCAGCACCAGACATCAAGTATTCTAGTTTACCAAGAGCTCAGTATATCTCCCACACTTCTTCCTGAAGCTTCAATTATTTACCCATGTTCTGTTCTTTCAGTTCAATACCCGACAGCTTCGACAACGCGGTTCATTTCTAATATTATTTTCATTGTCAAATCCCCGCTATATTTCTTCAAAGTTATCCTCATGCAATCCACGTCCTTTCCTTCCCTGACTGCTGAATTCTGTCTTCTTAATGGAGCTCACTCTGCCAAATAGACTCGGGCCTCTGACATGATTGAGTAAAAAGGAATGGATGGGCAGTGCAGAGATAGCTGATGCAGCCATGTTAGCTGGGGATGTATTAATTGAAAGGTTCATAGGCGGCGCAGGTGGTGGACACATCAAAGTACAGCCACTAATTAGGACCCCCCCCTCTCTTTGCTTTTCACTTTTATTTATTTATTCTGTTTTAATGTCTTACCTCTTTTATTTATGTAGCTCGACTCTGCGAGGGCGCCTGAGCAGAATATGAACTGGGTGGGCTGGCTTGGGTTTTTTATTGTGCCTTGCTGAGCTGGCGTACGGTAAACAGATGCGGGAGGCCAACCATCACTGCTTCATCCTCCCTCGATCTGTCCTCGTTTTTATTTTTATCTTTTCTTCCAAGGTCAACTGAGCCAGGAATACCCACAGTAATGTGACCGGTGGCTGAGAGCCATGAGCCGCAAAACAAAACGTTTTATGAAACTCCAGACTGAATCAATACAACGCTACAATGGTTTACGTTGGTAAAAGGGTTCGGGTTAGTGGTTACAGATAGCTAAAAGCATTAGGGTAACTATTGGTAACCACCAATAGGTGGTGGGTATTAGGGCTATTAGGGTTACAGATAGATAGGTTAAAGGGTCTCAGGATAAATGGCATTCTGGTGTAAATCTCTGAACTGTGCCTGATGTTTGTTCAAATTCAGTTAATTTCAAAAATACTTAATTGATCCCAAAGCGAAATAAAATGTCATATTAATCAACAATTGTTCTGGTAGATTGGGTTTGGGTCTCCATTAGCTGCAGCTCCAGATAATGAAGTCAGAGCTCCTTCGTTGTATCGACCCTTCAAAAGTCCTTCCATCCTGTTGCTGATGACCCGTGTCAGGGAAGAGCTGGGCTCCCCTCCCCTGGCTCTGTGACCTTCTCCATAATCTACTTTAGAAGATGGGTTACGCTAAGTGCTACTTCCATCACTGGGACATCGATTTCGCCATTAGAGGCGGAGCATCAATACACGGAGTGGAATAAGCCCCAGAAGAAGACAAGACGACGGGGAGGAGAAGGAACACCCTGATTACCCGCCGCTTGAATCCGCTGGGTGTCTCTGGGAGCTTTTAGTTCCTTTTCTGAATAACAAATTAGTTTTGAATGAACTTTCTTCCTGCCTCATGAGCCTCTCGCCCTGTCTGACAGGCTTTCATACTCCTGTCTTCACACGCATTCACCTAATCTCTCCCGGGACCCCGCTGCAGGAGATGCTCGCAACTTCAAAAGACGGGATCCTTCCACTTTTCTCATCTGCTCGATTTGTTGTTTTTAAATGAAACCCCAAAACAACATGCTCTCACATGTCTCTGTTCTTTTAATCCCTTTTAGGAAAAATTAAAATGCACAAAACAAGCAGAAAATGAAGGATTTTCATACTTTTTGCTGGAGACTCAATGAGTAGCTTTTCCCTCGCTTTTAATGCAAGTGAACGACCTTTCAGGGTTACAGTTAAAGAGTTGCTGTGACAACTTTTCTCCAAGGTCCCAGGAGCTAATTAAATTTAACAGAATACTGTGCAATTAGTTGCATTCTCATATCAGGAGGCAGGCACCCATAGAGCGGGCCGGCTGCCACTGAAAGGCCACAGATTCCCTCCTTTTTTTATTTCTGATTTAATTGAAATAAAAAGGCCGCCTCTTTGGTGGTGCAGAGATGTCTAATCTATTTAGTCACCATCCAGCCTCGGCTGCACTGGTCATTATTTTACACTAGCAGCAGCAGCAGTTATTTTCATGTTTTCTCTTTTAGCATAAATATTGAAATTTGGTCACTCAGGAAATTTGAGCTTTATGTTGAACAAAAATATGTTTGTTCTGAAAAAAGAGTGATTTCAGTGTGTGTTTTATGAATGACACAGTGAGTTTTGTGTTTTTATTTGCAGAATGTGGCTCTGGGGCATCTGGCTCCGGAGTGGAGAGCTGCGAACAGGAGCGCTGTACGACGTACGATGGGATTTGGAACGAGGACGAAGAGGATGAACGCTGCATCTGCAGCTTTAACTGTGAGAGCGTGCCACTCAACGAGGTACAGCTTCCAGGAAAAGCTGGTGCTCACCTACAGGTTTAGACCTGATGTAGCGTTTTGTTTCTGGCTAGATTTGCTACATCAATTGAACCAGCCGTTCCAACTGTTGGAGTGTGACTCTAAATGTGTTGAGATCCTCTTCAGAAATCACAGTAAATAACAAACATGAAGATTGTAAAATTAAATGTAATAAAAGATACATTTATTATTATCTTCCTAAAATAAAGGGTTACATCATTTTTTACCAAAAGATTAAGAAAACAAATCACCGTTGGTAAAAAATTACCTAAGCCATAATTTTAGGAAGGTGATAATATGTTGTTGCAACTGATTAAACAACATGTTCTCACTCCCAACTCGTCTATGGAGGCTTGGGCAGGTTCCCTCCGCATCACATGTTGACGCTCCTTCTCGTCAATAACTGACGTTCAGGCTGAACGTTCAGGCCGTTCAGAAGCTCAGGGAGCGCTACAGCACTCAGTGTAACTGTAGCGCTCCCTGAGATTCTGAACCTGACGATCTAGGAACGAAGAGGATGAGTCTATTCTAATTTTTTTAAAGGCATAGAAAAAGTGATACCATTCATGCACAGCTGATGTATCTGTATGATTTACCAATTTCGTTAATTTTAATTCAGATTTTAAAAATCCTCCGGGTCTCTGAAGCCATGATTTTATCTTCATTTCTGCTACCCGAAGGATCTTTTAAATCTGAAGTAAAATTAACGAAATTGGTAAATCATACAGATACATCAGATGTGCACGAATTGTATCACTTTTTCTATGCCTTTAAAAAAATTAGAACAGACTCCTAGATCGTCAGTTTCAGAAGCTCAGGGGGCGCTACAGCACTCAATGAGAGCAGCCTGAACCTCAGTTGTTGACGAGAAGGAGGTACCCAATGCGTCAACATGTGATGCAGAGGGAACCTACCCAAGCGTCCATACACCATGTTCCAAATTATGATGCAAGTGATATTTTCTCAGATTTTCTTAAATGGTCAATGCAAATGATGGTCAGTATAATTTTCAAGTCATGAACTATTACAGTATAAATCAAATTTTACTGAACAAAGCTCCCCATGAGAACAGTATTTTTTTTCAAAAATAAAAACTCAAAATGCACTGCTCCAAATTATTATGCACAGCAGGTTTTCTAAACATTTTATGGATTATAAAGAACTGCAAACGGTCATTCTTTGAATGTGCAGCATTAAGTGGTCACATGTACTAAAATCAAGCTATTTCAATCAAAAACATCTTACAGACCAAGTTCCATGTTAACATTGGACCCCTTCTTTGATATCACCTGCACAATTCTTGCATCCATTGAACTTGTGAGTTTGTGGAGTTTCTGCTTGAATTTCTTTGCAGGATGTCAGAAAACCTTCCCAGAGCTGCTGGTTTGATATGAACTGCATTCCACCCTCAGATCTTCTGCTTGAGGAAACTCCAAAGGTTCTCAGTAGGGTTGAGGTCAGAGGTCAGAGGAGGATGGTGACCACACCATGAGTTTCTCCCCTTTTATGCCCATAGCAGCCAATGACACAGTGGTATTCCTTGCAGCATGAGATGGTACATTGTCATGCATGAAGATGATTTTGCTACGGAAGGTACAGCTCTTCTTTTTGAACCATGAAAGAAAGTGATCAGTCAGAAAGTCCATATACTTTGCTTAGGTCATTTTCACACCTTCAGGGACTCTGAAGGGGCCGACCAGCTCTCTCTCTCTCTCTCCCCATGATTTCGGCCCAAAGCATGACTCCACCACCTCCTTGCTGATGTCACAGCCTTGTTGGGACGTGGTGACCATCCACCACCAATCCATTACTGCGTCCATCTGGACCATCTAGGGTTGCACAGCAGTCATCAGTGAACAAGTCTGTTTGAAAATTAATCTTCATGTACGGCTGGGCCAACTGCGACTGTTTCTGCTTGTGAGCTCTGGTTAGGGGCCCAATGGTAGGTTCATGCACCGCAAGCCCCTGGAGGATCCTCCACCTTGAGGTTCTAGAGGCACCAGCAGCTTCAAATAACTGTTTGCTGCTTTGTAAGGGCATTTTAACAGCTGCTCTCTTATTCCGATCAATTTGTCTAACAGAAACCTTCCTCATTCTGCCTTTATCTGTACAAACCCATCTTTGTTCTGAATCAGCCACAAATCTCTTCACAGTACGATAACGCTTCAGTTTTCGTTAAATATCTAATGTTTTTATATCTTGTCATACGGCACTACACTATCTGATGATTTTCATCAGCAGAGAGAGCTTTTCTCTTTCCCATATTGCTTGAAACCTGTGGCCTGCTTAATAATGTGGAACATCCTTCTTAAGTAGATTTCCTTTAATTTAGCTCAAAAAACAAACTAATCAACCAGCTCTCTGAAATTATAGTGATTCAAAGAGCCCTGATACACAATACCACCTATAAATTTGATAGCACAACAAAAAAAATTATCTTTATGACACTTAAATCCAATTTGCATAATAATTTGGAACACTGTGTAGATGAGTTGGGAGTGAGAACATATTGGATTAAAACATATTAGATGTTGGGGGTTTTTTGTGTTAAATGACTTACTAATAATCTCTTTATGCTCATCCAAAAGTCTCCTCGAGTTACATTTTATTAATCAAAAGTTTTGAGATTCTGAGACTTTGAGAGGTAATCCATCGACATACGTTAGGTTGATGTGTGTACGGTTTGTGAGACGTAAACCGTTTATTTATGCCTGATTAAAAATAACGTACCATCATGTCATAGAAATCTCCCTGTCTGTACCTGCTCTCTCTCTGCAGGTCTGTGGCTCGGATGGGAAAACCTACCGGAACGAGTGCGAGTTAAAAAACACCAAATGTTTGGAAAAGAGGCTCTTGTTGATTCAGAGTCAGGGTCCCTGTGCAGGTCGGTGCTTCACACATAAACACATACAGTGATTGCAGGTTACTCCGTCATCATTGTCGCTGTCATCCCATTTCTCCACTCATTCCCTCCATTGACGGGTTATCTCTCCTCCCAATATAATTCTGACATCATCTCTGTTGTCTCTTCTTTGTCAGCCCAGTCGCCAAAACCTAATGAAATGATGTAGATAATGCTTGAATGTGCTTTGCCTTGTCTGCGTGATTTGCTCCAGGAAAGTTGACAATTTTTTCAGCAGCGTTTGTGAAACTGATGGTTCCTCTGGAGGCTGGCTGGTGTTAAAATCTTTCTCACGGGCCTGTGTGTGGAAGGAGCTGATTACAGTAATGAGTCTTTTTTTTTCTGTCTTGAAAGTCTGACAATTTAAACCATTAAACTTGCCTGCTAACCCTGAGGATACCACTTTGCTCCACTTACACTAATATAAACAGCTCTTCTTTGCATGCAATAATGGCATTTACCCAGAGAGCTGATTGTTAGATCAGTGGCCAGGCTGCAAAGGTTAACCACCTTCTTCTCTATGGCTGTGTCAAATGAAGAGCTTTTGCTGGTAAAGGCTGAAGAGCAGAGCAAAAAGCACTTCAGGGATTTTGTGTGATCACTCTGGCCTGCTTGATTCCCCCCGGGTCCAAAAGAGAGGAGGATGGAGGGAGCTGAGCAGAGGGAGAAAGAAGCAGCTCCCAGTGTTTCCACTAACATCCTTGCTGATTCTTCTTCCTCCTAAGCCGGCCTCCTTGGGGCTGACTGTCACGCTTCTCTACCCTCCATGGATAATCAATCCTCTTTCTGAACAGCCCTCTGTGTGTACCAGACCTATGGGCTTCTGCTCTCCTATTGGCTCATGGATGAACTCACATCTGTGGGATTTTCCTGCCCTCTACATTAGTTATGTGAGGACCAGTTTTGATCTTGACCTGAAGTTCAGAAGCCAGAATCAGCCCTGGGTTTTAGTAGCTCTGAGCTGTAAGAGAACTTCTTGAGACTAACTTCAACTTTCCTAAAAATTACAGTACCTTGTATGAGATTTCATACAGCAAAGATTCGTTTATTAAGTTCAATTCATTTTACTGGAATTTTACCTGATAAACCATAGCAGAAGACCGTAAAGTCGACGACAACTGAACTTCAACATCTTTTAACCAGTGGTGGGCTCACTTCAGTTAATCTGCTAATAGAAGAGCTAATTTTTCATTTAGCACTTTTGCTAACTTTGAAAGAGTTTAGTGCACTTAGCTTCCCCTAATGCATTCTTTCTGGACAAATTCTACAACGCTAATTAACCTGGTTGTTTTTTTGTTATTTATTTAAAATAACAACTTAAATAATCATTTTGTTTAAAAAAACTTATTTGTTATTTTAAACAAATAAGTCTTACTTATTTGTTTAAAAATTCTTCAATTAGTCAGAGGCTTTCCTTCATGCTCTTATTTTGAAGAGGTGAAAACTTTACGCAGCCGTTCTGTTTCCTTTCCTCAGCATATTTTTTTTCAAACAAGAAACATACAGGAACAAAATCAAACTGAACAGAGAGCGAAAGAAGTAAACATAAATACAATATCTAATATCACTATAGAGAACATGTAAATTATGGAAAAAGTAAATTGGTGATCATCTTTCAATGCCGACATGATTCAAACTGAAGCTAGCATTATGGTGTGCTTTAGCGTTATCAAAACTAATGTTTATAACTAGTGCTACAGAGTTAGCATAACTAAGTTTTTAGTTAGTGGTGTTTACCACTGTTTTAACATATAATGGTTTATAAATGTAGCGAGATTAAATCTAAACTAGTTGAATTGTGATGATTTATCACATTTACCATGCTGAAGCAATTCAGGTAATCCCTCACTGGTACCTGCCAGCTCAAATCTGGGTCAAGACATTCAATACAATCCAAAAACATGTCTGTTGGTTCTGTGGATATGAAAATATGTCCAGGAATATAAAAGATAGTACTATACAAAGGAAATAAATACAGTTGAGTTGAAAAATATGAAGGTAATATTGCATGTCAAAGTCAGCAGCACTGTGAAAGACAACAGCTACTGCAGAGAAAACCAAGCACAGGGAGGAGGAACGTATGAAATTAAAGGTTCTCCTTGTCCTAATAGGCTGGGTGCAGATAGCTGAATGCAGCGTCGGAAAGTGGCAAGTTAAATGAACTGTGTCCAAAGCCCATCTCTGGAGTGGGAAAGAGCTGGAAAAAAGGAGCGAGCCGAGTCATCACCATTAGGCTGTGGCTCATATCCACACCAGTAACAGTGTGATTTATGGCCGCCGTATCTCCAGCCTCCAAACTCCAAATTAGCAACATAAGAAAGGGAGATTGGTTGGGGAACAGAGAGAGAAAGAACCAGACTGAACAGAGAGTTCTCTGTTTTTTATCTACAAGTTAACTTTTCACTCAAAAGCTTGGAGGAAAATTTTAACGTTGGGCTTCTTTTTTTGCCTTGGCTATTAAACAATCCCCTCCGCCCCGCCACCTTTTCCCTCCTCCTATTGTGTTTGTTGTCGGCTGCCAGCTTCTGGAGAAAGGCCAGCGTGAGGAACACATTTGTGTCTATCGGGCTGAGTGTAGCTCTGCCACGCTGGTTTGGTGGCTGCTGCAGACAAAAGAGGCAGAAGCAGCTTGGCACATCCCCTCACATAAGGCAGGGCTCTTTCTTTAAGATGTAGGTTTCCTGTGCAGCTCCACAGACAGGGACAAATGAAGACAACATCCCTGCTGGTAGGTGGTAAATGTCAAATTCAGCAGGAAGGCATTGCTTGTTTTCACTAGAGGTAATAGCATCTCTTACCCTTCCTGATGTGGAGCGTAGAAGATAAACTTGTTATCTGGAAGCTGGTTCTCAGCCTCCTGTTCTCATTTTTTTGCAAAAAAAAGTTTCATCTGTTTAAATTGTTTTATATAATGTCCAATAAATCCAAACCTCAGCCATTTAAATCTTCCTCTGTCTCTTCTTGTTCCTTCCCTCCTCAGAGAATTATGTTACGTCTCCAACGGAGCTAACTGCGCCGCAGCACTGCGGCCTTTCTCCGTACGGCTGCTGCTCTGACAACATCACCGCCGCTCTAGGGGTCGGACAGGCCGGATGTCCCAGTGAGTCTTCCTCCCTCCGCCTGCTAAACTTCTGATGCTATCAGGCCGTGACGGCGCGTTGTCCTTGAGTTGCAGTTTCTGTAAGATTACAAGCAAAGTTGCAGAGCTTGAAGCTTTTAATCTTAATCCCAAGAATAATTATGATGATGCTGGTCTTTATCAACAGAAACAAATCTTTCCTCTACTGATGATCTCGACTCTTGATAGCGACAGAGATGTAGGGGAAACGTGGCATCACGCTGTAATCTTCAAGATGCTTCAAAGATAGGGAAAATGCAGATTTAGAAATAGAATATGCTGATGGATAGTGTTTCACAACATTAGTAAAGCCATGCATTTATGTGTAGGAAGGATTTAAAAAGCTTAAAAACAGTGCTGTATTTTTCCTCAGGCAGCTGTCAGTGTAACGTCCACGGCTCCTACAAAGGCTCCTGCGACCCGACCAGTGGCCAGTGCTCCTGTAAGCCGGGGGTCGGCGGCCAGAAGTGTGACCGCTGTGAGCCGGGCTTCTGGAACTTCCGTGCCATCATCACTGAAGGCATGAGCGGCTGCACGCGTAAGGAGCTGCTGTTGGTCTCTATTTGCATGGTGCATGTTGTAGAGGTGGCCGAATCGACCCAAAATATTAGAGAGTATCTAAACCGAGTCGATTCAGATTGATGCTGGTAAGATCTGTACTTTAGTTTCAGATTCCCTTTTATGTTTTTAGTTTTGTATCGTAGTTTCTTAGTCTGATTGAAAATCTGCTCCTTGGTCAATGCTCTGCTTTGAGCAATACTCTTGGCTATTGAAAAACAATGGCTTGGACTGTTGAGGTTTTAAACTTTATCCAATCACTAAGGTTCAATGCTATTAGCTTACCAGAAGACGCCTGGTAAAACTTCCCAACAGGGTGGAAATTAGCACTTTGGTGCTTCAGCATTTGCTTTCCACTTCTGGTCTAATAGAGGAGCTAATTTTGTGTTTAGCATTTTTGCTGACTTTGAAAACATTTAGCACACTTTCATTTGGCTAAATATATTTTCAGGATAAAGTCTTAAAAGCTAATTTACTGTTACTGTATAAACTTTCAGTTGAGTACTATCGCTATTGTTGTTGTTTTAATTTTTATGGTTGTTTTGGTATTTATCATCAAAAGTAATTTCCCAGAGAACAAAAAAGCCATGGGAATAAAAATAATTTCTACAGACATTCAAGTTAAAATTGGTAAGCCTAACAGCAGCCAATCAGAGTGGAAAAAAATATTCTTGTTCTGTGCCATTCTCTGATGTTAACTGTTAAATATTGTACAAAATGACCAGATAAAAGATGTACAACAATACAAGCTTAAACTTTGAACTATTTGCAAAAGACAGTGCTCTGGAACATTGAAACATGGATAGAACTGTAACTATATCAATCAGGACTCTTCTTTTCTTCAGTGTTTCTGTGAGTTTCTGGCGGTGCAGCTCTGTGCTGCCTTCAGGAGAATGGGACATCAGAGTATTATCCATAAAATTTCACCCACATGGCATTTACTGTGTAAACCAGTTCTTCAGCAGAAAAGTAAAAGTTCCAGATCCTTTTAATGCCATACAAATATGGGACAGAAACGTGGATTATATCTTTATACAGACCTGTCTATTGATTTATAGATTAATAGTTTTGCTGGACAGAAATGACAAAGAACAAAGCTGGTTCTTAATCAAATCCTAATGAGTCAGATTGAAAATGTCATGGAGTCACTGAACAGCCTCATTACATTAACACTGATATGAAAAGCAATATTGAAGAAATAAATATATCAAATCTAATAAAAAACATTAATAAATTCTAAGTTTCTTACTGTTACATTGTGTAAAACAATTTTCTGATTGGTACTATATGCGGTCTCAACAAACCCATGGCACTTCAATAATATTATTTGATCTTTTATCTGAAAATAGAGTCTGTTTGTTCTTGCCAATAATTAATACAGAGGACTGCTCTGTACTATTGCTCGAAAGGTCTTGCCATACAATTTTCTTCCTCTGTATTTAATTTAGTTTCTTAGTTTATTCTTGCATTTTGTTCTTTGTTCATTTCCATTTAGTTTTCTTTGATTAGTATGATCCTTTCTTGGTTTATTGTTATGTCTAGTTTAGTTTCTTTCCTGTTATTAGGTTTACTTTATCCTTTGTATTGACCACCAGTAAACTTCACTCATCATCTGCTGTGCCGCTTAATCATAACGTGTTTCACCAGATTTGCCACTCATATTGATTTTTCACTGTTCACCGCCGGGTTCTCTGATCATGAATCACAAATAGTTTGTTCCATTCTATGTCCTGGTTCTCCTGTTTCAGAGTTTTGCGAAACTTGCGTACGGTGCGGAGCGGTCGGGAAGCATATTGATGGAGAAAAGCAGACTGACGTAAATCTTTTAATACAAGGAAAAAAATCCCGGTATACTGATGATTAAAATTCAAAATGGCTGTGGTACTACCGTTTCATACCGGATCACTTACAGCACCGATGTTAACTCTATAAAACGAACGCTTTATACGTTTTTATATAAGTTGCTGCTCTGACGTGATCACAGCACTGCCAAAACATATGTACAAAAATCCTCAATAAAACATAAATATTTGAAAATCAGACACCAGACAAGTAAATCACAGTAAAGTCATCAGCTGGTGTAACGCTGAACTGATGGTGAAACTATAGTAGCAGGAGAACGGAGCTGCGCCAAGAAGCTAGTTACATAATACAGTTTTAGCAAGTTGCTCAAAGTCTAAACTGATATTGTTGTGCATATAAGGTGTAAAGTTTACCTTCGAGCAAACGCCCCCCAGAGGAATCTCAGCGCCCCCCTTTTGTAAAAATTTCCGCCAGCGCCCCCTGCTGTCCTCTGAACGCCCCATATCCAGGCTCAACTCTGCCTCAAAAATATCTTGCTTGGATTTTCTTACATCTTATTCAAATAATAAGTATCATTATTGGTGTAGATATTGGTATCGGCGATATGGGCCTGTATTTACTTGATTTGGATCGATACTAAAATATGACATATCACACATCGCTAGCTTGTTACTTTGAACAGCTTGTGAAATAGCTTGTAGATCTACATTTTTTATGATGGGACCACAAGCTCTTGTATAGAATAGAAATGGGAGAATTGAAGTCGATAAACTCCAAACGCAGCATCTACTTTCTTGTCGGAACCTCCAGAACAGGGAGGGCATGGATCTCTGAATCTTATAATTCTTGTGCATGGTTAACCGTAAATTCACTTTAGTAGACAAACAGGAGGAGCTGCTTGCTGCATTTTAGCAGATTGATTTTCTGTTGTGTCCTTTAGCGCTGTCAAAACTGGATTGAATGAACTGTTTCCATTTGTATGCGGGCGGCGGTGTGAGGTCGGGACCTGGTTGTTTGTCTCGATGTAACGCGATATGCTGAGCGGCTTCGCGTCTCGCTGCCGCCGTACCGAAGGACACACGCTGCTGGAGCCAGGGAGCAGGAAGCCTGCAGGTGTGTCACCTGTGGCCTGACCTTTAACGAGGTTTAGCCAGCACAGGCAGAAAGCAAAACACAACACCAATAACGGCTTCAGCAGGAGGGAGGAGCAGGGAGAAAAATAATCACATCATTGATTCTAGGAACATGATGGGCTTGATGTCCTTCCCCGAGGTTGTTGTTTTAAGTTCGTCTTACACGCTCGTTCTCCTCCTTCCACTCCTTCCCTCTGTGAACCCCGAGGCGAGTTGAACTGTTCCCAACCCCTCAGTCGGAGACAAACACGTATCGTTAAAGCAATATGCTCGGGCTAAAAGTGCTCCAGACGCGCTTTGTTTGCCTACCACTCTAAGTGAAGGCCGGTCTGCCCGTCATCGGCACTATTCGATTATCTAATCATGCCTTTTTTTTTGCAATTTCAGCCTGCAGCTGCGATCCCACCGGCTCGGTCCGGGATGATTGTGAGCAGATGTCGGGCCTGTGCTCCTGCAAGACGGGGGTGAAAGGCTTGAAGTGCAACGTGTGTCCAGATGGAAGCAGGATGGGAATGAACGGCTGTGACCACGGTAACAAGCAGAGGCGTCCACAGACATTTGGGGGGCAGGTGCCCATTGGTACTTGTAACTAATATTAAAGCTGCAGGACGTGAATAAAAAATGTTTTTTACATATTTGTTAAAACTGTCACCATATCCTGACAGCAGGAGACAGATAATCTGAAAATATCAAGCTTCCTCCACCTCCTCCCTGAGCTGCTACTGCCGTCTGAAGAAACGCACCTCTAACGACCAAAAACAACCAATCAGAGACAGGAAGACGGGCTTAGCGCTGTTCGTCAACCTCATGTACTCACTGCTCCATGTGCTGATGGTGGAGAAATCACTTAGTTACAGCAAAACCGTTTATCCACCGTCATCATATGCTAACTAGCCATCAGGGTGATTGACAGCAGTAAGACCCGCCTCTCGGTTCTGATTGGTTGCTTCTAGTTAGCAGTGTGAGAAAGCAAGGAGTTTATTTTTTTCACAGATTATCTGTCTCATACTGTCACAACATGGTGGCAGTTTAAACAAATATGTAAGAAATATTTTTTTATAAAAGTTACATACTGCAGCTTTTTTTATTTTTCTAGAAAAATCAACTAATTTGGGTTAAGAGTGCAGTGTGAGGTTTATTACAGGTTAATACTGTAATAAAAACTGTCTAAAAACTGAGAAAAAGATTTGAGAAGGGCTCTTTTTGTCCAGAGCAACAGAGCAGGCGCTCTAGCACCACCTCGTGTCTGTCTGGTAATAAGAGCGCTAATAAATAATGAGGAGGATCGCTGATGAACGCAGACTGGGCTCCTGGGGCCTCCCAGAGTTGCTCCCATCACTCGAAGAGCGTTTCTGTCTCTTATCTGATTTGTGGAGAAGCTTTACAGCAGCCACTCTTTCTTCATCTCTTCTTCACATCCATCAGCTTTATTGGCAGAGCAGGAAGTGACTCCAGGATGGCTAATCAATAGTGATTAGGGAAATAGTGAAGTGTACAAAAGGCCCATGGACAACATATTACCCCTTGATATTTCTATTTGTCTGCATCTTGTTGGACCATCTCCAGCACTCACATGTTAGATCTGTGTGTCAGCACTATTGATTGCTTTTGATTAAAAATGCAAACCCGCCCCGGCGATTGCACCGAATAAAAAAAAAAAGGAAAACAGTTGAAGGAAAGGTTAGCTCCTGCTGAGAGCCTGCAGCTCCTTGATTAAGATTCACCATCAGACATCGACTGGAAGTCAAACGCTTAATGAAGCCAGCAGTCCCAGCTCGCCGCCACACACACTGCTGGGTACAGAGACAAGGTACTCAGAGGGTATGGCACAGTAAAGCATAAGGTGAAGCTGTAATAATAGAATATACACACACACAGGATGCCTGGCAGTTTGTGGGGAACTTTGTGGGGAAAAAAACTACCAGCAATAAGATAATTTTTCATGCAGTGTTTTTATATGATAAAATAATTAATAATCTAACAAAAGCTGTAGCATTTGTTAGATTTAAAAAAGATAAAAGAAGTGAGTTTCCTTATTCCTCTAAAAATACCGATTTTTCATTCCCATGTCATGATGGAAGAGTAGAACATAACAATCATTGTATTGTTGCTCACCTCTGTCATCAGGCTGTTCAGAGGCAGTAAGAAATCAAACCTGTGTCGTCCACAGGCCCTGATGCCCCTACATCGTGTGAAGAGCTGCTCTGCAGTTATGGCGCCGCCTGCCTGGAGGAAAACGGCCAGGCCCACTGTCAGTGCCCGCCGCCCGACTGCGACTTAAGAAACAAGACAAAGGTACGCCTTCCAAAGCGGCTAGGGGTTTGATCTTTTTGGGAGTGCCGGCGGCCTTGGGAGCTAACATGTGGCTCGGCTGCCATCCCTCCATCTCTGTCACTGTGGAGCAGGTGTGCGGCTCAGATGGGGTGACCTACGCTGACCAGTGCCAGCTGAGGACCATCGCCTGCAGGCAGGACAAGGATGTTACCGTGCAGCACTCTGGACAGTGCACAGGTGAGCCTGGGTGATTCCTCCATGCATCACGCCGAGCATCGGCCAGCTGCTGTCAGGCTGCGCTGATGGAGCTCTGCTGTGTCTGCGCCACTACGGCTTTCTGTCTCACAGAGTGTAATGACAAAAAGTAAAAGTTAATTTTAGCACATGCACTTACTGTCCATTACATTAGGTACGCCTGTTCAGTTTGTTTCTAACACAAACAGCTAATCGACCAAATCTAACAGTTAGCCTCCCAACCTGGTGGAGACAACTTGCTGGAGTTCAGACAATGGTTCTGGTTCTGGATGTTAGAAAGTGACTCAACTTATTACAACTAATCTAGACAGAATCCAAGCCGAGATTCTCTTGTTGGCCCCCAGAGTGAAAGTTTGTGGCTCTGCCCTAAATCAGGTTTCTGATTCAGGTAAGCATGCCCAGTCAGTGGGGCCTGGCTATGTATTTAGCAGAATGTCTGTCTGGGTTTAGTTGCCATCTGATTTGCAGCTTGTGGTTTAGTGATGCAGTGAAGTGTGACATCATCTGATCTTCTCTAATCACAGGCTGAAATGCATGGGATGTTGAAATTGGATTGGTTTATTTTTTGCTGCTGATTGCTCATCTTAGAGCGATGCTGTGGTGCAGACGTTTCCCAGAATCCATCCTGCCTTTCATTGTTTTGTTCTATATTGTTCGTTAAGGTGCTTGAAATCCTTGAAAATGCTTGAATTTCAATTGGGTACTTTCAAGGTTTGGAAAGTTCTGATTTTCCAAATCAAGTCTTGAAAAGTGCTTGATATTCAAACTACAGTGAACCCTCGTTTTTTGTGCGGGTTGCATTCTGAAAAGAACCTGTGAAAGGCGAAATCCGTGAAGTAGTTACCTTTATTTTTTACAATTATTATACAGCATAATTAAATACTCTACATTGAAACCAAAGAACAAAACCCGTTTTCAGGCCTAAGCATTTTTTTTTACCCCTCCAGGGGGTCTTTTGTGGGCTCTAGTGTCCCTTATATGACAGTAGGCTGACAGGAAACGGGGAAGGAGAGGGGGGAAGACATGCGGCAAATATCGTCGGGTCCGGGAGTCGAACCCGCGACGGCCTCGTCGAGGACTCAAGGCCTCCAAATATGGGTCGCGCTATCCCCTACGCCACCACGGCACGCCAGGCCTAAGCATTTTAACAAACAGAACTCTTTCTTACAAATAACTGCAGTAAAATAATAATTTTAATCATCAATACGAAGTACAGTAGGACAAATTGTGACTCGCTATTTCACTGTTCCTCTGACTGTGACGCTGCGGCCTGACTCCGCTCTCTGGTGGCTTTTTCTTCTGAAGCCTGTGGTGCAGGTGAGTTTTTTCGAGAGGAGAACATAGTTATCGGTAGTTGTTGTCACTCTTTATTCTTCTGGGCAAAAATATTTGCCAAAATTTGCCAAGCTGTATTATGTATATTTAAATACCGTAACATTATTGGCACACAGGTAGAGAAGAAGCGCGGAGACTGTTTAGCCAATCAGGACACAGAAATCTGCACAAAGAAAATCCGCGAAGCAGCGAGGCCATGAAAGGTGAACCTCGTATAGCGAGGGTTCACTGTACACCAGGGGTCTCAAACTCCAGTCCTCGAGGGCCGCAGTCCTGCAACTTTTAGATGTGCCTCTGCTGCACCACACCTGAAGAGAATAATTAGGTCATTAGCAAGACTGGGAGAACTGATCTACACAAGGAGGAGGTAATTAAGCCATTTAATTCCAGTGTTTTGTACCTGTGGCACATCTAAAAACTGCAGGTCTGCGGCCCTCGAGGACTGGAGTTTGAGACCCCTGCTGTACACCGTTTTATCATGAAGTTATGATGTTGAAAGTTGAAACCAGATATTTTCATACACCAAATAAAAAGACAGACACATTTTTTCCTCACTGTCTGAAGTTAAATCAAACCTCCCAGAAATTGTGATAAATGATAATATTGTTGTTGGAAACCGTTTTCAAATCAAGGTAAAGGTATAATAATGGAAGCTTGTGCTCTCACCGGCTAATAAACTACATTTGTATAGAACAATATTGATTTGCTGTTAGTTTATATTGTGATTAATTGATGAATGACTTATTGCGACAGGCCTCCTATAACACATGAATTCCTGTAAAACTGTGGCTGGGAATCCTCTGGCTGCGTTCTGCCAAATCTTTGTCAGAGTGTGATTGAAAATGTAGAAAACATGTGTAGGGTGGTGGTGGTGGGGGGGGGGGGGGGGGGGTAGCTCCTGCTCTCTTCTGTCCAGATGTTGATGGACATTGTTCGGATCTCCGTAATGGGTGCTGGGATGGTGCCAAGGCTGCAGCTTGCATGCAGAGTGAAGAAGTGGCGCAGCTGCCAGCTTGAATCTCAACAGGAATCTAGAAAAGAAACTGAGCCAGCTGTGTGTCTGCCAGGTGTGTGAAGGCTTTGTGGGGAAAAAATGTTCATTCACCTCATCACCATAGGAAACAGACCAAGTGACCCGAAAGTGTCAGAGATTGCTTTTTCACCAGACCCAAAGTTAGGACCGTATCCAGTGGAGGTGAGGACGTCATGATGGTCTAGGACAGGCTGGAGGTTTGGGAGCAGGGAGAAAATCAGAAACAGACCAGGCATGGATAAGTCCCAGAACATCTGGTAATTACACATCCAGTGCCGTGGGTGGGTTCAGCTGTGATAAGAGCCAAAATCCAGTCTGGTTTCTGATTCTTCTGTTGCCTGGCAATGGAGATGTGGGTTGTGTGTTATCTCTCACCTAGCATAGCAACACACGGAGCGCCGCTGTCAGCATGCTGTTTCTCTCCATCCAGCCCTGAGGAGACGGTGAGGATCAGAGGATCTGTTCATGTCTTCAATGGGAAGCGGTTGCATCGCTGGTTGCTGTTGTCGGATCTCCAGCTCATTTCACGTGTGGCTGGGTGCGAATTAGCATATTGCTCCGCCCATTTCCACACCGCAGCGCCCCCCGCTTTCCCTACCTGCTGTTTCCCGACGCCGTTGCCAGACGCTCGGCGCCGCAGCGCACTAATGCTCAACAAGCTGCTCTGAGGTCTAGCACAGAGCCAAAGTGCCTAAACACCCGCAGATATTGATCCTCTTACATCGCTTCATCGTGTCACTGGAGACACTGGTGTAAAATAAAACGTTAAAATGTTGTAAGTAAAATGTTAAAATGTTTGGACTGCAGGGAACTAGCCTCTGTAGTCCAAAAGCAGCCCTGGGGAAGAGGGAACTGGAAACCTCAGAGTACAACCTAAATTCAAAATGTGGTTCTCAAAATTTTAATTTGATCAATGTAAATTGATTTTAAAACTGACTTGGTCTTATGTGGAGGTATAATTGCCCCACCTTGTTAGATCAAGAAAGAATTGAGACCAACCACATTTCATTTTATTAATTACTCCCAGGTAGGGCTGGACAATAAGTCAATAACAATATATAGGTGATCAATATTAATAGATAATACGTTTGATAGAATTTTCCCACCATTCTGGGAGATGTAGGCAGAGGAAAAGCCTTTAGCTGGTCAACCTCTCATGGCTAGCTAAGAAAGGTTGGTAGCACCAACTCATTTACTCTGGTTGCCCAGCAACAACCTGCTGAGTAATTTGCGCAGCAGCAGTTTCATGTTTTCACTCCGAGCCTCATAACTGATTAGAAATCAACAACAATGATGTGGAGGGACAACTGAATAAAACAGGAAAGGTCATCCAGATATTTAAAACAAAAACTAATCAACAATTATCGACTGATGTGAGATGGTTACATTGTGATACATTTACAGTCTCCTTGCTGCCAGACATGTGGAAATCATTTAAACAGACCTTGTCTGACAGTATGAAGACAGCAGGATGTTCACAAAGCAAACATCCTGCCTCGATCAGAATCCAAGAACCGATGAGAAACAAAGTCCCAGGCATCCATCAGTCTGGAGAGCTTACCGTCAGAAAAACACTGAATCCTGGAGTGGCCTGACTACAAAAAATACTCCAAAAGCACATTGAGGAAGTTGAACAAAAGCCTAAAGTCCTGCAGATCTTCAGTTAAATAATCTAAAATTCCTCAGTAGAGGCTGAATTAGAGCAATTCTGCTAACAAGAAAAGTTCAAAATTCCTTCACAGTGACGTAAAAACCTTATTATGTTATGTTATGGCAAACAGTTGTTTAAGTTGAAATTCCTATGAAACAAATTAGGTTTTCTTGTCAGATTAAAATACAAATCCAGTGGTCTTCATATTTAATTCATCCAAAACTCTGAGTTATCTCAGAAATCCTGTAAAATTGAGTAGCAGCCACAGTGGCAGCCTCCAGTGGGGAGGCATTTGCACCGATGAGCAAATCACTGCTGGAAGAAGACGACCAGTGGGTTGCCACCAGCCCCGCCTCTCCCATCTGTCGGTATCACCTGTAGGTTTGCGGAGCATTGGCAGGAGCGGCGGACATATGCTGCTTATAGCCCTCATGTTGCGTGTTAGTCAGGGCTCTGCTGATTCCTCCATCCTTCCTTCATGTTGGGAGTTTATCTCACGTTGTTCAAACCCGTTTTCTGTTGTGACTTTTCACCAGCTGCTGCTGCTGCTACCTTTTTAACCCTTTTTATTGTCTGATTTAAACACTCTAGAGGTTGTCCAACTTTCCTTTGTGGGTTTCCTTGCCTCCTGACATTGTGAAGATCTTAATAACCACCTTTCAGTAATAATATGGTAGAAAGCATGCTGAGAACACAGTGGTTCTGTTTCCTTCTCTCCGCCCTCTAACATTACCGTCCATTGTTCTTCCCAGAGGAAGCAAAGCAGCAGAAACAGCTAAATGGACTGGTAAATCTGACGTGTCTGCTGAGACTTCTAGGATCTTTCAAACATGTGCTTATCTCTGCTTATCCCACATCATGAAGTTTCCTGCTGATATCCCACAAACATTTTTCTCTGGATCCATGCAGCCCCTCGACGCTGAGCTTGGCACCTGACTGACAGGTGTAGCCGAGGGGAAAGGCACGCCATTCCATCTTTCTTGGCGATAGCATCAACGCTCCTTGAACCGCGCTCTGAATCTCTCCCACCAGCAGTTATCTGTGCAGCTCTTAAAGCAGTCTCTCTGAGGCATTCTGCTGTCTCTGTAGGTATCACATTTCACACCTCGGTAAATAATTGCTGATCAACTCTGTAATTATAGCGCTGTAATTAAGTCTTACACATACTGTAGTGTTAGGCGAATCCTAATGAGGTGGAAATCTACAGAGCTGGTTTTCTTCCATCCTCTTGCTAAGACGCTTCTTCTCTCCCGGGATGTGAAGTAGAAAAATAACAATGTTGTCACTCCTTTCCTCAGCACGCCGCCCGCCCGCCCGCTCGTCACCCTCAGGAGTTTTTGTCCTATTTATCTTTCTTTCATCGCAGACAGTTTGTCTTTTTGCACCTGAGCTTTTTTGCATTGGTAATGATGGTCTCTTTACACAGAGGTTCTCCTCTTCCTCCTCATATGGAGTTGTATTTTTTTGTTGTTTTCTTTTTAAGCGTTGCATACGTGTTTGTGTGCATGTGTTGACAGCAACGCGTTAGCGGTGCCGTTGATGGGGCTCGAGCTCTCTGCGAGCAGCAGCCTGCCATCTTTGAAGCCAGAGCAAAGCCGGCTTTTTTGCCCCATTTCTATCAATCATTCATCACCGTAGGCACTGGCTGTTGGTGATTAAAGCTTTGCTACTGCAGGGCAGCATTTGAATTTGGATATATAATTCATAGGCTTGCACACGATGCTGCATGTAGGTCTTCTGCCTACCTACACAAGCATATGTATAGGAATAGCATATTTGAGAGCTGGAGAAACTAAACTCGTCTAATTCAGTCTGTATCCCTCAGATGTGTGATTTTTTTCACATTTTGTCACAACTACGAAATATAATGTATTACCTTAAGACTACAGACTAACACACATTGGTCAACAAAAAGTGTGGATGGAAAGCAGTGGTGGGCACACCATCCATCCATCCATCCATCCATTTTCTTCCGCTTTATCCGGGGTCGGGTCGCGGGGCTAGCAGCTTCAGAAGGGAGCCCCAGACTTCCCTCTCCCCATCCACTTGTTCCAGCTCCTCCGGGGAATCCCGAGGCGTTCCCAGGCCAGCCGAGAAACATAGTCCCTCCAGCGTTTCCTGGGTCTTCCCCGGGGCCTCCTCCCGGTGGGACATGCCCGGAACACCTCACCAGGGAGGCGTCCAGGAGGCATCCTGACCAGATGCCCGAGCCACCTCAACTGGCTCCTCTCGATGTGAAGGAGCAGCGGCTCGATCGACCTGTAAATCGAGAGCTTCGCTTTTTGGCTCAGCTCTCTCTTCACCACGATGGACCGGTACAGCGCCCGCTTCATGGCAGACGCTGCGCCAATCTGCCTGTCAATCTCCCGCTCCCTTCTTCCCCCATTCGTGAACAAGATCCCGAGATACTTAAACTCCTCCACTTGAGGCACACACTTAGACTAATTTTTTGTCGAGCATGTTTGCTAACTTTGAAAACATTTAGGCTATTTAGCTTCTACTAAAATTATTATTTCCAGAAGAAATCAGAAGCTAATTTATTTAGCTGTTTTATAAATTTTCCGTTGAATAAACTTTGATTTGTGGAGGCTTTGGGTGTCAACATGGTTGAATTTAGCTCTATGGTGTATCAGCAGTAGCTTACTGCTTAGGTGCTAATAGCGTAGCTAATTTTCATTTAGCATTCTAGCTAACTTTGAAAACATTTAGCACACTTAACTTTTTCATAAATACATTTTCTAAGATAAAGTCTAAAGGGCTAATCTAGTTTTATAAAGTTTTAGCACAACTAATGTCTCAGCTAGCAGTGTCTACCACTGATGGTGTCACCCTGAATATAACCTTTACCTTGGTAAAACATGGCAGAATTATGCTGTGGGAATAGTTTTCTGCTGCAAGGAAAGTTGATTGGAAATCTAATAAAATAATTTAATGTAAATAAAAGTGATAATACTCCTGGTGTTGCAAGACTGAACTGAGAGGTAAACATTCATCCATTGTTGCCAGGTGTGCGGGTGTGTGTGTGTGTGTGTGTGTGGTTTTATTGGTAAGCCTCGCTAGAAGACAGAGATTTTCATCTGGTCTCTTTAAGGTTTTATTAAAAGTGTAGCAAAATCAAACATTTCCATCTTTGCTCAGCCATTCATCCATTCCTTGCTTCCTCCCCTTCCCTTCACCAGAAAGCATCTATGACCCGGCAGACCGACCCACCCCCAACCCTCCGCCCACCACCCCCGGCCCAGCCTCAACGGCCGTCATCACTACCACCCCCGACCCCTTCATCTCTAACATGGTGTATGCCATCCCGCCTCCAATGACGGCCCAGCTAGCGTCCATGGAGCCGCCTGACACCAACGCCGTCCTTTCCACCTCCACCCCCGGCCGCGTTCCATCCAGCCGCATCCAGCCATCCGCCTCTGCCACCCCGAGCCCCCTGGAGGGCTCGGGCAGCGGCGACCCGAGCGGTGACGAAGAAGAGGAGGACGGACGGGATGAGGATGTTGGTAGTGGCGTCCAGTCGGAGGCCAGCGGTTCAGACGATTCTGGCGGTAAATCACTGCTTTTCACTTCATTCTCCATAATCCTGTTAGGTGGGAGGTTGGGTTTATCTGGAGGGTTTGGAAAAATTCAGAATCAATCATTAGCTGACATCATAACACATTCATACCATCATCTGCTAATTAGAAACTAAAAATAGGAAGCAAGGCTTGTGTAATTGTATGCAAATAGATTTTGCTGGAGAAAAAACTTCAAAGCCAGACAGATGAGGAGAAGAAATCTTCACAATGCTGTTACTGTCTTTTTTTTCAATTGCAAAAGATGTATATCTCCATTTCAGACAGAAAGTATTTGCATGGTTCACTGTAGCTCCATCACCTGCTGTCTGTTTCCCCCCTCCCCCTCCCTCTCTCCCCTCAGCAGCTTCACAGAGTAAAGCCAGGCTCTGTAAAATACACTCCCAGCACCACAAATAGAAGAGACCGCTGGGCCAAGTCTGTGGATCTCTGGAGCCTGACCCGACAGGCTGATGCCACTCCAAGGTCCAGCTGTGAGCGCTTGCAGCGCCATTGCTCCTTGTCACATGACTAGTCTGGAGTCTTTGCGCCTCTTGACTGGGCTGCTGCTTTTCCAGCCCAGGCTTTCCAATTAGACCTTCTTTCTTCTTTTATTCTTTCCTGATGTTGGGTCTCATCCATCCATCAGCATGGCTTGGCGGCTCGCAGTGACAGGACAGGCCTGATGGAGTGGCACTGTGCTTCCTCCACGCCTGTTGACCAGAGGCTGAGCGGAGAGCAGGGAGCTGCTGTGAGGCACAGTGTGTGTTCAGTGGCTCTGCAGCTCAGGCTATACATTAGAATATCATGCAAAGCCGGATACTTCACCAAGTGAAACATTTTGTAGATTAATTCCACACACAAGATGGATGTTTGAAATGCTCCTTTATGTTAATTATTATGATGTTCCACTTACAGATAATAAAAAATGACTTTTACATTCAGAATATCACATCAAACCATTTAAAAAAACATTTAACTCAGATATATGGTCTAAATGAAAAGTATGTTTAACACCTGCTTAAAGGTTGTTATTTTCAAAAGTACTTTTAATCTGACCAGCTGGCCTCACCTGAAAGCATATTCTAATTTATTTTATCTTTTTTCTCCGAAGAGTTTTTGCGGCACTAGTGGCTCGTATTTTTTCTACCGTAGACAGACAGGAAGGAGGGTGGAAGACATGCGGCAAAGGTCGTCGGGACCGGGAGTCGAACCCGCGACGTCCGCGTTGAGGATTAAGGCCTCCAAACGTGGGGCGTGCTAACCCCCTGCGCCACCACAGCACGCCCCAATTTATTTCATCTTGCTGTATGCATATGTATTTATAGTGCCTTGCAAAAGTAATCATACTTATTGAAGTTTTTAAATTTTACAACTTCAAACTGCCTGGGGATTTTTCTATTTCTGTGATGTAGAAACTGAAATGAAAGGAAGATTTGAAAATAGAATCTGCTGTAATTGTTTGTGTTTGGCTGTATGTTTCCATCATTCTGTGCATCTAGAGACTGAAACATCAACCTAGTTCGTCGGACTGTGACCTGTGACCTTTCAGTGGCTCTTAATAACTTTGTTCATTAATCTAACAGAACTGAGAAGAGCTTTTTATTATATAAAGTAAAAAATAGGCTTTCATCTAATATTTTGCTGCAGATTTTAACAACAGAATGAAACAATGGCATCTGGAGTTTTATTTTGTTGTTTTGATTTATTTTATGTGTTTTCAGGCTGAAACCAATAGGCTTTTTAAAAAATATTTTTCCTACCAATTGAGCTGTCCAAAACCAAACTATAAAGAAACAGAGGTTTTTATGACTTTCTTTGTACAATAGTTTTTCTTGTCCTGGTTCCCTCATGTTTGTTGACCAGAGCTGAGGATTTTCCCCCTGACCCTTGCTCTTTCTGCTGTGCTCCGTCATGATGCCGATTATTCTCTGACCAACATCTGACAGATGACAGGTCACTTCTGAAGACAGAAACTAAATATTGTTAAAGGGGCAGTATTATGTTTTTCAGCAACATAGAATCATTTTAGAGCACAGTCAACTCACTTTCAGTGGTCATGAAAATGCTATATCAAATATGATTTAAAAGAAATTTCACTTTGTAATTTAATGCCTTGAAATTGGGCCTCTGTCTCTTTAAGAAACTCCTGCCCTTTCTGAAGCTCATCTCAACATGGCTCTATTAACCCGTTAATGTTTTAACCAGTGTTTCTCAGCTCCTATAACAAGCTCAGCAGATGTTTGCCAATTGCTGCTGGCTAGTCTGAAGGAGCTGAGTGGGAGAGCTGCTCTGTGAGGTGGAGCTAGGTCCTCCCAGGCGTTTTGCACAGCTGAATGGTTGTCATGGAGATTAAAGGATTTCTCAGACATGCATGAAAGAATCAAAACAAAACTCCAGGTTTGTTTCTGATGAGGAAATAATATCATAACATTATGTAAAGCTCTAAAATGTCAAGATTACATAATACTGCCCCTTTAAGAACTATCAGAATAAAAGTCCAGATGTATCCCCAAACCTCCTATCTGTTAAAAAAGAAAGTCATCCATTATTTTCCTTCTGCTTCATAATTATGTTCTGCCTTGTGTTGCTCTGTTGCATAAAATCCCAGTAAAATATGTCAGTTATAATGAGACAAATTTGAAAAGTTCAGTTTGTCTGAATACTTTTTGAAGGTATTTGTCTGTTAGTGTGAACAAATGTGATTTTAACACAGATGCTAACAGGTAGAAAAGTCTGGTCTCTTGTGTTTTGTCCTGTTTATTTTTCTGTCTCTGATTCTTGTCTTGTTCAATTTGCACGTATGTGAATTTAAAGTCAGTCAGAAGTGTGTTTGTTTCTGTTTTTTTCTGACTCCCGTCTGTCTGCATCTGTGTGTTCACATCCTGCTCTGCTCCTGCAGGACACAGAGTGCCCTTGCTCTCCTGCTCTGTTTCTCCTCTTCTTCATGCTCTGTAAATCTGCAGACCGCATTCCAACATGCGCCCAATAACCTTTCTTCCTCCCTCTCGCGTCCCTTGACCGTGAGACTTTGAGTAGGACGTCCCTGCCCCTTGATGTCTTTACGGCTTGTTTAGCTGCGAGCCTTTTCTGCCTGCGATCATTTCTAATCCCTGTGCGGCCGTAAACCGCTCTGCTTCGGCCAAGACCGGGTCCTGCGCCGCCAACAAGAGAGTGGACAGCGTCTCAGTCCTGGGGTAGAGAAAGTCTGACCACTTTTATGTCCTTAATGTCTCTAGATTGCCAGAAACACAGTGGCAGTAGCAGTAACAGGACACTGTAGGGATTTTTTCTTCTTTTTGATTTTTCTTGGACGCCTTGAGAGGAACTGCCAGCCAGTCAGCAGTTATCACACTCCCCTATCATTTAAAGCGCTCTGTGTGTGACATGACTGGCAACAGTGCCCATTAAGGGTTTTCTGCCTGACAAAATGAGTTCCAGCTGTAAAATCAGAACCCATGAAATGCCATATAATCACCCCTGACAGATGCCTCTTTCAGCTCTCAATCATTGGTCAGCAGACAGAGAAAAAAACGCAAAAACACCTGGAGGAGCAGGAGGAACTCAGCAAAACAAAAACAGCACACATCTTTTAGGTTCTAGTTTCAAGCTTCTCGGAAAAAGAATGATTTATATTCATGATTTTTTTGCTAAAGTTGAATGAATTTTTTATTAGGACTTTGTGTCACCTGCAGGTTCGCCAGTGGCAGGTTCTGCTGCTGCCACTGCCGAGGAGAGGTCCTCCTGTGACAACACAGAGTTCGGCTGCTGTCCTGACGGAAAGACCCCATCCAGCACCCCAGAGGGTACCAACTGCCCCCGTAAGTCGACAATCGACATGCAGGGTCCTGAAGAAGAGCACTTCCACTGATCTCAGACCTGCTGTCTGTCTCTGCTCTGTTCAATAACTGTTTTTATTGAAGCATCTCAACAGATTAGGAGATAATTGAAAAATCAATTTCTATAAGTCTGTTCAGGAACTGTAGCTCCCATTACACACAGTCATTAAACACAGATTAATTTAGTTCATCCATGTATTCCTGTTAACCTCAAAACCCCAAATTCACCAAGCAAATGCCTGGAGGAACGGCTGAGCTCGTCGGGGAAACACTTCAGGCGTTAAGGTTTAGTACAGAGATGCTGTGTGAAGGCAGAGCATCAGAAAGAGCAGGAGCTTCTTAAGAGACAGAGGCACAATTTCAAGACGTCAGTTTGCTAAATCAGATTAAGTTATATTTGATATATGCAGCATTTTTATAACCATGAAAGTAGCATAGTTAGTCGATTGTGCTATAAAATGGAACTATTTGGAAAACATATGATTCTGCCAATTTATTGAACTTTGCTTCACATCCCTTGCTTACGTTTTTCCTTCCACTCAACTTTTTGTTATTTTTACATACAGAAGTCTGTGAACAGCCATCGTCTTAAACAATTACCTTTGTTGTCTTCTCCTCCTTGTGGAGGACCAGCAGTGTTCTCCATGATTGTGAGGCTGAAACTCAACGTTTCTCTGATAAATTCCTTTTTTCTTTTAATCGGTAATATGCAAGATTTACATTTTTTGATAAATTGAATATTGTCGTGTGTGGAATGAATCTGTTTTAAACTGAATCACTGAGGCAGTTTAGTGGTATTGTAATGAAGTGAGATGTTCTTGAACATGCATTTGGTTCATAGTTCATGTCTGCTGCAGCTGGCTGACATTTGAATGATTTAATCAGATTAAAGCAGATTGTTGCCCCTCTCTAACTCTGTGTTACATGAGTGCTGCTGAGTGTTGCTTATTTTGCCACAGATGATGATGAATTGAGCAAACACTGATGAATGTTGAGCATGCGTGTGCAGCGTGACCTTCAGTTTACGATGCTCCAAATAAAACAGATAAACAGCCTGGTGTTAAGAGAAGAGCTTATGATCAATAAAGTGAAGCAAACCACATCAAGGGCAAACCTGGGTCACTGTTGGCTGGGTCTGGGGAATTTCTGCCACCGTCTCTGTGGGTTTTAAAGCAGAGGTCCTTCTTATATTTTGTTTTTATGTAAACAGACGTTTTGCATGTTGAGTGAAGGGATTTTTTTGCCACTCCATCTGCTTCTAACAGAGAGAACAGGTGGTCTGTTTTGACTCTGCACATTTTAAATCATCTGATTTCTGTACATTAAATTCTAATTGACAGCTGGTTGGAGATGTTGTTGGTCTTAATGAAGCTAGGTTTGATATAAACACGTTTACATCTGCCCACCATGATGTTTTCATTTTCAGTGATGCATTTCAGTGGCTTTTATTTCCTGGTGATTATTTAACAAATAGTTTTAATGAGTTGTACCAGTTTGAATTAACTGCAGATTTGAGGGATAGTTCTGTCTCTTCTTGTCTTGAATTCATTTAAATTGGTTGGTTTTCATTCATATGTTGAGCATGTTTCCAGTCAGCATGTTGAACAGGTTTGAGCAGAAGCCTCATGTTAACCTGCTGGTTTGTTTCTATTTGGGATCATTGTCCTGCTGGAACAGCCAGCAGTATCAGACACATGACCCTAACCTTCACTCTCTGAGAGGGCTTATTCAGATTAATCATGATTAATCGATTATTGAAATAATCGTCTACTAATTTAGTAACCAATGAATCATTAACTGGACTATACAAACTCAAAGAATCAATTTGGCTGAAAGAGCAATATATCCTCATCACTGATTCAGCCAAAACTGTCAAGTGTTCTACCCATAACTCTTTTAATGGCAAAGTTTATCTTCACCTGGTTCAAATTATATAAAAACAGAATCTCCTATTAATCACTTTTTGCTATCCAATTATTAACCAGTTAATTGGTTAATAATTGTGGTATTAACAATACCACAAAGAGTAGATCATCTCTCCACTACACTGATGTTAAGCCAAGCAGAAAGCTGAACTTTTGACATGTTGATGTTAAAAGTATTTTTTCACTGCAGATGCTTCCTTTGCTACAAATGATTGAGCATTCACTATAGAACGTAACAAAAGGTTAATTTTTGTATTTAAAAAAGGACATGAGCTTGTAATTTCATATGCTCAGATTTTGCCAGTCGCTGAGGAGCAGACGGTCGAGTGGTCATCGATCCAGATATGAATGGAGAGGGATCAACGTTACGAGTTTACCACAGTAAACTCAAACTTCTTCACCCAGAGAAAAACAATTATTCAAATCCATCTCTTAAGGCCTAAATTATAGTAAACTTCCATGCACATCATGAAATCAGACAAATGTTACATTTTGGTGCCACTTTATTCACTGCGATCCTGTGTTTTGGCTTCCATGTGTCTCTGCTTTGCCTTTCATTCAGCTCTTCTTCATCCCTGGGTACTCACAGATACTTTACCTTCACCATCGGCTGCCTGAGCCGCCTCTCACTCTTTCAGCCTCAGCCGAGTCAATCTCAAACCACTCTTGCATCAGCTCATTTCTCTTTGGAGTTGAGCGCAGGGAGAGCCAAGAGACTACCAGAGGGCGAGCAGCGCCGTTGTACCAATCAGTGCTTTCTGCCACAGCCCATTCATGAAGATAAAGGGCTTCTTTTTCCCACTCTTTGCCTCTCCAGCCTTTGACTCCCTCCAGCTCCCTGCCTCAATCTGTCCCCGGTGCTGGGTTATTTGACGGATTGTGAAAAGAGGGATTCTCTCGGCTCCCGGGGGAGCTCTAGGTCATGACTTGCGAGAGTCGAGGCCACAAATTAGAGTGAGGAGTTGCATTTCTGGCTCGCGGAAGGTCCGAGAGTCTCCCAGTAAACCAGCAGAGTTTATAGCCATGACATGATCTCAAGACGCGACCTTCCATGTTTGTTTCATCCGCAGAATTTATAGCTAAACAAACACGAGGGAGGAATTCAGTGACCTTTGACTTTGAGTGAAAGCAGGTTTTAGCTGAAAGATGAACATTACAACAAATCATCCCAAAGCTTGTAAATATTTATCTCGGCAAACAAAAGACGGTGCAGCAGCGATCAATACTTCATTCAGCTCAAGTGTTCCCAATAAATTCAGGCTGAGCGATTGATTGATCAATACAGCTGGATCTCTTTCCCCTGTAAGACGGCCTCGGGTGATCTTCCCCTCATTAGTAATGAAATGATACATCCCCGAATGCTTCGGCTGCCGTCTCATCAAGCATTGACATCTCTGCTACAGTGACAGAAGAAGGACTAATTATTTTTTGTTCCACATTTTATTGAGACATCAAATGCTGAAATTAACTCTGAGAGTCTTGTTTTGGGCATTCGCCGACCTTGGAGAGTGTAAACTGTGGAAATCTTTCCCCCATTTTGTTTCCTTACAACCACAAGCTTGAATGATTTTATTTGGGTTTTATGTGAGCAAAGTCTGGAATGGTTGTGAAGAGAAAAGGAAAAGTTCAAATCTTTTGAGGTTTTCCACATCTACAGAGTAAAATGATTGCAGAATAAGTCAACCTTAGTCAGTCAGTTGAAATTTGGCAATAGAAACCAACTTCAGCTTCGTGTCAAATATTGGAGCATTTTCATATTCATATGAAAAGTAGCTGCGTATTCCTTTGTGGGATGGTAGACGCTTCTCCCTGAGCTGGCTGCTGGTTGTGCTTCATGACGCCGTTTGTTCGTTAACAACATTAACAGAACAGATGAAATTATATTGATACCAAACTACTCTTTATTTGGTTCCTCTAGCGCACAGGTCTCAAACTCCAGTCCTCGAGGGCCGCTGTCCTGCAGTTTTTAGATGTTCCACAGGTACAAAACGCTGGAATTAAATGGCTTAATTACCTCCTCCTTGTGTAGATCAGTTCTCCAGAGCCTTGCTAATGACCTAAGTATTCTCTTCAGGTGTGGTGCAGCAGAGGAACATCTAAAAGTTGCAGGACAGCGGCCCTTGAGGACTGGAGTTTGACACCCCTGCGTCTAGCGGCACTTTGGTTCGCTGTATTCTGTTAAAGGGTGTCAGAGTAATTTCCTTTTTTATCTGTAAAAGAGTGGAAAAGCCATATATTACGTTGATTCCACTTCAACTTACCCAATAAAATACATTGAAATATATGGTTATAATGTGACAAAATGTGGAAAAGTTTCTGAGCTGTGTAGTTTGGTTTTTATTCGTCTGTTTAAAAACCGATGTAATTCTGTTTCCTTTTAACAAGGTGTTTTATATGGACGTAATAGACAATTTTCATTTCTGTTGCATTACTTGACCTTAAGCTCTACTGCAGCATGCTAAACCCGTCCAACGCCATCTTGCAGATCCATTACCTTTTACAGTTCACTACAATCTGATAGGCGAACAGCTCTGTCCCTCCTTTCTTCCCTCTCTTCTTTATATATCTTTCTCTCTTTACGTCCTTTATGGAAGCGGCCTGGAAAATCGCCCCTCTATTCGTCTTTTTCCCAGATTAAATGTCCGATGCGACTCGCCGTTCCCTCGCTTTCTTTACCGTCTCCAGGCCAACCGAAGTGCGGCCATTTGACTCTGCTTTATGGCCGCCGTCACATCCTGAATCGATGCGCGCTGCCCTCGGTCGCGCCGTAAGCCGCCGGGCTGCGCGTCCCTTCTCGTTGCGGTTTATACCAGACTGTGTCAGCCGTCGGTCTGCCGGCATTAAGGAGACAATTACGGCTATCTCTCATGATAATCATACAAGTGCTCTTCCCCATACTCTGTGCCGTTGCTCAGGCAGGGGCAGCGATGATTGATTTGGGCAATTTGTTCTGCTGATTACAAGCGGCATGGATCCACGGCACCGCCACCTCTCGCGCTACTCTTCACTCGACATACACGCACGCACACACAAAAACACCTTCTCGCTTTATTTCAAGCCCCCTTCTCGCGGCACTAGCATGAAGAGGGCATATAAAAAGTTGATATATGTTGGACAACACAGCACTCCAAGGTTGAGGCTCTCTTCGTGGGAGAAGGGCCTATTCAAAGCACCTTCAGGCTATTTTCTCCTCACCATGTCTGTGCCTGCTTTGTGTATTTACAGGGTCGGCCCAAGCCTTTCTCTGGCCTAAGCAGAATTTCATTTGGGCCCCTATAGCAAAACCAGATCCTTCTGATTCCTAAGCTATTCTGTGTGTGTAACATACCTGCTATCATTAGCATTAGCATAATCTGTAATTAGCTTACATGGTACCTGTGTTATTATGGCTGTTGATTTTAACCTTACAGGCGTAGCAAACTAAGAAAATTGAATTTTGAACTGCAGAGTGGTATTTAAATGAGCCGTATTATTTTAATTATTTAAAAGTAACATCAGCTGATAAACACTGGATTTAAAGTAAACAAGTAAATAGGTTGATATATTTCCCCAACAGGAAATGATTAGTATTTTATTTGTGTAAAACCTATAAACATAATACTGCAATAGTTTTTCCATGTGTATTAGCATTTAGTTTGTATTACTCAGTGTTGTTTTAAGTGTATATATATATATATATATATATATATATATATATATATATATATATATATATATATATATATATATATATACTGTATATATATATATATATAAAATCATGCTGGCCTGGTGCTGTTGGTGGCCCCCTGGTGGTGTGGGGGTTCTAATCAGCTGCTCGGCTCTCATATGCTTTTTGCCAGCTCTGTGTGTGTATATGTCTGTGTGTGTCAAGTTTGTTCTGTGTCTAACCTGCTGTTTCTCTACCCAGCCTTCTATACCACAGTCAGCTTTTGGGATGAGCCTGGATCTGGTAAAACTGGACCATTTTCCCTGTTTGCCTTCTCTTCTGTCATATTTCCACTCTTCACCTCGTCCTCCTCCACTTCCCTTTCTTAATCTTTATCGGTCAAACTGCAGAAGCACCCCTCTGGGGTGATCAGCAGCTCCCTCACTAACACCACCCACCCTGTCAGACACACACAAACTCACGATCCATCACTCACCCTGACCTGGCACTGCCCCAGAAACCAGCAGCACCATGTGAAGGCAGAGACTATGATGGGAAAAGCTGCATGTGCTCTAAATGTCTCACCTCATCGCTTTCTGCCTTCAGCCACCATGAAGTTCTCGGGCTTCCTGCACCTCGACCAGGTGGATGACCAGGAGATTTTCTACACCCCTGAGATGGAGGACCCCAAGTCTGAGCTGTTTGGAGAGACAGCCCGCAGCATAGAGAGCGCTGTAAGTCCAAAAGTGCTGTTCGTATTCAGAGTTCAGGCCAGGAAGCATTTCTAGCTGATTTGCACCGTTGACTTTTTATCATCTGTTTTTGGATAAACTCTTCTGCTAGTGTAAGCAGTTTCCCTGAACTGTATCCTGTTTAACTTCACTGCTTAATCTCTTATATTGTGGTTTATTCAAAAAACAAAGTGACAATGTGAAGATAAAACGTCTAACATACAGAAAAAACTCATTTCAATCAAATATTTCAGCACTCCAAAACAATATTTTTAGTTACTTTTGTTGAGAGTTTTTATTTGGGTGTAAGGGCTCTCCACCCAGGGCATCATGGTTTGGACACGCCAGAAAAATGTTTAAAAATCTGAAATATTTGGACCAAATAATCCAAAATTAACCAGAGACTGTGTAAAACACAAAATCTATTTCTAAATGTGTATTGTAACTATGGAAACACAGAAAAGCAACATTTTAATTGCTCCTTAAGGCTTTTTGGACCACTTAGAATTAGAAAAACATTTAAACTGTATGATAAAGAGCTGGACTAGAGTGTTCTTATGCTGACTACTGTTTGTGAAACATTTGATCAGTATGTCAAGAAAAATAAAGATTTTTAGTATTCTTACTTCAGATTCACTAAATTGTGATAATACTTAAGCAGATCAAACTTGGACTTTTAATATTTTATGTTGCTTCCACTGTATATATACTGTATATACTGTATATATATACGTATATACACTGCCTGGCCAAAAAAAAAGTCGCCACCAAAAAATGGTCACACTCTCTAATATTTTGTTGGACCGCCTTTAGCTTTGATTACAGCCCGCATTCGCTGTGGCATTGTTTCAATAAGCTTCTGCAGTGCCACAAGATTTATTTCCATCCAGTGTTGCATTAATCTTTCACCAAGATCTTGTATTGATGATGGGAGAGTCTGACCACTGCGCAAAGCCTTCTCCAGCACATCCCAAAGATTCTCAATGGGGTTAAGGTCTGGACTCTGTGGTGGCCAATCCATGTGTGAAAAAGATGTCTCATGCTCCCTGAACCACTCTTTCACAATGTGAGCCCGATGAATCCTGGCATTGTCATCTTGGAATATGCCCGTTCCATTTGGGAAGACAAAATCCATTGATGGAATAACCTGGTCATTCAGTATATTCAGGTAGTCAGCTGACCTCATTCTTTGGGCACACAATGTTGCTGAACCTAGACCTGACCAACTGCAGCAACCCCAGATCATAGCACTGCCCCCACAGGCTTGTACAGTAGGCACTAGGCATGATGGGTGCATCACTTCACCTGCCTCTCTTCTTACCCTGATGCGCCCATCACTCTGGAACAGGGTAAATCTGGACTCATCAGACCACATGACCCTCTTCCATTCCTCCAGAGTCCAATCTTTATGCTCCCTAGCAAACTGAAGCCTTTTTTTCTGGTTAGCCTTACTGATTAGAGGTTTTCTTACGGCTACACAGCTGTTCAATCCCAACCCCTTGAGTTCCCTTCGCATTGTGCGTGTGGAAATGCTTTTGCGTTCACAATTAAACATACTCCTGAGTTCTGCTGTTGTTTTTCTTCGATTTGATTTGACCAAACGTTTAAGTAATCACCGATCACGATCATTCAGGATTTTTTTCCGACCACATTTCTTCCTGGAAGACGATGGTTCCCCACCATCCTTCCAGTTTTTAATGATGCGTTGGACAGTTCTTAACCCAATTCTAGTAGTTTCTGCAATCTCCTTAGATGTTTTCTCTGCTTGATGCATGCCAATGATTTGACCCTTCTTAAACAGACTAACGTCTTTTCCACGACCACAGGATGTGTCTTTTGCCATGGTTGTTTAAGAAATGAGGAGTTACTCATTGCATCAGCTGGGGTTAAATAACTTGTTGCCAGCTGAAAGATAATCGCCTATGCAGTACTTATCCAATAGGAGGCTTGTACCTATTTGCTTAGTTAAATCCAGGTGGCGACTTTTTTTTTGGTCAGGCAGTGTATATATACAGTATATATGTATATGTCGTAACTTGGCACCATTGGCGTGTTACGACTCGTCTAGGGATGGCCAGATCATAACATGAAGGATCCGTCCTCTTCAGATCTCAAGCAGCTGACACACACAAAGATGTACATTTTATAATATTATTTGTTTTTAAAAAATTTATTTTTGACTGAAATGTTACAACAAGTGGAGTACATGGCTTCAGAGTGAGCTATGGTGCCGAAAACAATAAACAAAAGGAAACTATCTGAATATTAACCAGAACTTACCTATTTGAAAATAAATAAACCAAATGACAAAAACTTTCCTCCCTAATTAAGAAAAACATGAGAAAACTAAACGGCCGCTCAATCCTACAAACTCCAAGCACTTTTACAAGGTGTTTAACAGGCAAACAGTGTGGCTGGTGGAGATGAGCTGAGGATGGATGGCAGGAAGTCTACGTCAGCAGCTTTTATAGCCGTCACCTCCAGGGGGCCACCAATTGGACGTCTCCATCGTCTTCTGGGAGCCAATCAGGGATAGGCACCTGCACACTCATGTTTACATGATTATATTTACGACGCCAGTTGTAACAGGCGGACAAAGCAGTTTTTGTTTTGGTTACTATAAAAAAAATCAAATCTTATTTTTAAAATGTTTTCTTTTTAGAATAGGTCCTGCTGGGTGTGTGTGTGCAACCACTGTGTTCCACTTTCCAAGTAACCATTTTTAGATTGTCAGCGTCTACAGGAAAAGCAAACATGAGTTAAATTCAGCAGGTAACATGCACGATGACAGGTTTTAGAATAAAAAATCCCTGTCCTTGTTCTGAGCTGGTTCTGCTGCCCTCAAGTGTCCAAACTGTCACTGAGGCCACAAGAGGAAGGAAAAAACAAAGACTTTGCTGCAAATGTTTTGTTTTCCAAGAATGTTCTTGTCAAGAGGCCAAAAGCCTCTGAAACAAGATTCAAAGTGCCTCGACACAATAAAGCTCCTTGCGGAGTGGCTTTCTAATCCAATTCTTTCCGTTCTTTCAGGCAGGTATCACAGCGCATATTACAGACTTGACACCTCTGAAGCTGCTGAGTAATATTCTGCCACGCTCAGCTGAAGCAATTTTTCTGCTCCGATACATCTGATATAAAAATAACAATAATGAAAAAAGGACAGGGGACAAAGAAAGAAAATGCATTTGGTCAGAGGACATACATCAAAGGACATGCCCTGCCTGATATCTAGTTTTTAATAAAAAGGAGAACAGTGACAATCTGTTGCATCAGGTGATCTGTGCTGAAGATTATGTACAGCAATTGAACCCCATTTTTTAAGACCAAAGTAGGTGGGGAAAAAAAGAACCACAGGCTTTTCACAGCATCTCGGTTTATTTCTGCTATTCTTCTCATATTTTTCCTCTTCTGAATATCACTTTACTGCATATAGATGATTAATTAGAAAAATCTTTGGCAATGTTTGTATGAAGAGACGCTCTTCAAGCTTAATAAGACCCCAACTGGAAGAAAAAACCAACATCTCTCTGCAGAATTGTGCAGTTGCTTGCCAAACAAATTTACAATACCCAAAAGCGGTTTTCCATGCGAGATTAATTAGGCTTTTTCTGCTTTTTATAAAAATTCAAACATTACTTTTGGATAAATCCGAGCATCGAACTGTTGGATAGTCATGCCGTTAGCAAGCTGAGCCAGACAGCCACCATAATCACAGTTTGGCCACTGATTTCCTCCACTGTCCGTTTCCTCTGTGACGATCCGGGGCCTCACTCCTCACATGAAACGGGAACCTGTGTGTAGGCATGTGTGGGTGTGTCTGTATGTGCTGTTCACATGTGCCAGCTGCTAAATCAGTGTCACCAGCCCCCACTGGGACATAATCTGCTGCCTCACAGCGGTGTGTGTGTGTGCTCGTTAACGGTCTCAGCCTGTGGGTCTCTTGAAGCCCTGTATGCTACTTGACAGCATCCAACGCCCTCCTCTACATCTTGCAGGACGACCACTGAGCACACACTATACTTACACAAATGGACTTAGCGCTAGCAGAAGGCGTGCAAAGTCACAAAGTGGCTCTTTACTTGAAAAGAGTCAAGCTGTGGCACAGCTCTTTAAAAAACATGAGAATGTGCTTTTTCAGAGATAAATAAAAACGTTTGCGAGGACAGGAGTGAAGTGCGTACTGAGGGGAAGTTTGTGTACACTGACTCCATCGCTAATCCAGCTTTGGAGGGTTTTACTGCCTAATTTGCTGTCACACCTTCACAAATCTGAGGAGTTTAGTGTTTGCAGAAAATATTCTTGAGCGCTCTCAACAAGACCAGCAAAGTGTTCCTAATCGAGTGAACTGCCAGTTTAAGTGTCATTACTGACGGTAGAAATAAGATCATTAAGCTTTAGTGATGCATTTATTCTGATGTGCTCATCAGCTGGAGCAAAATGTGCTTTGTATATTAAATTATATTGCTGTATTCAGTCATGGGCTTGTATTAGGTTTATATGGATCAGGTTGGGGTAAAAATGGCCCATTTTGACTAGTAATTAATAATATTATGAAGAGATTTAAACAAAAAATGGAAAAATTCATTATCTAACTGTTTGTGTTTGTAACAGAAGTGCAATAATTGTTCTGAGTGCTGTAAATGTCATTAATTGATACAGATATAATTAAGTTGTTGTTTTGATTTTGATAATACACTTAAGCAAATATACAGAATAACAACGCAATATAACTAGAGCCGTGGTTTTCTGGTAGTAATTACATGAAGAATGACTCTCTAGCCTTTCCCTGTTCCGCTTTTTACAGAGTAACAAAGGTACAAAAATCCCTTTTTAGCTGTTTAGTTAGTTAGACCCCATTTTGCTGAGGCAGAGGGCAGTCAGCTACTCCACCATTTACTGCTAGTTAGCTAGCTAATAGCTTGCTAATGTTTGTGAACACGGTGTTTACTGTAGAAGCATGTGAATGGCTTTAGTCTTTTGGAAATATATTTTTGCTAACCACTGTAGGCTGAATAATGTAAATAGAACGCATTTCCATTTACAGAGTCCTATGACTGTTTGTTGTAAATAGCAGTTATGCTAACGTACCGATCTGAAAACACAGCTGACTTCTTCTAAACATTCACAAATTAATTTATCTTTCTGTATAAGGGGAATTTGTTTTTAAATCACAGCAATGTGTGGGAAGGTGGAGAATCCTTCATTGTAAACAGATGAATTAACCATTAGCTGAACAGGCTAGTTTTTGCTAGCATCTTAGCATTCTATGTACCGTAGATTAAAATTCATGAGATTAGGATAATAGAGACTTTTTTCTTTGTTTTTATTTTGTGTTACCTGGACAATAAGTATAAGTACAAATATTTTCATATTTATACTTATAAATATTTTCATCTTTTAGAATAAAAATTGCAACTTTTTCAGTTTATTTTGAAGATTTGGGGCTAAAGGAGAGCTTATTATGAAAGTTAACTGTAAAAAAATAGCTAGTCTCTTTGAGTTGCTCAGCCGGTTACATTGTACACACCGAGTCATTGTAGGAAAAACCAATCAGAATGTCAAGGTAGCTTGGCATTTATCTTTGCTGCTCCTGGAAACCTGCTCCTAAAATTAATGTCACCTCAGGCAGCTAAATGTCAATTTGTGCTCCCACACCCAGTGGCCTTCTTCCCTGCAAACCAATTTGAGAGGCAGTCTTTCTTCTTTCCAGATAGTCAACAGTTTTGTGGAATTAAAGTGTGGATCTCATTACTGTGCTCATTTATCATCTATTGTCTCCATCTGTCTTTAAGCTGCTTTCATTTTCTACATTACAGCTCAATGAGATGTTCAGGAAGTCACAGGTGCACAAGGACTTCATGGGAGTTCGAGTACGTCAACTGGCTCCAAGCGGCTCCATTATGGCACTCGTGGAGGCCCATTTCAGACCCGGTGAGAAAATTACATGTGCAAAACACAACAGACTCAAAATAGGAAGAGAAAGGAAAAAAAAAATATTTTTTTATGAAAGCATAATCTTTCTACACATTTCATTTATTTAAAAAATAATTAACTTTTCATGATTCAGCTGTTCTGGCACCTAAATTTAGATTTTTCTTTACTACATATCAAATTGCAGCCACCAAAAACTTTAGCATTTTCTCTTCCATCCATAAACTGGGAAAACTAGTTTTCCCAGTTTACCCATAATCCTCACACAAACGTAAATAATAAGTGTACACTGGCCTAAATACAATCAGCTGACTCCATGAAGATCAGGCAAACAAAACGAAGAGCCGACGTTTTGGAAAAAATCTAAACTGTATTTCTGAATAACGAGTTGTTGATTCGGTCTGTTTGGGTCAGTTTTTCAGAAACCTGGTGAGTTATGAAAGCTTATTGAGGTAAATAGAAATGATTCATTACAGATGAAACTGGTGATTGTAACAGAGAAGTTTGTCCTGTTTTATAAAAACTCCTCCATACATACAACCGCAGAGTAAGCCTGTTGCCATCTGCTACCTTAGATCAAAGTTTTAAATCTGAAAATAAAACATTTTACCTGTACTTAGCTCCAAACAAGAAGAATCCAAACTGAAGGTTTACCCACTCCAGCTAAGCCCGTCATTCAGCAGGAGGAAGAGTTGGAAAGCTTCATAATATATTCTAAATTCAGTTCTTTGCTGTGTCTTCTTAAGTCATCAAGTTAATATTTAGAATATGACAGAAGCTCAAACATTTTTCTGACTCTGAACTCGACATCCTCCACACTGGGCTGAGTGATGAGAACACTCAGCCCAGCATGTCCTGAACCTCTGAATATTCCAGAGGTGTGCCGATCAATTGGCCACCGATCATAATCGGCTGATTTCCGTGAAAAAGTGTATGATCAGTGATCGCCGATCACCGTCTCTTGTTGCCGATCACACAAACCAATCACCTGTATATCACTTCGCACCCTGCGGGTGCAGCTCATCTCCTCTTTCTTCACACTGTGCAAGCGCGCAGCAACAAATCCTGTTGTGTGGAACTTTAACGCTCCTAGTGAATGGGGAAGTTTGCGTGTTGCGGCGGAAAATTACCTCGAGGGCGAAGCACGTCAAAATGTATGAACACAATGAATATAACATGATATTTAAAAAACGAGCTCACTGCAGGAAAACACAGCGCAGGAAAGAGCATTTGCCTGCGCGAACAGAGGTCAGAAAGCTAAACAAATAACCCAAAAAATAATTTAAATCAACGAGCTAGCGGTTCTGCTGGACCGCTGCTACACGCTACTGGTAGTTTCTGCTCCACCAGATGGTGAACTCTGCTTAAAGTTGCAGCATGTAGCTTAAACTAACACTAGATTTTAAATATGTATTAAAACTTTTGCTATGTCCTAACATAAGACAGATAATCTCTGAAAAAAAATCGATCTCCTCTGCCTCCTCCATGTGTTGTGCAGAATTACTAAACTCAGTCAGAAACAACCAATCAGAACCAGGATTACTCAGCTAGCTGTTCTCACAGGAAGTTTTGATTTAGTAACTAAGGATCGTTTATTTTAATGCAGCCTGCATTTGACTTAGAACGAATGTTTCTTTTTTACTTGACATTATTTGATATAGACAGTGTTGTGAGGTTTATTTGACTCATGTATAATTTAGGGTACAGAGTCTTACTGTTGAATATTGTTTTACTGATTGCAGGTTTTTCAGTTGTCATTTTGACTGAATAGCTGCTGTATTGTGCCTGCAAGTATTTTCCATGTTTTATGTCTAAATTAGGTGAATTTATTACCACATCATTTTTTACATTTTGACAGATCACATAGTAGCATTTATACATAACACAAAAAATTAACAGCCCATCCAGGTGATGGGCAATGATCGGTGATCGGCAGTGATCGGCTCTCATGAGTGATCAGTATCGGAATCGGCAGCAAAAAACCTGATCGGAGCATCCCTAATTATGACATAACTGATTGATTTTTACCATCATTTAAAACTGATGGCTGATTGAATCTGGACTTCGGTGGCCTGCTAGGACTATGGGCTCTTTTCACACGATACTGTAAAAGACAAACGGTTTTGTTTTAGTTGGTTTATTTCTTGAGACAATGTAAGTTATAAATTTTATTTAGATATAAATATGTCATTTTCTATTTTATTTTTGTTAGGCTCCACTAACAGTTTTCTTTTTTATTGATTAGATATTCAGGGAACGTATCAGTCACAACCAATAAATTGTTCCATAAATTATTGCAATAAATATAAATATTGTTGTGAACTTTCACAAATGTCTTCCACTTGGAAGACATTTGAAATACCTGAAATAAATCAAACAAATAAATGAGTTATGAAGTCTCTGTAAACAAACCTGTCCTTCAGAAAAAGGGGCTATGTGAGAGCAGAGCAGCAGACTGAAGACTTTATTAATATAATGATTATAGGGAGAGAGAAAGAAAAGAGAAATAAGATAAATCATGCAAATACAAATTACTGAGCTTGTTTTAATTTATCATGCGAGTAATTTATTTTTTGCTTATTGCGACTGGCCTAATCATTGTTTACCTATTTATTATTGATCTCATATAAAACTAAACCTGTATTTTTACCTCTTTAGTAAATGTAAACTCATCCAGTGATTTAGACTTTCTTGTCTTATAGGAACTTGGGATGACTTATGATCAAATCTCAGTTCCTCTTTCCGTTGATTCAGAAAACATTTAAAAACAAGTGTTTGGCTTTTTTCTCCTACAAATATAATTTGATCTCAGATCGTTGTAGATACATCATAACTGGGTGTTTTATCGACCGTCTGCAGCAAACAAAACCAAGTCCTCCTCCTCGTCCTCCTTCCTTCTCCTTCCTCTATTTTTTATGGCTAACATTTAACGTCCTTCATGCCCTTCACATGTCTCCGCCCCATGGCTTGTAAAACAAACATCTGCTGCGAGCATTATGAGAGCGATTCATCTGGGGAAAAAAAGAAAGTGGAACCAGCAGCGACTGGAGGACAAGTGGTCCGCAGAGTCTCTCCACCTGTCACACACAGGGCTGTTTGATATATTCACGGTAGCATTAAAAGGAGCTGAAGTCCTGTGTTTGCAGCGATCCTCAGTGGCCTTGTCCTGAACGTCTGAACCTTTCCTTTGTCGTAGATACGAGATACAACGTGGAGGACATCGAGGGAGCGCTGCTGAAACAGCTGAAGGCTTCCAAAGACACCAGCATCTCTGTAAAGAAGCCAACGGCAGAGAATATTCGCTTCACTAATTATGGTAATGTGATGTAGACTTAACAGCAAAGTGGAAGGATTTAGAAAAAGAAAGAGGGAATTACTGTAACTTATTCATGAGGTAGCTTACTGAAGGTTTTCTTAAACTGAAAATCTTAAGCTCTACATGTTTAAACTGTCATTTTTCCAACAGGTCTGTCCACCATCCCACTGTTTACCACCACTGCCGCCACTGCCGCCGCTGCTGCTGCCGTCACCACGGCCTCCCCCGTCCCCACATCCAGGCCTCATTCCCCCTACTTCACACGCCGCCCACCGGGAACCACCCGCAGGCCCGCCAGCTCCAGGCGGACCACCACCACGCAGGCTCCGCCCACCAAAACCCTGCGCAGCACCTCAGCGCCGCTCGCTACGACTGGGCGGCCCAAAACCCAGAAGCCCTGCCACTCCAACCCGTGCCTCAACGGGGGAACCTGCGAGAACGACGGTGACGACTTCAGCTGCAAGTGCCTGGCTGGACGAGGAGGGGCAGTGTGTGAGAAATGTGAGCCGTGTTTTCACGTTTATTATTAGACTTAAAGCAGAAGTTTCAGGGTCTGCTGCCACTTTAAATTCATGAAACAGCCGGATCAGAGCACACTGAAGGCAAACATTTCAAACATCTCAGAGCGGTTTAAAGTTCTTCCATTGTATAAATCAGTCTTTTCAGGCATTATAAAGGATCATCTTTGGAAACTTTATCCTTTTGTGCTTCAGTGTGTAAATAAAGCAGCAAAAACAACATTTTAATGCAATGTAAAATATTTAAGGTTAGATAAAAAGCTCAGCTTCAAGAAAAACAGAAAAATGGCACTGCCTTCTTAAAGCATCCATGTTCTTCAAGCTGTTGGAGTTACCTATTCTTTGTTTAATCATTTAGAATTTTGTTCAAATTTATATTACTTTATATTTTTGGGTGATTTATAAGATAAATTTATAAATTAATAATTGTTTATTTTTACTTTTTCATGTTTGTTTTATTAACTAAGTTGGACAGGAAGAACTGTAGGTCCATTTCTATAAGTATAGACTGGTTTAGTCCTAGCATGCACTGGGTTAGGCCCAGTAAATACTGGGAAAAATAAACCGTAAAAAACAAACTTCCATTGTTTTGGACACTGGACATTTTTAGCTTGTGTATAAATCATCACCACAGAGCAGCAGAGGCTTATTGATTGGATTTTTAATGGGATTTTTGGTTTGATAAAAATTGCCACGACACAAGATAACACATCCAATAAAAATAGAAATCTCCTCTATTGTGGGGAAATTCACAAAATTATAAAAGTATGACAATATATAAATGAGTAGGATTTTATAATTATTACAAAATGTGCACATATGTATATGTGCACTTAAAACAACAGGTTGTTTACAATAACAGGAAATGGAGATGTAGATGGTTATTGAGTCAGTTTGGAGCAGAGATGGCAGGAAGGATCTGCTCTAATGCTCCTTTAGAACGCGGCCGTCTGTCCTGACCGTCGGTCTGTCCAGGTCAGAATGTCAACAGTGGACCAACAAGGCAGAGTGCTAAGCAGACACTTAGTACGCACCTCTGTGTGTGTTTCTGTGTAATACCAAGGTTGAGAAGTGAACGTGGAAGAGTTCCAGGTGTGACTAGTTCAGTACCGTAGCTCTTCTGCCTGTTCTAGCTGAGTGCTGTGAGTGAAGGTGACACCCTGAGTGGCGGTGGGAGTGATGGCTCCATTTACTGCTGGATTATGGAGGTGAAATGTTAAGTGGTCACAGATGTGGATTTATTGGGTGATTTAGAGCTTTACAAATTAACACCACAGAACCAAATACCAGGTTTGTACATATACATATAGGTTTTAAATCAAGTTAAAAATAAAAAAGGCATGTTTAGTCAGACACAGTCTGTTCCCTCTGCTGGCTGGACTTCATCTCCAGTGATTCAGACAGTTTCATCATCCCAGATATGTGCAGCCACTGAGCTGCTGTTCACCAACGGTAACACCAAATCCAGAAAGCTCTGCAGAGAAAAATCATCAATCAGCCAGAACTTGTTCAGAAACTCTTTTCATTTCTTCCCCGCTTTGGGATTTCAGGCTTGCAACACAGCGACCTCGCACAGCTGCATCTTCACATAATTGACACTAATTGCTTTGATGGGTATTAGATGATGAGAATTACTTTGTGCCTTTGACTTAAAGTGGCTAACTGAAATCACAAACACCCACAAGCTGCACGCACTGGTTGCACACCGGATCAATCAAGTCATTAGGCCAGGAGGAGATCGTAGAGATGGACAAAAAAGACGAGATGGACATAACCTGCTTCTATTAAAAATTATAAAAAAACTTTTCCTCTTTCTGATTTGACCCCTTTCCATTAAAAATGCTAAACATTTTAAATAAATTGATAAAGAGGAGGTGATTCATCATGGCCACTTGTGTTAATTATGCACTTTTGGCTCCTCTTAAGTAGTAGTCCTTAAAAAGTCTGAAAAAAAACATCTTAAATGTATGTACTGAAAATTAAATGTAATTTTAAAATGTCTCATTGAAATATGTATTCAATTTATTGAAAAAAAAAGTTTATTTTATTGAGATCCCCATTAGCATCAGCAGGATGCTACATTAATTTTTCTTCCTGGTGTCAGTTTACATTGAAAAGACATTTACAAAACATCATTTTATAGATAATGTATTGAAACAACACATTCTGTGTTCCGTCACTTTTAAAGAAAAGGAGACGTTAGCTTAAGATAGAGAGATATTTTAGATTTCCCTTGTATAAAAATACATCAGCTGGATTATGGTTAATCAAAGGTCTTAAACTGTTGTGGCAGGAATACTTAATATCATATATGCTACATAGTTTTCTCTTTTTTCTCAAGGGATTTTACTGCTATGCAAAACTTTGAGTCGCATGCAGACATCTTCACTGCGGTCTGAGTGGTAGCTAGCTGCTAATATACTCTTCCTAGCGAGTAATAGTTTTTCATATTGCTAATAGAAAAGCTTGCTAAAGTTTACTAGGTAAGATAACAGTAAAGGGTAAAGCTAGCTTTTTTATGTCCATCATGTACAAGTTGCCAGTTGGCTGGACGCTGTTCATCTTCTTCATTGGCTCGCGTCTGTTGAAAACCAATAGGATTGGTTTATTTGTGATTTTGTAATCATGCAGATCTTAAATTTCATTCCCAATGGTCTTTAAAAGTCTTAAATTTGAGTTGGTGAAATCTGCAGAAGCCCATGACAGCAGTGACTTGTGATTTTGTCCGCAGCCATCAGGTACTTCATCCCATCATTTGGTGGCCAGTCTTTCCTGGCCTTCCAGACAATGAGCGCGTACCACACGGTCCGCATCGCTATGGAGTTCAGAGCGTCCGAGATGAACGGCCTGCTGCTCTACAACGGCCAAATGAAGAAGAAAGACTTCATCTCTCTGGCTTTGGTCAACAGCAGGGTGGAGCTCAAGTGAGTGCAGGACTTTTATTGATTCTGTTGGATTGAATTTAATACGGGGTTTCGTCCTCCTCCATCCGTTCGTATCGCAAAAAACTGTGATGAAACATTAATGATCCCCATGAGGGAACGAGGTCATTGCAGCAGCAGCTGGGAGGCGCCGTAAATAAGAGCAAAACAGAGGGCTGAGGATAATGAGGCAAATAATTACAGCGAGTAAACATGTAGAAAACAGCAGAGCCAGGAAATAAATAAAGATAAGGAGACTTCTGGGCAATTTGTAGGTTAAAGTCAAATATTCAGAAACAAATCTGAGCAGTCTGAACACATGAGGGTACTTGGGTTCCTGAAATGGATCTGGAGCACATATAACGTTACTGTATTTACATACAGTTGCAGTGACTCCATATATATCCTCTAAACAGTGCAGTCAGAATTTATTGGGTGTTAAGTTTGAAATAAGCATTTCATCCGTGCAACTTGACTCAACTGGAAAGGAACAAACTTTTTCTGATAATTAAATTTTAATAGGTGGAACCAACCAGAAACCCAGTAATATCGCCTCACATAAAAACTTTGAGCGAACTAAGTGTTTAATCCACAAGCAAAACAGAAAAGAGCAGGAAGAGAAACCTTTGCTGGTGAACAATAAGACTCATCAGCAGTTTTGTCTCATCCTGCTTCACAAAGCTTCAGACTCGTCTCAGGTTTCCTCTATAAATCTGATGATTTGCTTCTGTTGCCTCTCCTCTGTGACTTTGGGTCTGCTCTGTCACTGATGAGCTTTCAGAAGCATTTACTGACCAGGGAAGCTGCTTCCTACTGGACATTTGATATAATGTGACATTTTTCATTTTGTTTCAGTGTGGGGAGTGATGCAGCCCACTGCATGATGGGTCCACCTCCTTGTTTGACTGTGGAGATAATGTGTCTCTGAGGGCTCAAACACATATTTCACTTACTGGCATAATTGCTTCTGTTCTGGTTGAAAACACATTGTTGATCTAAATTCCTCTATTTATAAATACTTTCTATGAATGTGAATCTGTAGGTTTGTAGCTGAACACACTGAGCCCAGCTCATTGGAAATCATAATGTTGGTCAAAAAATCCTATTTCCTGTCAAACTGAGTTCACTTTTCAGTTTTTCAAAAATTCAACTAAAAGCTGTTTGTGACCGACTGCTAGTAAAAAATATGTCTCATAATCCATTTCAATAGATTTATTGTTAATTTGTCTCCAGATGTCTCACTCGCTCCTCAATATTCATAGTTCTGCATCCAGTAACTTAACAACCAAAGAATATTCTGGATCAGTCTGAAAATAAGTAGAAAAACTGAAATGTGTCAGTCTGGATCAGTTAAATTTGATCTCTTTTATAGGAATATAATGCTGGCTTTGTATGTAACTGGTTATATTCTGCATTAATGGTTTTAAAAATACGTTGTAACATTGTTCTACCAAGAAAAGTCTTTCACACAATGATAGCCAAAAACGTTTGACCCAAAATGTACCATCTGAAAGACAATTCTACCAAATACCAGGAAACAGAAGAAATGTTGTTAAAGGTTACATGTATTTTTATACAGTAAATGAAAACGTCTAATTTCAAATGTGTGTTTTGCTGCTTTAACTTGCATATTTCCTGGTGACAAGCTGGCAAATTTAGTGCACCTAATAATGCAGAATAACCAGAGAAGAAGTGAAGGTAAGGAGAGAAATGCACAGATCAGTGAGAAATAAAGTAGTTTGAAAGCAGGCAAAACAAGATGAGAGGAGAATAAGAGGAGTTCTTTCAGCATTTTCTGTTTTCACTCTTTGACTGGAGCTGACGACGACCTGTTCTGTCAAATTGGCCAATTTTCCTCTGAGAAACCAGCAGAAACACCAAGTGCTGTAATAATCCCATAATGGTGTGTGTTCATGTCTTTCCCCAGCAGAATTGTGTTAATAAAGGCCATTTTTGGAAAGGCAGCAACTTCTGAAGACAACTGATGAGACTAATTAAAGATTTGCCTGTATTCCAGCTCCATCAACCTTTCATGTATTTTAGATTTTAACACTCTGAGCGCGCTCCCCTCCTCCAGGCCTGACCAGGCTGGATCTGGAAGTTGAAATGAAATCAATTGCAGAGCAAAAAGGAGATCATTACTCACCGTTGCTCTCAAAGAAAGCCTCAGCTCCAGAAATACAGCTGTGAGATTCACACCCACAGCTTCGCAAATCCAAGACGTGGGGAGAAGAATTAATTATTTGTGGCAGATAATTGCTCTCAGGTTGAGTTAATATTGCCGCATGTGTGGATGCAGACGCACGATGTCTAATCTCTGTGATGACAAGGACTTTTCCCCAACAAAACATCGGTAGATTAAAGGTTGGGCTTGATTTGAGTTTGCTATATTTAGCTGGAAGTTTTTGTCTCATCCATGTTTGTTTAAGTCAAATTTATTTCTAAAACACATTTCAGCAACAAGCCAATTGAAAGTGCTTTAATTCATAAAACATCATACGATCACCAGTTATGAAACAAACTATAAACATTACATTTATTAAATGTCATCATCAACCATCAATGCACATTAAATATGATGATCAATATCATCAATATGCATCACATATGTTGATCAATGTTCCACCTTCTGTTTCTTTATGTCTGGTTCTGGTTCTGTTACAGTAATCGATGCCACTAAAGATAAACATGGATGAGTTTCTCTGACGCTGAGACATCAGTCCTCTGATCCTGGAAATGTTCTTCAGCTGATAGGAAGCCCACTTTGGAACCGTCTTTATGTGGCTCTGAAGGTTCAGGTCAGAGGTCAGCCTGATCTCTAGTTTCCAGCCGGAACAACTGAAGCTGACTCTAGATTTATAACTCTAGATCTATAATTCTAGATTGTTCCTCTTTTGATAATAAGTTCCGTTTCTGTACAGCAGGAGGAAGTTGTGGCACATCCAGCTGTTCTCAACATCTGTTCAGTGTTTGGATGGGGTCAAAGGTCAGGGTCAGATAACTAATCATCATCTGATCCGTCAGGTTCAACACTGGCTCAGGAACAGGCACCGTGATCAGCGAAGTCCAGATCAGCCAGGGTCGCTGGCACCAGCTGGTGGTGACGCGCAGCCGGCGGATCGGCATGCTCAGCGTGGATGGCGAGCCGCACGTCCAAGGCGAAAGTCCCCATGGGACAGACGGCCTCAACCTGGACACCCCGCTGTTCATCGGAGGGGTGACAGATGACCTCAAGCAGGAGTAAGCTGCTGTTGCGGCTGCTGAGCGTCTTGTAGCGGCGAGCAGCACATCCATTCTGACTCACTGTGTTTTCTGCTGCTCAGCGTCAGGGAGCGGACCGGGGTCACCGCAGGGCTGGTGGGCTGTATCCGCATGCTGGACGTCAACAACCGCATGCTCAACATCCAGGAGGCCAACGGAGACAGCCTGTTCGGCGTGGGTGTAGGCGAATGTGGGAACAACCCCTGCCAGCCGAACCCCTGCAAGAACGGAGCTGAGTGCCAGGTCAAGGAGGCCGAGATGTTCCACTGCAAGTGCAGCAATGCATTCTGGGGTAAGTCACTCCACTGCATTGAAACTGCAGATTTTATTAAAGCTTTTACTCACTTGAACTTTATCACCTTTCACTCCTTTGCAAATAAGTATTTCATCTTATTTTATGTCACATTGGAGAAAAAGCTTCCGTTAACAAAACTGGGCTTTGAAGCAAATTCTCAGCTGGATTTGAATCTCACATCAAAGCAGACGATAAATCCATGAAACCTTTATCCACCTGGTTCCTCTCAGGCTACAAAAGGATGCAATGCTACACTTTACGCAAAAACATTCATATTTCTGTCTGTAATAAAACTTTTATTGTGCTAATTAATGCCATCCATATTCACATACACTGACTTACTAAACCTTTTAAGAGTTTACAGTCAGATTAGTGGAGAAAAATCACAACGATGGTGTTTCTAGTCATGGCAGCAACAGGTAGAGATTGTATGAAATCTCATGTTGATCTGAACAAATGCAGCTTTAAAACCAGCTGGGAATCAGACTTCATTTGAAATTACCGTAATGGACACAGAGACAGAAAAGAGATAAGAGGAGAGTCAACACCCTGGAGTCTGCTTTTATACCTGCAGAAAGAGAAAACTGCCAACAATCCATAGCAACAAGCATCATAACAACTACATCATCGCTGAAAAGTACGCAGTACAAATTAATACAAGTGGCAACTGCACCGAAAAAATATAGTTTATCTGGAAACCGTGTGAACACAAACACCCAGACTCTTCCAGTAGAAATGATCACTGTGAGCTAGACTGAACCATCCCAATGGTGAAGGAGGAGGATGTAAAGTTATATGATCTATTTTTAGCTTTCAAGTCAAAGTACAATAAGAGACAGTAAAGATTTTATTCATTGTTCAGAATCCCAATAAAATCCAATCTGGCTGTAATGTGACAAAAGGTGCAGGAGTAAATTTCTGTTAAACATCACAAATTGTTTTTCGTCACAGAGGGAAAAACACAAAGTCATTTTTAATGTGAATCCAAAATGAGTCACATAATATTTAATGTAAGAACTGTTTAATGTTTGGCTGCTGAGACTTCAGAGGAAAGAGAAACAGCTCCAGATTCTGCCATGATGAGTGAAAAATGAAAAGTAGTAATGAGACTTGGACCTTTGCCTGCAGACTAACATTCAGCTGAATGTTTTTCTCCTAAAGTCAGTTTGAAGTGTTCATGGTTTCCTTCATGGAGGGGGGACAGTTCTGAGACTTAGACAAGAGGGAATACATGATTGGGGAGAGCAGTAATGAGACGGGAGGACATGCCGGGACGGCCAGATAAATGAGGGAGGGTGAGCAAAGATCAGAGCTAAAGTGTGCAGAGAGCGGAAGAGTTAGGGAGGAAAAAGAGCCGCGGTGGTAGAGAAATGGGAGCAGAGGATGAAAAAGTGTCAGCGAGGGAAAACAGGGCAGCCCTGTGCGCTCAGCGGGACAGGGTTCATTAGCGCCCCCCCACCACAGGCTCTGACTGCCAAACTAATGACGGGTGAATTCAGACGGGCTGCAGCAGAGGGCAAACCCATCACACACACCAGATGTGTGTGTGATGGGTTTGCCAAAAGAAACACTCTGATGGAGAAGAGGCTGTGAACAAACAACCTGCAGTTTATTTTACTGGGATATTAAGAGACAGAGCGACACAAAGCAGGACAATATAAGTAAGTGAGTAGTCAGTTTCCAGTCTAGCACTGCATCTCACTGTGAATGCACTCTCATTATGAAACAAGGTGGTGGCAGCATCATGCTTTGGGCATGCTTTCCATCAGGTCTGACTGAGGTTCAGTTATTCGCCAAACCTAAAAACCTCCCTGTCCAGACAGACCGAGCAGTGTGTCGTCTGCTGCATGTGTCCTCAGTACAGAAACGGTTGTAACGTGTTTTGGAAATGTCATTGAATACAAACTGTATTTTCAAACCTGCTTCATAAAACAAAATATTCTCTGGTCACACTAGAAGAGGAGTGTTGTAAATTCTCTGATACTTTCCTTCCTCATGATGGTAAATGTGTGTTTGTTTAGGTCCAACATGTGCTGACCTCCATGACCCCTGCGAACACAGCAAGTGCCACCAGACATCGCAGTGCAAGGCTCTGCCTGAAGGGGGCTATAAATGCGAGTGTCCCATGGGGCGAGAGGGGAAGCACTGTGAGAGAGGTAATGTACCTCAGCTAGCATCTTTCTTCTTCTCTGTGCGTGTTCATCGACGTTTCCTCTCGTCTTTGATCGAACGGAAAGCATAAAAAGTGCAAACCTGCTGGCATTGGGGCAATGTGAGGGCTGCTGCGCTGCGCTGCAGAGCCGTGGTGGATGATTGGCCCCGTTGGGCCGTTCACCACATCCACTCCAGTACGCTTGTTAGTGAGGAAGCAGAGACGCTCCGTTCCTCCCTGCCTGCCGCCCACAGGTGTTGTTCTCCAGCTTGTTGTTGGTGTGTAGCTCCCGCTGCTGGGACGCCACAGCTCTGCTGCTGCCTTTGAAGTTCATCATTAGAAGTTTGGGCAATGTCGTGTTGTGAAGTTTACTTATATTCTTCCCTCCCTGTAGATGCTGTCATGAATGCTGCAAATTAAGGAGAATATGCTGTCATGCTCTCTCCAAACAAAGGAGAGTCCAGGCACCAGCCTCTGGCAGTAAAAGGAGACCAGATGGGAGTATCCTCCATCTTCTGAGCCTCAGTTAGCGGGTGATTAAAATAAATTGAGGTGAACCAAAATCAATGCTGCGTGAGCATGAGCGTCTCTCATTCCAAAAGGCTATTTTTACAAAGGAATCAATGAGATGACTAATCGCATCAGTCCTCCTGCTCACAGTGATTAATGGCAGCGTCAGTCAGCCAGAGTGGCAGCCAGGAGCAGGGCCCAGAAGAACGCAGTCAGGTCCCTCTGAGGCCGCACTCAGCTAGAGAGGCCGCTCATCACCTGAAGGTGAACTTACTCACAACGGGACACATCTGTGTGTGTGTGTGTGGAGCTAGAGTCTCCACTGTAATCCGACGAGGTTCGTCAGTGCAGTTCGCTGCTTGATTCGTTCACAGTGGAGGGTTTTTCACTGAATCACCTCCTTTCCTCTGTGCTTTCACCCTGTCTTAATGTGAATCATTATAATTTACCAATGAAAGCAAGACCTCTTAGAAAATACACTCCAGGGTAGAGATGGACCGATTTATCGACCAGCTGATTTATCTGTGCCGATTTCCCTAATTTTGGGAAAACGGTGATCGACTGATATTTACATCTTAACCACCTATTTCATCTCCTCAGCAAAAATATTTAAATAAACTGTTATCTTCTGCTCTGCTGTGAGAGAGGTTTGACTAACAGACCAGCCCACCAGGTCAGGTCTATATGTTTGCAGTTAATGAGTTGTTGGCAACTCTTTAACCTTCTTGGTACATTTAGCAACATTTTAGACAAAAAAAAAAATTGATATCATCCAAAATTGGAATCGGCAGGTCAGGATTTTTAATAGATCGGCCAGAAAACTGCAATCAGTGCAGTCCTACTCCAGGGAAGTTTTGGCTCCTACTGGGTTCCAGTTGCTACTTTTGCAGCACAAATCAGACGTCTGTGTTTCTGTGTGGATCTCAGCAGGTAACTGGTCTACAGACACAAACACCTTTTAAACTGTTAGCCAGACTCACCTACAAAACCTTACATAGTTTGTCATGTCATGGTGGGTTTTCTGTTTGCTGTTATGTCATTAAACCAGAATAAAGGTAAAACGTCTGCTCCATGTTCTCTTCCTCTGGTGACATCACTATGGGGTGGGGCCTTTATCTGCATTTTTTTAATCCAATAACCAAATATAAAAAGTGTTTCTAACCTCCTGGCAGAAGCTTTGCTCCACCTGGACGGACTGTCTGTCAGTCAGTCAGTCTGGCCGCGGCTCGCTGCACTGCGCTGCCACTCCAGATGCTGCTTCAGACCTGATGTAGGACTTTGAAAGCTGGATAGTTTGATAGGCTGAAAGATTTTTATTTTACCCCCAGTGCAGAACTACCAGATTACATGCAGCTGTCATAAGTCGACTTCATCCTACAAGAGTTGATCAATTATTAAAAACATTTCATTCGGGACTTCCGGTTATGGCGTCTTACTGATCAGCTGCTGGGCTCTGAGCTCCGACCAATGTACCCTGTATTTAGATATCTAGACCACTGCTAAGATATTTTTCGTACGAGCAAAATCCCTGGGACAAGCTAGAGACTCAATTCAACCTGCCAAGATGCTGAGTAAATACAAATTAAAAGCGAAAACAACCAGCAAAGAGGGATCCGAAGGCGACGCTAGCAGCGAAGTGGAAAACGAGCACATGGAGGAGGCTAACGCTAACTCTCAGACCTCTGAAGCTAACCTCCTGGAAGCAATCCAAGCCTTGAAAACTCACTTTTTACCAAGCAACATAGTGGAACATAATTTGAATTTCGAATCAAGAAATTAAAGACACAATTGGAGTGTTCCTCGAGAGGTTTACCTCTGCAAAATCCCGCATTAGCAACCTGGAGGACGGCGTCGCCTCGTTAACAGGCAAAGAAGCGTCCATACAAAAGAAAATCCAGGATCTTTGAAGGTGGACGAGCTTGAAAACAGATGGCGGAGATCCAACATGAGACTCGTGGGTTTACCCGAGAAGACAGAGCAAGGGGACATCGCGGCTTTTCTGCAGACCTGGCTGATGGAGGCCCTGCGGCGGGATGCATTTCCATCCCCCACCCATTATCGAGCGGGCCCACAGGCTGCAGGGCCAGAGCGCCCCAGGCCGACCGCCACGCGTGATCATCATGCAATTGTTATAGATCCGTCAAGCCAAAGCGCAATAAACAACAACCGGAATTAAGTTAACTATTAATATTTATTGTTGCATACATGAAAAGGATTCCCCGCTAGTTTTATCCCTTCGTTGTCAACCCGACATGGGGATCACACCAAACAGGATGTAAGTATTCAGGGAAGTGTCCAAAACAAACAAAAAACAAAACAAAGTAAAGAAAAGGTTGTTAACCTACGGAGCCCTCTAGGAGACATGGGGAATTTTTTTCTTTTGCGTTCCCTCGCAAAACATTTGCGTTACCTCGCAAAACTGTACTGGTCAGTTATGCAGCATAATTGAATACTGTAAGCCTTTCTTACGGTGGGCGCCGTACTTTCTGCTTTAATATAAGGTTATGTGAGGTTTTTCCATGAATGTCAGTATCTTTTTGTGAAATATCTGAAGTTTTATATCTTTCTTTAGGATAGAAAGGCACCACAAACCTGTGATATAAATAGAAACTTTCCGTAAGTAGGAAAGAAATAAAAATACATCCTAATTTGGACTATTTCTGAGTTATTATCGCGGGTAATAAATCATCTGACAGTTTTGATTGTGTCTCTGTTGTGTTCGTATCTGAATGGTTTAAAGAGCTGCTTTCAGTGCCGCTCCATCTTAGCCTTAACAGACATAAACATACAGGAAAAAATAAATCGATTTTCAATCAGTGTTGTTTTTCAATCAGCAAAAGTATTGCGAGGTAATGCAAATGTTTTGCGAGGGAACGCAAAAGAAAAAAAAATCCCCATGTCCCCTAAGGGGCTCCATATTAACCCGCCCTCACAAGCACTACAGAAGAAAAAACAATCCTAACTGGGCGGACTAACAAAAAGAAAAAAACCAAACGCTGAAAGGACAGCAGGAGGCAGTGCAAAAACTGTAAAACAAAAACACAAAATTACTGAATGCTTATTAAATTATTTTAATCAAATCAACTTAAAACACATTGAAACACTGCCTACCTGCATTGCATAAATCAACACTGTCAGATCAAACCTTGATGTAGCCGATCTGGTGCAACTCTAGCAAATAAAAACAATATATAAACATACAATTCATTCGGATTAAAAGGACCAATGTGTAAAACCTACCTGCGGCATCGAACAACCACGCCCAGGTAACGCTACCACCCGAACACCAATGCAGTCCTGTATAAAAACACCATATCAGCACAACTTACTTAAAAGAATCACTTTAAAACGGTTTCCTCCAACCCACCACAGCCAGCAAACAGCGTGGGCCCAACACACAGCTGGTGAGATCCTAATCTGGACCGATCATCAGGTTTAGATTGATCCCACCCTAAAAGTAGACGGGTTATACAACATTTTATGTCTGAACTAAATTTAAGAGATATATGGCGAATACAGATTGCAACAAAGAAAGAATATTCATGCCACTCAACTACTCATAATAGCTATGGCCGTATAGATTATTTTGTAATTTCAAACTCTTTGGTTACCAGAATTAAGAGTTGTGCCTACAAAAGCATATTGATCTCCGACCACTCACTATGCATGCTTAAATTTTCACCCTTAATTGCGTTTAGACGTAATCCTATTTGGCAATTAAAACCTCACTGGTTGCAAATGCCCAAATTTCTGAAATATATTGAGATAAATATTAATGATTACTTTAGCCTTAATAAATCTGAGACTACAGCATCTATTAGATGGGAAGCCTTTAAGGCTTTATATGGGTCAGATGATAAGCTACACAAAAAATAAAGCTAATTGAACTATCATGGAGGTGCTAAAACTTGAAGAACAAATAAAAGAGACTGAGCTTGAGATAAATCTAAAGGGTTCTAAAGAAAAGCAACAAGAACTAATATTGAGAGCAAAATATGACAAACTATCTACTAACAAAGCTTCATCAGAGATGTTCAGATTGAAACAATTTTACTACGATCAGGGAAATTACAACTGCAAATGAAAACACTACTGATCCTCAAAAAATGAATGATCTCTTTAAAGATTATTACTCAAAATTTTATACGTCTAAAGGGCACATACCACAAGCATCACTTGACTCCTTTCTTAATTCTATAAACATCCCCACACTTAGTGAAAAGCTAAATCAGAACTGGATATGCCAATATCTACCGATGAACTCTCAAATGCAATAGATAAATTAAAATCAGGAAAATCACCTGGTCCAGATGAGATTTCTTTGGACCTATATAAAATATTTAAAAACAAATTACTGCAGCCCCTCTATGATATGCTATTGGAAAGTTATACCATTAAAGAATTACCTCCTTCCTTGCGAAATGCGATCATAACAGTTCTACCTAAACCTGGGAAATCTCCCACTAGATGCGAATCCTTCCGACCAATCTCACTTATAAATTCTGATGCCAAAATAATATTTAAAGTACTAGCAAATAGGCTTGAGAAATTTTTACCATCCCTTTCTGACCCTGATCAGAACGGATTTATAAAGGGGCGGCAAGCTCACCACGGTATCCGTCATGTACTGAATATAATTCATGCAAAATATGAACATCCTGATACAGCTTTGCTTTCACTTGATGCAGAAAAAGCATTCGATAGAGTGGAACATAATTATCTCTACAAAGTTCTCTCTCAATTCGGTTTTGGTAGTTATGTCAGAAAATGGATTAAAATAATTTATAATAAACCCTCTGCCTCAGTTATAACTAATATCATTGTATCTAAATCATTTAATCTAGCTAGGGGTACAAGTCAAGGCTGTCCCCTCTCACCCCTCCTCTTTGTTCTGGGAATTGAGCCATTGGCTATTGCCATAAGAAATAATCAAAACATACATGGTGTCAGAATACAAAATATTGAATCTAAAATTGGACTATTTGCCAATGATATTATTTTAACGTTATCCAATCTAAATTGCTCAATCCCCCAACTACTTAAAACTATCAATGAGTTTAGTTATATTTCCGGTTATAAACTCAATGAATCTAAATCCGCCATCCTATTTTAAAAACAGGCTGAAAGAAATAATCCTCCAATTCACACAACATTTCAGGTGGCAAAAGACAGCCTTACTTAGGCATAAAAATTACTCCAAACATGGATGATCTGCTTCGGGCAAACTACACACTGGTGGTTAATTCAATAATGGAATCACTTGATAGATGGTCTATCCATCCATCCATCTTCTTCCGCTTATCCGAGGTCGGGTCGCGGGGGTAGCAGCTTCAGAAGGGAGGCCCAGACTTCCCTCTCCCCAGCCACTTCTTCTAGCTCCTCCGGGGGAATCCCGAGGCGTTCCCAGGCCAGCCGAGAGACATAGTCCCTCCAGCGTGTCCTGGGTCTTCCCCGGGGCCTCCTCCCGGTGGGACGTGCCCGGAACACCTCACCAGGGAGGCGTCCAGGAGGCATCCTGACCAGATGCCCGAGCCACCTCAACTGGCTCCTCTCGATGTGAAGGAGCAGCGGCTCTACTCTGAGTCCCTCCCGGATGACTGAGCTTCTCACCCTATCTCTAAGGGAGAGCCCAGCCACCCTACGGAGAAAACCCATTTCGGCCGCTTGTATCCGCGATCTCGTTCTTTCGGTCATGACCCAAAGCTCATGACCATAGATGAGGGTGGGAACGTAGATCGACCGGTAAATCGAGAGCTTCGCTTTTTGGCTCAGCTCTCTCTTCACCACGACGGACCGGTACAGCGCCCGCTTGACAGCAGACGCTGCGCCAATCCGCCTGTCGATCTCCCGCTCCCTTCTTCCCCCATTCGTGAACAAGATCCCGAGATACTTAAACTCCTCCACTTGGGGCAGGACACCCCCCCTGACCCGGAGAAGGCACTCTACCCTTTTCCGGCTCAAGACCATGGCCTCGGATTTGGAGGCACTGATCCCCATCCCGGCCGCTTCACACTCGGCTGCGAACCGCTCCAGCGAGAGCTGCAGATCACGATCTGATGAAGCCAAAAGGACCACATCGTCTGCGAAAAGCAGAGATGAGATCCTAAGGCCACCAAATCGGATCCCCTCAATACCTTGGCTGCGCCTAGAAATTCTGTCCATGAAAGTGATGAACAGAATCGGTGACAAAGGGCAGCCCTGGCGGAGTCCAACTCTCACCGGAAACGAGCCCGACTTACTGCCGGCAATGCGGACCAGACTCTGACACCGGTCATACAGGGACCTGACAGCCCGTATCAAAGGGCCCGGTACCCCATACTCCCGGAGAACCCCCCACAGGGTTCCCCGAGGGACACGGTCGAACGCCTTCTCCAAGTCCACAAAACACATGTAGACTGGTTGGGCGAACTCCCATGCACCCTCCAGGACCCTGCCGAGGGTGTAGAGCTGGTCCAGCGTTCCACGACCAGGACGAAAACCACACTGCTCTTCCTGAATCCGAGGTTCGACTATCCGACGGACCCTCCTCTCCAGGACCCCTGAATAGACCTTGCCAGGGAGGCTTAAGAGTGTGACCCCTCTATAATTGGAGCACACCCTCCGGTCCCCCTTTTTGAACAGGGGGACCACCACCCCAGTCTGCCAATCCAGGGGAACTGCCCCCGATGTCCATGCGACATTGCAGAGTCGCGTCAACCAACACAACCCTACAACATCCAGAGCCTTAAGGAACTCCGGGCGGATCTCATCCACCCCCGGGGCCCTGCCACCGAGGAGCTTTTTAACCACCTCGGCGACCTCGCCCCCAGAGATTGGAGAGCCCAACCCAGAGTCCCCAGGCTCCGCTTCCTCAGTGGAAGGCATGTTGGTGGGATTGAGGAGGTCTTCGAAGTACTCTGCCCACCGGCCCACAACGTCCCGAGTAGAGGTCAGCAGCACACCATCCCCACTATAAACAGTGTTGGTGCTGCACCGCTTCCCCCCCCTGAGACGCCGGATGGTGGACCAGAATCGCCTCGAAGCCGTACGGAAGTCTTTCTCCATGGCCTCTCCAAACTCCTCCCACGCCCGGGTTTTTGCCTCAGCAACCGCCCGAGCCGCATGCCGCTTCGCCCGCCGGTACCCATCAGCTGCTTCCGGAGTCCCACAGGCCAAAAAGGCCCGATAGGACTCCTTCTTCAGCCTGACGGCATCCCTCACCGAAGGTGTCCACCAGCGGGTTCAAGGGTTGCCGCCGCGACAGGCACCGACAACCTTGCGGCCACAGCTCCGATCGGCCGCCTCGACAATGGAGGCACGGAACACGGTCCACTCAGACTCCATGTCCCCCACCTCCCCCGGGACGTGTTCGAAGTTTTGCCGGAGATGGGAGTTAAAGCTCCGTCTCACAGGGGATTCCGCCAGACGTTCCCAGCAGACCCTCACAACACGTTTGGGCCTGCCAGGTCTGACCGGCTTTCGCCCCCACCACCGGAGCCAACTCACCACCAGGTAGTGGTCAGTGGACAGCTCCGCACCTCTCTTCACCCAAGTGTCCAAGACATACGGCCACAGATCCGATGAAACGATGACAAAGTCGATCATCGAACTGCGGCCTAGGGTGTCCTGGTGCCAAGTGCACATATGGACACCTTTATGCTTGAACATGGTGTTCGTTATGGACAATCCATGGCGAGCACAGAAGTCCAGCAACAGAACACCGCTCGAGTTCAGGTCGGGCGGGCCGTTCCTCCCAACCACGCCCCTCCAGGTCTCACTGTCATTGCCCACGTGAGCGTTGAAGTCCCCCAGCAGAACAAGGGAGTCCCCAGGAGGAGCACTCTCCAGTACCCCCTCTAAGGACTCCAAAAAGGGTGGGTAATCTGAACTGTCGTTCGGCCCGTAAGCACAAACGACAGTCAGAACCCGTCCCCCCACCCGTAGGCGGAGGGATGCTACCCTCTCGTTCACCGGGGTAAACCCCAACGTACAGGCGCCGAGATGGGGAGCAACAAGTATGCCCACTCCTGCCCGACGCCTCTCACCTTGGGCAACTCCAGAGTGGAAGTATGTCCAGCCCCTCTCAAGGAGACTGGTTCCAGAACCAGAGCCGTGCGTCGAGGTGAGACCGACTATTTCTAGCCGGAACCTCTCGACCTCACGCACTAGCTCCGGCTCCTTCCCCACCAGAGAGGTGACATTCCACGTCCCAAGAGCCAGTTTCTGCAACCGAGGATCGGACCGCCAGGGTCCCCTCCCTCTGCTGCCACCCATCCCACACTACACCCGACCCCTTTGGCCCCTCCCACGGGTGGTGGGCCCATGGGAGGGGGGGCCCATGTTTCCTCTTCGGGCTGAGCCCGGCCGGGCTCCATGGGTAAAAGCCCGGCCACCAGACGCTCGCCATCGTGCCCCCCCTCCAGGCCTGGCTCCAGAGTGGGGCCCCGGTGACCCGCGTCCGGGCGAGGGAACACCAAGTCCAAAGTTTTCCTTCATCATTGGGGTCTTTGGGCTGCTCTTTGTCTGGTCCCTCACCTAGGACCTGTCTGCCTTGGGTGACCCTACCAGGGGCATGAAGCCCCAGACAGCATAGCTCCTAGGATCATTGGGACACTCAAACCCCTCCACCACGATAAGGTGGCAGCCCATGGAGGAGATAGATGGTCTACCTTACCTATATCTATGATTGGCCGTATAAATATTCTCAAAATGAACGATCTCCCTAAATTTCTATATCTTTTCCAGGCCATCCCTCTTAATCCTCCCGACAGTTTTTTTACAAAAATTCAAACAATCCTAAATAACTTCATTTGGAACAACAGACGAGCCAGATTATGTTTATCATTATTATATCTTCTGTATGACACAGGAGGGCCAGGTGTGCCAAATTTCAAGTGCTGTTATTGGGCTGCTCAGCTCTCTAGTGCATCCTGCTGGTTTTCAGCAACTGCTCCGTCGTGGGTAAATATAGAAAATATAAAAACCACTCCCTTATCCCTAAATTCATGTCTATACTCAAGGAAATGCAAAGAGTTATTAAATAATACTTCAAACCCATTTGTTAAAAACACTGTCTGTCATGTTTGGATCTAGTTTTTTAACCCACATGCAGAAAACGACAGGAGTAAAGAAATCAGTAGTATAATGTTTATTGAATACAATTGAGCAAAATAAGATGGATCAGGGTCTTTCCAGGAGGGGGGCAGGGTCACGGAGTCGCTGGCACAATGAAGGACAACAGATAAAATGTTGAGTTCAAGGTTGTAGGAAATGAGAGCTACACGGGTACTACTGGAACAGTCTTACTTGTGTTGTCGAATAATGACTGCTGGGAGAGGGTAGGCTGCGGGCTCGGGGTTCGTCTCCTATTTTGCAGGTCCTGGGAGGTGATCTGGATTCCAGAGTACTGCTCGATGGGGGTGGTTCCGGGTTGCTACGTGGAGGCTGCGGTGGAGGACGGACAGGTAGATCCAGGCGTGGAGGGAGGTAGAGGAGCGGTCCTACTGCTAACTGGCAGGTCCGGGTTCGGCTTGAGATCCAACTGAGGAGATTGAAGAGGGACTCGGACAACCAGTGGGTATTCACCACGGCGTCACGAGGATGGGTTATCCAAAGGCCCAGAACGAGATCTTTACGAGGAGATCACACGGCGTCGCTAGGAACACCTGGGAACAGGAAGGCAACAAAGGATTACTTAGAGAAGATTCGCTAGGAGAAAACACAGAGAGTAACTCCGGGTAGGCTCAAGATACCATCACTGGCAAACACTCAGGCGAAGAAGTGCAGTCAGTCCGCTCCTCTTAAACCTCAGAATGATTAGATGATGACCAACAGGTGTGCTGAACCGCAGGTAACGCCCTGCCCGGGAGGCAGCCTCTGACGCTATCCGGTGGACAACCAACGGAACCACAGACGAACAAAAAGGAAAAGAAAACCCCAAAAAGGGGTACCCTAACCCAATACCTAACACTATCCGAGTACGGTATGATGTACATAAATTCAAAAATGAAATACCAACACAATCCCAATTATCCCTGATCTGGGGCAACATGACATTTGACCCAGGTAGGTTCAAAGACATGGGTTTTAAAACATGGTATGCTAAGGGTTTATGCAAAATTTCAGATTTATTTGATAAAGGGATTATGATGAGTTTTGAAGATTTGAAACAGAAATTTGACATTCCAACTAAACAATTTTTTAAGTTTATGCAAATCAGAAGTTTTGTCTTGGGTACTCAAAAGTCTCTAACTTTACCTACTCTTACTTCTATAGAAGAACTGGCAACAAATTACCATTTGAAGAAGGGCCTAATATCCCGCTTTTATAACATCATGAAAGACAGAATCCCAGACATCCTCAGAACACAAAAGAATGGCCTGGTGTGAAGACTTGAAATGTAATATATCAGTAGAGGAATGGCAGAGGGCCTGTCTGAAGGCACAGACACAATCTTTTAATACTCAATGTAAGTTAATCCAATACAAATGGTTGATGAGAGCATATGTCACTCCAACATTACTAAATAAATTTCATTCCAACATTCCGGATACATGTACTAAATGTGGAGATAAAGGCAATTTGATCCACTGCCTTTGGGAATGTCCTGAGATTCAGAGTTTTTGGAAGGAGGTTTTGGATAAAATTTCACTTATGGTTGGTACTAAACTTAATCCCTGTCCTAGGTTGTGTACCTTAGGAATTTTTCCCACTCAAACTCAAATAAGCAAGGTTGATCAAAAGTCCATAATTTACTGTTTGGTACAGGCTAAATATAGTATAGCCAGGTCCTGGAAATCTGTAGCCAGACCTCAATTAAAAACTTGGATGTCTACATTGTCAAGCTCTCTTGCCTTGGAGAAACTCACCTTTATGATTAAGGGTAAATATTGTGTGTTCAAAAAGATATGGGAAAAAATTTTGCTATTCTTGGAAAATATAAATACTCATAATGATGATTGACTGAATGCACTCTAGCTAATTTTGCTTATGTTTATATTCTTATAGTGTCTGTAAGTCTGTTATCTTCATGTTAATTCCAAATGTACTCACTTGCTCGAAAAATGTACGAAAATGAAACACTGATGTCTGGATGTCTAGAAGCAGGAGGACGATGCCATCACCTCCTACCAGCTTGTGGACTTTGATTAAATCTATTGGACTAAGTCTCAACTTACACCCCTGAGATAACAAACTTAAAGTAATCTGTCTCACTGCAATCAACTAATGTTTGTCACCTTGAATGTTTAAGTTGTTAATGTGTTTTCTTTTGGTTTTATTAGGTGTTTTGTGTTTTTGTGAGTTAAACACAAAACACAAAACAAATTATATTTCAATTTGTCTTTTGAAATATAAAAGACAATAAACAGATTTTGGAAAAGAGAAAAAAAAAAAAAACATTTCATTCATTCATATTAGCTGACATAAGCCAAAAAAACAGAATTGTTATTTTTCATCAATTAATGCTTGTGTCAATTTATTCTAGGCATTTGGAATCTGTACTTCTGGATTCAGCTAGTAAGCCTGTTCTGGGATTGATTGGTGTTGGCTCTATCCTTCACTAGGGGGCTTCACCAATTAGAATCATTACGACATCCCAACAGTTTTACTGCAAAACTGCTGTAAGATACTTGAGAAAGAGAGAGAGAAGCGCTTTGTTCCTCTTAAAGCGTCTAAAGCTGATGAGTCACCAGAAGCTGCAGCTTCACCGTCCATCATGGATCAGGTTCTGTCTGCCATGTTGGTTCCTAATGCCAGAGAAATCCAGCAGTGGGAATCTATACTTCATTGTCCAGTTGGGTTTTTATTGTCAGTGTACATTTTGTAAGTGGATAAATATACACCATTGGACTTTTAAGAGGTAAAAATGTGAGCTTTGGTTCCTTTGGTACTGCCTGTCTTGGTTTATTGGGTTTTGAGGGCTTTGCTGCAATTACTAAGGATATAACCCTTTCCTAAAGTATAAATAAGAGATGCCCCAGAGCATAAACATTGACCTCAGTGAAAAAGGTTCATTTTGCTCATTAATCTGACATTTTAGCTAAAGGTTGCATAGAAAAACTTCTGCTTATCTAACTTTTTTCTTCTTCTTTTTCTTCTGCTCGGTGCCGATGTGTGCTTTCCTGACACTGGCTGACCTCTTGTGTCTTATTGATCCTTGTATCGGGCCGAGCAAATGGGTGAAGAGGAGAAAAAAACCACCCACCCACACACACACGCACACCCACACACCCCCACACGCTTACACACACACACACTGCTTGAGAAAGTAAATTGTGAGCCTCTTTTCTCGCTCCAGTGGAGTTTAGTTTAGCAAAGAATTTAGTTTGTTCCTATTTTTGCCCCTCATTTCCATGGTTGGTGCCATCATAATTAGCAGTCTTCTGCACAATAGCTAATTAGCTTCCTCATCTGAGTCTTCCTCCTCCAGTCTGACTCAACTCTGCTAATCCCAGCCAATTACAAATAAAAGCTGCCTTACCAGCTGCAAAGGTATCTGCATGTTTAGGAAATGGCGTGGCGCTGAATGACGGTGTTTTTTTAAACACCTCCCTCCCCCTTCGGGTGACACGTGAATGATTTTTAATGTCAGGCCACTTGTCAGAAGATGGCTCGGTGCCCGTCTTAATGAGTCCAGACAGCCAGGCGGAGGCACGTCGCAAAAACATGAATTTGCAAAAAGGCCTGCCAGAACACAATAGCTCCATTATTTCCCAAGGTCCCAGATGTGTGTTAAACTCTCCATGTCTGCAGAGCTCTTTGTCATCCAGTGGCATGCTATGTAATCGCTCTCGCATGAGTATTTCAGGATTTTTGTTTTCTTGTCTTCTTTTTATCTCTGTAGAGAGAAAGTCTTAATCCCATGGGCTACACGCACACACACATCCATCTCTGACAGGTTTCCCTCAAAGATGTGCCAACTATCCCTGAATTTCAATTCTGCCGCCAACAGAAGGAGGGCAGGTTGTAGGTTTGACTCTTTGCGTCTATTTGTTTTGCAGTGGCTGAGCGGAGAGGCGTTTACATGCCTCTGTTCAGCGGAGACTCATACCTGGAGCTCAAGGGGCTTCATCTCTACGGGCATGATCTACGGTAAGTCCCGTGTCTCAGTGTGAAATCTGTACGGCATTAGATGAATATTACGGATAACACTGAACATGGTGTAGTTTTCATAGTTCCAACAGCTCTGTGCCTGGGGCAGAGAAGGAGCTCATGCTTCTTTAAGGCTGAGCTGAATTCATAATGAAGATTACACAACTAACCTTGCTTAGGCTGCAGCATCTTGGTAGCTCTACAGTGTGTGTTGACATGGATGTGTCTGTTCCTTATATGCAGTCAAAAGTTCAGCATGATGCTGGTTCTCATGGCCAATGACTCCAACGGTCTGATCTTCTACAATGGGCAGAAGTCTGATGGAAAGGGAGACTTCGTCTCTCTGTCCCTGAGCAATGGCTACTTAGAGTTTCGCTACGATCTGGGAAAGGGACCGGCTATTATCAGGTCCTGTCACTTCAACAGAAAAACATCTGCAGCACGTCAATGTTTAGATTATAAGGAGGCTGCTTTCTGACGTCCAGTGTGCGTCTTTGTGTCATTCAGGAGTAGGGACCAGATGCAGCTGAAGGTGTGGAACACCATCAAGCTGGAGCGCTCCCTCCGCAAAGGCGAGATCCGGTTGAACGAGAAAGCAACTTCAGGAGAGTCACCGGTAAGAAACAGCAAGCTAACTGAGCAGCCAATCAGCATGCAGGACCATTGGGCATGTGCTTAGCCATGCTTCTGCCATGCATACTCATCTGTGTGCTTCAACCCATCAATGCCACATTCTTGGCTTTTTGCTGTTTCTGTTTTTAATTTGCAGTGCTACTCTTAAGCACAATGCCATTTCCTAGCAGTTAATATATCAATATGTACAATATTCTAGTTACAAAGGTCTGCTTGATGCAGAATTTAAAAGGTGTTTCATTCTCTGCATTCACTCTCAGCAAGGCAGTTAGATATTTGATTTCTCTTAATCCATAGTGACATCAGGGCAACATTAATATGCCCAGATATGTCACATAAATCTAGTTTGTTTCTCTGTAAATGGACTATAATGCCGGACCAGACCAGACAGCAGTGACTGCAGCACAAATGAAAAGCAGACATGCCTCAGCGTTTGAGGAAGTTTAAATAGTTTGTTACATTTATGATGTAATTTGAACTGAAAACATCAAACTTTCAGCTTTCTTCATCCACTATGCAACTAACTGTCGTTGATTCAAGTAAAATCAATTATTTTAAAGATTATTCTGATGATTAATCAGGTAAAAAATATGATTCTTAATTTAACCCCTTAAGCTGATTTTATACAATATTAGAAAAACAATAAAGGATACAAATAAACAAATAACCCAATTCCTTTTGTAAATAATAAACATTTTTGCCTATATTGCAATAACAGTTTTCCTTTAGTGTATAATTGCAAACGATGCATTTCTGATTAAAAAATCTTTCTAACATGAACATGTGAAAAGCTCATCACTTTCTGCTAGATTAAATATCAACAGATTATGGCTAATTTGATTATTCTCTGGATTAACTGATTAATAATTGGATCACAAAAGCTGCTTAATAGTTAATATTTTAATACAACTTGAACCAGGTTAAACTAAAACTAAGCCACCTGAAGGATTCTGGGTAAAACATGTTGGTTTTTCATTTTTAGAGTGAAATGTATCTATTTTTGTTATAGTTTTGGTTTAATTACCTCTCTGAGTGTTTTATCTGAGTCTCTATGCTAAAGTTAACAATTAATTGATCGGCAAATTAGTTGACGATCATTTCAATAATCGATTCATCATGATTAATCATTTCATTCACACAAGCAGAGTACTGTTGTTAGCACAACGCATTGAGCACTAACATCTGAATAAGTTTGAGTTTCTGATCAGCTGAAAGTTTCTCTGTTTGTCTGAGGGAAGGAAAGGCCTCAGTGGTCGGCTGACTCAGATCTGAGAGCTTTACCTCTCTGGCTGCTTAGCTCGCTCATCTCCAACAGATAAAACTGTTGTGATACATAAAAACCCAGAGCAGCCTTTACTGCTGGTTTACAGTCAATTTGGTCAAATTGTGCCTTTGCAGCGGCGTCTGGGGGAGAGGAGGCAGATAAGGGAGCAATATCAGCAGCAACAGAGGCATAATGACATTTCTGAGTTCATCGCCTAGACCAATAAACAGGTAGCAGCCTCTAAATAAAGGTGATCTAATCGCTGGATAAGTCTCTAAGTCTTCCAATTAGATTAAAGAGTGCAGATTGTGATTATGAACACTCTCTCTGTCAGCTCTGTAGTCTTCTACACTTTAAAATATTCTCAGTTTTTTTGTTTTTCTCCTCCTCCGTCTCTCCTCCAAAAATCAGCGTGGTAATCGTGTTTTACTCCAGCAACATGGGCAGAAAATCTTATTAAAAGAAAAGAGTAAGGAGAAGCAAGGATGTGTGTTTGCAGGGGAAACAGGAGACACCCGGGATGAGCTGAGAGCCTATGGATGGGTTCCCTGCTACATGAGCTGAGAGCTGTAGAGAAAACACACATGAGCATACACATTTCTGCTTTGCTGGGAGTAATCATCATATCAAAGAGCGCCCAGGCTGCTGCAGTAATGAAACCCAAACTTTCAAAAGGTACGGAGAGGAGAAATCTAAATCTACTCCTCTTATTTAATGGCGGCAGTCAGTGAATGAGGCGGGCTTAAGAGACACTATTTGCAGTCATTCATCCATGAAGTTTTTTTTTTATTTATTCTTTAATTTTTTCCTTATGCATGGCCACTTTAGACAGCTTCTTATTTACACAGTTGCTTTATTGTATATCTGTTAAAACAGTGGTGTTCAAAGTAGCCACAAAATTCATCAAATTAAAAATGCAAAATTTGGTTTATTGTGATATTATCAAAATCATTTGAATGGCCACAAATGGCCCCTGACCACACATTGAACACCCCTGTTGCAGTATGCGTTCCTCATGTTTTGTTGTCTTTATGTTGGTTTTCTGTGCTATATTTGGACGCTCTGGTAGATGCTTGTGAGGTGATGGTGAATGTTTCTCTACCCTGCATGCCTCTGTGAGCACAAACACGTAGTGATCTCCCCTTCCAATAACGCTCTTCTTCCATATTTTCTTCCTTCTCTATGATGTGCTCTCTGGATATCAGAAATCACGCAAGGTAATGAGACAAGTCTCACTCACACCTTATCCCCGTTTCATTTCAGCCACTCACCAGTCTCTCACTCCTCCCATCCCTCCAATAAAAAATCCAATAAAAGAAAAGTCTGCAGCTTTGAAACTACCACTTCTGAGTGAAAACTTTACCATTTCAGAAGCCTACATGCCACACGGCGGCGGAGACGAGATGCTCTTGAAGAGCACGGTTTGGGTTTCATCTCGGTCCATCTGCTGCGGGGGCGGGAAGGCGGGTGGCAGAGAGAGAGAAAGAGAGAGGCAGTCATTCTCACGATGGCCATTGTTTAAAAGCAACAGAGACATCTTCATTAGCACGGCGTGGGCAGGGGGGATCACAGCGCGCTGCGTGGCTGTGGCAACGGCGAGAACAAGGAGGATGTATATGGACGGCGAGGTGCTAAGCCAAACCCGCCTGTTCGCTCGTCATTTGTTCTCGCTTCTGTTGGACGCAGGAACAATCCGCCGTAGTGACAGGACGTTGCTCCGACTTTGACCTGCAGAAACCAACACACACCCAAATAACACACACCTAAACAACACACACTCAAACTCACGCCGCATCACCCAAAGAGCCATGCCAAACACATCCATCCCACTGTCCCTGTTCAGCGGGTGTAAATTGTCCCCCATTTTTAGAAAACACTGAACACAAGCTGCCCTTTTCCCCGAAGAATGACTGTAAATCGCACAACCTTTAGTTTTAGAAAGGTTCATGAAAATCACAGCTGCAGGTAGAGTAATTGCAAGGTATTAATGACCCTTGACCTTTTTCAGTGTTATGTAACAATCACAAACTACAATGTAGTTTAAAAGGATTTGATGGACTAATACAGAGTACTGCTTAAGTGTGAAACGTAAGAAAAATGAGACCTAGTTTTACTTTAAGGGCTCACATTTATATTCAGACCCCTTTAATGCATTTCCCCGTGTTAAAATAAAAAATATGTTAATCACACCTCTTAAATTTTGTTCACATAGATATTCTTGTATGTGAACTTTGTTTTCTCAAGAGACTTTTCTGAATGTCAAATGTTTGAGTTATGCCCAGACATCTTCAGTGACTTGAGGCAGGTCAGGCTACTGGTTACTAGGAGTTTTGCATCAGTCAGAGGTAAGTGTAAAATTATCTGCATTCGTTTTTGCCGCTGCCTCACTTCTGTTGGCGGTGCCCTATGTGCAAAAAACCTTCATGTGTGTTAAGGCTGTTTGCAGTGTGAGAAGCACAAAACCTTAATTCATATAAATAAAGGCCTTAAAATGTCTTGAATGCCAAGAGCCACAAACGAGACTCAAAGATGTTATAATTTCTATTCTTAACTGTAAAACAGCAGAATCCCAGAACCAGCTCCTGTATCTGTAGTTTTATTTGACCTTTTGCATTAAAAAGGTTTTAAGAAGTCTTACATGTGACTTTCTGAGACCTGCAGATCACCTGGTTGATGCAGAATTAGATTATAAAACATTGCTGGCTTGGATCACCTTCAATCTATCATCTGGAAACAGAACTGCAAACCATGTCCATGGTGGTTCTTGAGGAGCAGCAGAGAGCCCCCGCTCAGGTGGAAGAATCAGTTAACATGATAACAGTCACATGTGTACCTCACATAGTTTACCATAGTTGATGAGAAGATGGACCTGAACGCAATGTAACTCTGGAAGAAAAGCTGCTAGTTCCTGAAAAGACTAAAAAACTTTGGGCGGAGGTTCATCTTCCAGCAGGACTCTAAAGACGAAACCAGCTCAAAACACAATGGGTTTAGATTTCATCCTGTAGGTGTGAAAAGCTGCTAGAGATTAGCAAATACTACGAAAGAGGGCTGAAATCAAATGGATCAAAAACTTTACGAATTTAGTTGTGAAAGATTTTGGAAACTATTATTGTCCTTCCCCCGCCCTGTGTTGCTCCATGACAGTAGATTCCAGGAAAGACACTGATACGTATGGATGGAGTGGGGGAGAGTCGGCTCTCTGTCAGACACTCTGCCTTAGGTGACCAAGTCTGGCCAACATGTGGTGGGAACTGTTGACAAAGTCTGAACAAATGGATGAGAATCCGTCTGCTGCAGCCAGGGTTCAGGTGTTTGGACCCGGCCAGACCTCGCTGTCTCCTGCACTCTGAATCGCTGCCTGAATAAAAGCCCACCACACCAGCTTCCCTGTTTATTTGTCCTTTTCCATCGTCCTCTGTTCCCCCACTTCCAAGTCATTAACTCCATCTTACCCTTTCTGGCAGTTACCACCATACAAAATAAATAAAGACCATTAATGACCCATCTTTGAAGTGAGCCTGCCCTTCTGTCTAATCTGAATCGCTGGCCCCAAATCTCTGACTGAGAGAATCAGATTTCATGGCCGTGACTTGCAGATGAATGACAATTAATTTGACTCCACTGTCATCTGTTGGAAAAGTCTGCGCTTCTAATCAGCTATTCATTAGAGAGGTCTGCAAAGACCTATCCCTATCACAAGAGCAGCCTGCTCTTAATTTTCTTTTGTTGTCCATTTTCTGGCTCATAGAGGATTATTGATCACTCAAAAGTCGCTTATTTGGTGTGAAGTGTTTCAGCATTAGTGGAAGGCATGAAAATGCCACTAGAGTCCCTGCTGATTCACTATCTTTACCTCCTTGGCCACGGAGCCACGGAGGCCTGATAAAAGTATACATACCCTCCTACAATAATTCTCTTACACTGCAGCCATCAACTTTCATGCATTTTATTGAGATTTATGTGATAGACCCACACAAAATAGTTCCTAATTATGATACAGTTACACTCGGTAGTGAAATGTGACCCACGTCTGGATTCTTCTGATCTTATCACCCCAAAAAGATCCGATATGTTCCACTTCCGTAGGTTTTACTAAATCAGATATCTATCCAACTGTTTTCAAAGTCTGAACAATCATGTCGCAATTTTTCCGGCTTTGCATCATTGATGAGAGACGTGCATCATTCTGAAGCCAGACGTGTTAAATTCAGACATAAACAATGGCTGAACATTATGAACTTATGATAATGTCTTTGTCACTGCAGTGCATCATCCAAACTGATGCTTCACAAAAGGCCTTCGCTGTTAGCTCTCCTTCACCAGCTTCCTTCGGCTTGTGATGTTGAATAACTTCAGAATAAACTTTAAAATGGCTCCATAGACGGCGGCGGCCATAACAGAGCGCTGCTGTGTGACGTCAGCGCTCTTCTGGACATGTGGGTCGCTTTGAGCCACTTAGCCAATGGATCAGATCTGACTGCGGTCGCAAAACCTCCAAAAAATAATTGGAATTGAGCATCAAGACCTGCTGTGTGAGCATAACCTAAAAGAAACAGAGAAACAGTCAGAGCATAGTGACTCTGGAGCAGGTGCAGAGACATGCAGCTCAGGTAGGAGAGCCAGCTATCAGTCATGAAGATGCTCTGAACATTTTCATTTTACATGCAGAACATTTTGAGTTGTCTCATTGCCGAACATGGTGGTGGTGTGGGAACTGTTCAGCAGTTCTGCAAACAGTTGATTATTTTTCAGTTTTTACCAAATCATGTATGATTTTACCTTCGCTACACAACTACATGCTACCCTGTGTTACTGATGAAATCCCAGTAAATTACATTGACGTGTTTATAATCTGACAACGTTTCTAAAAGAAATGCAGGTTGTGTGACAACTTGTCACAGGCCCTGGGTTTCCACCACATATCGCAGCCCTTAAGTCTTTTTCTGGAAATAGCAAACTCCTGACTGGGTATATAAGTGATTCAAATGGAAATGAATCTTCTCTGTCAGCTCTGTCTCACCTTCTGAAATCTCTGTTGTGTTCCGTCTGTTTTCAACAGAACAAGCACACAGATCTCAACCTGAAAGAGTCGCTGTTCGTCGGCGGCGCTCCCGATTACAGCAAACTAGCAAGAGTTGCTGCACTCACAGAGGGATTCAAGGGAACCATCCAGAAGGTAAAATAAGAAAGGTTTGACGATCTGCTGCTCAATGCACCTCTGACTCCTGTGAACTGCAGTGAACTGCAGTGACTCTTGAGGCTGGCAGTGAACCGCGGTGGAGTCAGACCAGAAGGTTTCAGCTGTCAGACCACAGCGGTCTGATTTTATCCGTTTTGCCATCATAAGCTCTCACTGTGACGAGAAGTGGCTCTGCTCATTAGGATTAGCTAGTGCTAATTTTAGAATATTTTGAAGTCCTTCCATTTTGTTGCTCTCAGATCTTTCCCTGACAAATTTCCAGTTTTTTTTCCTTCTCTCAGCTTTCTAGCAAACAGCTCATCTCTGAGCTCCCAGAATAACTCTGTTAAAAAACAAAGGGCTGGATGGAAATGTTTGCAGAAACTTGTCAAGAGTTTTTGTTGGCAAACTTTCCCTCCCCAACAGTTTTGAGACCATCAGAAAGAAAATGCGACATTTATGATGCTTTGCCTCTGGGGAATTGTTAATTATGTGGAAGACGGCATTTATTTGAGTTTTGATGTGCTGTTTAATTGGTTGCTTTGAAAGCATTGTCTGAAACACATGGTATCTGCAGCTTCACTGTAACCCCACCCTAGATCCTACGATGTGTTCAGTCATTAAATTTAATGATCCTTCACCAGAGAAACTCAATGGCCTTTAAATGAATGCTCTCAATTCAAAAGAAACACAATATCATTTTGTTAAATGTTGTAATAGAAGGAAAATAGATTGTGATCGTTTTTACTGTGAGTTAAGTTCAGATGAGCTGCAATAAAAGACAAGAAACTGAACCAGCTGAAATTCAAAGGATGATAAGAATTTAATACATACAGTATTTGTATTTAAATTTTAACAGATATTTTAACAGATCTAAGCTCAGATATACTTTTCTTCTAAGAAGCAATGTATGTTCCAAACCTTGCATTGTGTGCCGTATTAGTTCTCCATGTATGTAGCTGCCTGCAGGTCTTGCTCAATGCGCCTCTGTCAGCTGTAAACATGTTTTCTGTATCTGCTGCTTAGCCTCCTGCTAACCCTGCGCCCCCTGCAGAGAGGCTGCCTACATTTGTCCTAGAAATCGCCCACTGCATCAAAACATTTAAAAAGTTTCCTAGCATGCCTCGTCCACTGAAAAACCTGCCTTGTTCTCCAAAACTAAATGAAACACTTGCTCTCTTCTGCTGCAAATTGGGCTAGTCTGCAGTGGAACATGTTTTGAAAAGTTGTGATAGATTATGACAGAATGATCAGACTTGGAATTAACTTTTAAATTTACTCTGAGGGGAAGTACAATGTTCTCCTCGTTCAGGTCTGAACCGAGTTTGTTTGTTGAGGTCGCCTAACATGTTCTGTGCTCCAATCAGATTTTAGGTCCATCTAACACTAGGCGCCATATTTATTGTTGTATGTTTTAATGCTCAGTTTCATACATTACATAAAAAAATTTCTGCCAGTCATAAGGACTTGAGTCTGACACTGCATAGGACAGAGACTGTGGACCTGATGTCTACCTAAGGTTGGAACACGAGACTTGACTTGGACAAGACATTTGGGACTAGACTCAGACTTTAGGTCTGGGACTAGGAACCTGACTTAGACTTGATGTCTGTTTGTGTTAAATGGTTCATAATGTCATGCAGATACAAACTTAAAGCCTGTGGTATAAACTTCTTTACCTCTCACTTTTGTTTCTTACTTTGCCTCTTGGATTTTAAGAACAATCATAACATATTATTGCCATGATCTTTTCAGTGGTTGTGTATTTCAGAGGTGAGATGTTAAAACATGGGAGCAGAAATGTGAGGTTTGCTTCATTAAATGTCTCACAGTGAGACAGACCTGAACCGTTTCAGTCCCACCTCCAGCTGTGCCTCTGCCTCCAGATCATGCTGATGAGCACACCCATCCTGCGCGAGGAGAACGCCCTGAACTCCAGCAACGTGGCCATGTTCCACGGCCACCCGTGTTTCCAGGAGCCCTGCCAGAACGGCGGCCGCTGCCACCCGGAGCTGGACGGCTACGACTGCTCCTGTCCCAGCGGCTTCTCAGGGGACAAGTGTCAGAACGGTGAGTCGCTGCATTTCTGTCTCACCTGATCTTAGCCCGCTGACCAGCTGAGATCAGAATCCAGATGACTGGATGGAGCTCATGCTGCGTTCTTTGTAACAGCACACATGCTTATACATTTACTGCAGTTACTGCCTTATGAGAAAGTACAACAACCCTCCATGTTAAATGATAGAACAGCTGTTATTAATCACATTTCTATGGTTTAGTTTTATTCACCTAGACCAGATTACTGCCACTCCTGCAGAATCAATAAATTATTTCAGTTGTTCCAGACTGACAGCATGAAGTAGGCAGCAAAACATGTTTCTAAGATGCTTGTTTGTAGCCTCTGCTGCATCTTGTTTTTACAGACCATGTGCCGTTGTCTGATGAAGTTACATTCTGCTTTGCTTTGTCGATTGTCTCCAAACTGAAGAGTTTTGTTTCTTCTTTTTTTGGGGACATTTCAAAAGTTTGATTAAAATTCACGACAGTTTAATCTAATTATATCTGAGAATAGTGTAAACCTCTAAATCACATTTTTCCATCCAGTTGTTATGCAAATCATAAGCAAACTTTTAAAATGTTGCAAATAAGCAAAATATGAATTAGTCATGTTTCTCCCTATTGATTTGGAGCAAATCAACCAGGCTATACAAAACTGATTTTCATCAATTGTTGGTGCTATTTATGGTTGTAATAAAAAAGATGTAGAGTTTGCCAAATAGAATGGATCAAACACCTCAGAAAGATGGAGCGTTCTCCCGTCTGAGCTGCAGGTTTTCACTTAGAAATGTTTAGTTTCTTCCCTCTGATGAATCACAGACACAGCATCCAGGTCAAAAGAAATTCAAGAAGAAATGAGAAGCAGAGCCACTGACCTTTGACTCCAGTCCACCACAGTGAGGTTCACGATCAGAGAAAAAGATGGCAAACCTTCCCAGGATTGGACGGGATTCTGAGATTACTGCAGAATCAAAGACAAATCCAGAACCAGAAGATCCAGAACACCATCTAAAGCCTGAACAATGAAAAGATTTAAACCACAGCTCAATGAAAGCATCACAGATTTACAGAGGTCTGACTCACACCTGTCAGAAAGGTGTGAGTCCACCTGGTGGATCATCCAGGTGATCCACCAGCACTGATGGTCTGATGATGATACTGAAGGATACTGAACAACCTGACCTCAGTTTGGACCTTCAGCTCACAGAACCACCATCACTCCAGAAAGTTTACCACTGACTGGATGAAACATAAACTAAATAAAGATTTTCTGGACTCAGATCCAGCTGTAGTGGAGTAACCCTAAGCCAGGGTTCACACTCCAAAACGTCCAAAGTGGCTGAAATAAACCATATTTCATATATTATTCTGAACTCCTTCACACAGATAGAAAACACTGTTACTGCTGCAGTGAAGCACCAGAGTCAGTTATAAGGGACAATAAGTTTATCACAGATATAAACTCATCATTTGAAACTGACATTCACCCAGATTGTCTTTGTCCTGAAGTTAAAAGCAGTTTGTTGGTCTAAAGTAGGAACAAACTGACGGACATTTCCAAAGCCCTGAAGAATCATTTAAATAAGCAGGGCTTGGATTAGGCCAGTTGGATCCTGGTTCATCTCCATCAGTCAGACTTCTGTTCTTCCTATCAAATGATATCAGTATTATACATGATGTCTCTTTTATGTGGGCGCCGCGCTGCGTTGCTATCGAAGTAATAGATCAGCTGTGAAAATGATTAAAAGTGTCAGCTGAATATTCATGAAAGGAAGCGGGGTTGCCCGTCCCTTTCATCATCTGCATTAACCTTGTGTGTGCAGTCGCTGTCCCCTCTCACGGTGATTAAATCCAGCCAACCCCTTTGCTCTTCATCGATTCGGTGTGGTCTCATCCTCTTGAGTGTTTTTGCTCTCTGTTGCCAGCTATCCACGAGAAGTCGGCCGGAGAGACGGAGGCCATCGCCTTCGACGGACGGACCTTCATCGAGTACCACAATGCCGTGACGAGGAGGTGAGGAGGAAGAACGTCTTTTTAAGCTTCATCTCCACAGTAGCAGCTATTAGCCAAATAACCGTCTTGTCTATCCGTCTCCTCCCCTGGTGAGTGTGATGGGATCATCAGCGCTAGGGCTTCAGGGAACCTAAGAGCCTCACTAATAGCTCTCTCTGTGTCTGTGGGCGACCCTGCCTCGCTTTTGACAGGATTTCTCTAATTAGCCAGACACTTAGCAATCACAGCCTCGCCCCGAGCTGCCGGCTCGCCGCTCCGCTCTGCAGTCGCTGCCGCCGGACAACAGGAACGCACGACTTATTATCCTGATTGGATCAATTTCTGTTATCCAACAGGAGTCTGAAGATTTGTCAGCTGAAGGAAAGAGACAGATTTGTGAGACAAAAACAAAACAACAACCTGAAGACACAGATGATGATGTAGTTTTTGTGTTTTGGTTGCCTCCAGGTTTGCATAAAGTGTAGAAGTGATGAAGCAACAAAGGCAGCAGGCGTATGGTCGCTGCTCTTCACACAAACACTGCGCTGTGTGAAAACCTGGGGTCTGCCTCACGTCTGCGTCTTAATGTGCATCTGTCCCTGTCCCTCTATCTGCCGTCCACTTCCTGTCTGTGTCTCATATGAATGTCCCTCACTGTCTTCTCCTTTCAAGCCAACTGACCAATGAGATCCCAGAGTAAGTAGACTCAGTCTGGCGTTCAGATCAAGTCCAACTAACAGAACAACTCATTTTATTTTAATCAGTTAACCCAAATAAAAAGATTAAAGTACATTCAGCTTTCACAGATCTTCACATGCAGACTCCATTTCCATCATTTAATTTGACACATTTAATTATTTTGGAATACATTTGCAGTCAGTTTTTTGTTTTTTCCAATGCAAAGGGAAGCATGAATGTCTGCATGATAAGCTTCATGTTCAACCAGAGTAAATGAATTGCTGTACCATGATTGTGCAATAATTTATGCATGGTTGTAACTCGTTCATAAACGCAATGAATTGCAGTGTACTTTAGGTGGGAATGACTGAGGGCCACTTGAAAGCTGGAGGAGACCTCAATGTTCGTAACGCCTGAACTCTTCTGGATTTCATCGCGTTAGAACCTAAAACTTTAGTGGATTACAGACGGATTCTGTTAAACAGGCCAGTCCAAAATGTTTCACTGACCCGTTACACATGCAGAGTCTGAAAGATTAAAGATACAAAACACAACCTCTAGTTTACTCAGAATGGATGGCGAGGTTCTGTGGTCATCAACGTTCAAACCTTTCCACAGCATCTCAGTCCAGGCTTTGACTGGACCATTCTAACTTATGAACATTCTTTGATTTAAAGGAGCAGTGTTGTGTACTTTACAGCCACATAGAGCCATTTCATAGTACAATAAAATAACTATGTTATCTTCAGTTGTTATAAAAATGCTGCATATCAAATATGACTTAAACAAAACATGACTTAACGCCTTGAAATCGGGGCTCTGTCTCTTTAAGAAGCTCCAGCTCTTTGCATCAGTCTGCCTTTGGTCTGTCATCATAGCAGTGCTTCTCATTATGCCGTTTACAGCCGTTTCTACCAGTGTTTCACTGAGGAGCAGCTCCTATAATGAGCTGAGCAGACACACAGTTCCACCAGCTGTTTGCTAATTGCTACTGCCACTAGTCTGGAGGGTCTGCTCCCTGAGCCGGAAGTTTGACTGGAGGAATCAGTAAATGAACTTATCACCAAGTGAAAAACATTTTTCAGAATAATTGCACACAGAATGATGTCTGGGGGCAATATGGACTAAGAATTTTATTATTATAATTTGCAGTTCTGTTACAATATCGATAAAAATTTTGATTAAAAAAACTATTTATTACCTGTTTTTTAGCTAACTTCATGACTTTACAACCACAAACATTGTCCTTGCAAAAATTCCTCCATTTTTAAACAGGCATGGTCAGGACACCACTTCCCTTAAAAAGTGTGATTTATATTACTTTATGCCGCTGTAACAGCATCTAATCGTGTTTCCTTATTTGCTGATATTCATTGTTTCAGTGGACAAAACAGGAAAAATAACTTTTATCATAACACTGTCAGTTTTGTTTTTTATTTAACATCATCAATTGAAAGTTATTGAGACAACACAACAAAATTCCTATAAAATGATTTACAATACATGATATATGCTAAATGCACATGCCTACAAAAAAAATAAAAAAACATTTCTATAAACAGAAATGTGGACTTAATGAAAAGTGTGTGTAAAAGGTTATTTTCAAAAGTCATTTTGATCTGACAAACGAGAGCCATCAGACGTTTACTCTCATTTATTGAATATTTATTGCCTTCCATGTCACAATTAGTTTTGCACATATAATCCTTAGAAAGCACATTGAAGTGACTAATTTACCTTTGAACAACTAAAGAAAGAGAAGCTACATAGTTAGCTTAGCAGTGTAATGAATGAAATAAGCTCTGCTTAACCTGCCTGGTGGGTTGGGCAGCAGGTAAACCAGGCGCTGAAGCAGAACTCGGCTCCAATCAGGCCGACTGAAAACTCGATCCTCACCACAGTTTTTTCTTTTTTTCAGATCTCTAACTGTAATTTTGAATAATTACAGAGCCGGCAGTGTGAAATGCTGTGACGTGTTAATCACAGATTTATCTGCCTGTGTATAGCAGAGCTCCAGTGGAGAGCACTCCACAGTGGGCAGCCTGGGCCTCAGTCTCACTTAGCTAGAGGGACAGAAGTCCTTGGAGCCAGACTGTCAAAGTTTAATAGATGTTACAGTCGCTAAGAGCAACCACGATGGGCGTGGATCAAGGCAAACCAATCAATTCAGCAGGATTTTACAAAGATAATGAATACCTCTGTTTTTTTCGAGCGGCCGTTAAGTAGAAAGTAAAAAGGCCAAAGTGTCAAACTATCACCTTCGGGTGCCGTTTCTGTTTCTTCGAACGGTCGATTCTCTAGACTCATTTTAAGGTTGACGAATCACACGTGACTCATCTGATACTGTGCTTGACCCCATTCTTTGACAATCGGCCAATTTTTTTTCATGCAGCGCTTTCATCTCTCAGCAGAAGGTAATTGCAGCGGAGCTGTGGTGCGCGATGCCATAAATATAAAAAAAGGAGCTGCTCGATAATTGGACGCTGACTTTAAAGCCAGTCGCTGATGGTAAATGTACTTTATCTTTACAAAAAAGCTTGAAAAGCTAGGATATTTTTCATTGCATCCATCCTGACTGTTGCGTTTTATTGAGGAGCGTCCGTGTTATCAGGGCTGATGCTTCCTGTGATCCCACAGCAGCTGTTCTGGACTCTCCATGCGGTCGATGGAGGAGTGCAGCAGATTAGCTTTTTGCAGCTCCGGGTCTCTAAGGGAGACTTCTGTGAGGCGCTGGGCTCACAGTGTTCTTCCTTCCTTCCTCCCTCCCTCCTCCTTGTTTCCTTGTCCCTGTTTGCGCTTCCTCTGCATGACTTTCTCCCTGCTCCCTTAAGTCCCGAATCTCTGGAGAACCCGTCCGACCAGAGGTGAGTCTCTTTAAGCTTTTCAACTTTGCCCTCTTTACTTGCATGCCACCTTTGTTTCATCCCTCTGCTCCTCTCCAGACAGCCCCTCCTTGACCTTTGACAGGCCTGAAGCCTCCCGTTCTATTGAAAAAGTTTTAAAATGATCATTTTTATATGCTAACGTGTCGAACAGCCTCTCCTGACATGCATATCTACGTATATATCTACTGCTTCACGGGCAGGAATGTCTGATTAACTTTGGACTTTAATCAAAACATTTGAATCAGGGCACTGATTATACAACATGTAACATCAATACATTTTTAAAATAATAATTGGCTGCACAAGTTTGGATGTTAAGAATGTAAGACAGACTACGACCAGCAGGAGGCAGAGAAACCCAGATTTAAATCGCCCCCAGATTTATTTATTAGACCGATATTTTAAATCATTTTCTGAAATTGGTCAATAAAGATGTTAGTGCTGATTTATCGTGCATAATATATTAGCATATATTGCTTTGGTGGTGCAGAAAAATGGGTGTGCACTTACATGCGACACATAGGGGCGCCATGCTGTCCTAAAAGACCAAATCAGCATCTGATTTGGTCCTGATGTAAGCGTAACTACTGACTGTAACAGTGTGGCACAGAACTTACCAGTTCAGCGTCTCAGTCGCTTGTTTTCCTCTGACCACTACTGCCACCTAGTGGTAGAATGTGGGTGCCCTCTGAGGACCTGTGAGCAGCAGATGATGCCCAGAAAGCAGCAGCATCGCAGCAGGAATCAGTGCAGTGGGATTCAGAGTTCTGAGTACCAGCCTTGTTTTATTCATCATACGTTCTGCACCTTTAATAACCTTGACCTTATCACTGACAAGCTGCTGCGGCGAGATTTACTGGGCCTTGTAAACTCTTTGAGGGCTTGCCAGGAGTCGGGTTCACCCAGGCTTCATTTTTGTTTGTTCATGCTTATTTTTCTCCCCTTGAGGAAAAAAAAATAGAAAATGCAATGCTCTTAAATCTGTTTACCTCAACAGCTTTAGATAGATATAAGGGGTGTACTGGTTTCAGAGTAAAGGGGAAAAATTAATTTCTTGTTTTTTGGGGGGGGGGTTGCAAATATCTGCTGAGGTGAACTGGCCTGTAAAAGTTTTAGATTTTGCTGGTTTCATAGTGAAGTATCCTGATTCAGGAGAGCGCCCCTCCCTTCCCGTTTCGTTTGTTTGCTGTTCTGTGTGCCGGCTGCTTTCTCTCCACGTGTCTTGTGTAATCTCTGTTTTTTTCCATCCTTGGTTGCTGTATGCGTCCTCCTCACCCTGTCTTTGTCTTTCTGTGTAGACTCCTTTTGAAAGTAGCAGAATCCGTTCCAGACGAGCGAACAGTTGCAGAGAATCCGCCTGTTTACATTAGGATTTTCTGCGTTTTCCCTCTAAGTGTTTCTGTATGCAGCGGCGGCTTCTTCCAGGCGCGTCGGTTTCCTCTGCACAGCTGAGGCGGTGGAAGCCTCTTAAGGATAGAGGAATCAGCTCATCCCCCCCAATGCTGCACTGGGTGAAGAGGCGGGAGATATAATGGCTGCCTAGTTTAGCCTCTGTAAAGTTGCTAAGGCTAACACAGAAACAGAACCCGCTACTTCAGAGCTCTGTCTTAGTTTCCTTAAAATGACCCGAATGCTGTTAGAATTTGGCTCACAGCCCAAATTTCAGGGATTTTAGCAGCAAATACATTAAAATCATGTATAACAAAATGCTGATTTATGAGCATTCCTGGTTGTGATGTGTACTTACCTCCAAGTACATATTTTACTGCAGCAGCATTACCTCCCACTGATTTAGTTTAAAATCCAGCCTTTAATTTAAAAGCATTGATTCAGTGAGATGAAAAGTAATTGATGTTAAAATCAAAGATTATTAGTACCCATATAATCTCAAACTCATAATTAGTAAACCATTATAAGCTGTTCCCACAGGAGACAAGTATGGAACATAAATATATTCATCTTAGCAGCACAGAGAATAGAAAAAATCCCCTTCAAAGCTCGCTGCTGGAGAACTGCAGAAAGAGCAGCATCTTTTTGTCTCGTTTCTATAGAAACCATCAGAAACTAGCCACATATCAATGAGTTGTTTCCAAAAAACGTCTCTTCTGTCCTACCATGACAAACATAAATGGGTTTTCTTAAATCTTCTGTTATTGGAAACTCATGACTTTGGTCACATCAGATCATGAAAACTCCAGCTGGATGAATGAACGTGTGAAAAACGACTTCATAACAACTGCTGGTGTGGCAAAGTGAAGTCATCTGGGTTTTTCTGACTCCATTTGTAGTTTTTATTTTTATAGTATTTATTATTTATGAAATTGTATGAATGTTTTTCTTGTGTTTGTTTTATGGAACGATGGATGGAAATGGGCATTTTGATAAATCCGGTATATTTACTACAAAGTTGTACATTCATTAATATGCACCGTCACATTGAAATAAAAATAATCAATCAAACTAAAGGTTAATCAAACTGAAGGTTGGATTTTTCTAACAAACCAAACAGATGAAATCATTGCAAGGTTGTGCTGCTGCAAATGAAGATGAATTTATTCTCAGGTATTTTAATCATCTTCATGCGGCTGCTAGTAACTGAGTCCAGATAAACTTCAGACGTTTACCTGAAGACTTGCTGGGTCTGGTTCTGGTTCTGATGTTCTGTCCGTGTCCTCCCAGTGAAAAGGCTCTGCTGGTCAACAAGTTTGAGCTGAGCGTGCGGACTGAGGCCACGCAGGGTCTGCTGCTGTGGAGCGGGAAGGGCGTGGAGCGCTCCGACTACATCGCGCTGGCCATCGTGGATGGCCGTGTCCAGATGACCTACGACCTGGGCTCCAAGGCCGTGGTGCTGAGGTCATCGGTGCGTGTCGACACCAACCGCTGGATACGCATCAAAGCCAGCAGGTAAGAAAAACGGAATCAGCAGCAGAAGCTTTCTTTCTTCCTTGTTCAGTTAAAGGAAGATTAGACTGAATTCGTATGTCTTTGTGTTGCTGCTCACCGTGTGATATCTCACCTGAATCCTCCGCTTATTTCTGAGTTGATGACTCTGGTTAGTTTCAGATCAAGGCTGCTTTCATGCCCGGTCACGCCCACGTTTGAAGCTTTACACAACAGACAGGCGCGGTGTGGAAGTCGGAGCTTAGACATGGTGATCAGTGTTCAGACGGAGAGCAGCTGCTGCAGCCCAACATGTCTGCCACACTCTGCAGAACAAGATTCATGAGAAATAACTGTTGTATGCATACACAGACAGGGATGTGAAAGTGTGGAAACCACAATGTCTTTTCTACATTTTGTCCCCATAGACCCATCCTAACCTGTTCACGGAACATATTGGGTCACTTTTAATGCATTTTATTAGGATGTTAAGTGATTGACCAAGAAGTGCATAACTGTGAAGTGGAAAGAATATATTTTTATAAATAATCTGTTAACTGTAGAATGCATTTATTTCTATTTTTCTTGATAAAACAGTTTGATTGAACTTTGCTGAATCAGCTCCACCTCCAGGATCAGCCTCTATGTAGCTCCAACCATCTCTTTAATTCTAATCAGTGTTTCTGTCCTTTCTGAGGAAAACCTTCCCGCATCCTGACGGGGCCACCGCCATGTTTCACTGCTGCATTAAGTCCAATGTGCAGCGCCAGCTTTCCTCTATTTTCAGTTAAAAGTTTCATTTTGGTCTCATCTGACCAAAGCAGCTTTTTATTATATTTACTGTTTATTTTATTGCAGAAATTAAAATAAACTTTTATGGGTTTCTTTAAACATTAATCTTTTTTTACCACTTTTCTAATGGAAGTCAAATTTGTAAAGTGAAATATAATAATTTTTCTACTTTATGTGGTTCCATTAAACCCCAATAAATACTTTGAGGTTTGTAGCTGAATGTGGAGAAGTGAATAAATAGTTTTGAAGGCATTGTTTGCTGTGTGGTATAATATATTGGTTGTTAGATAAGTTTAAATGTGGACATAAGTTACAGACTTCTGAATTAAAACAGGACAATTCACTGAAACACAATAAAAACATTTATTTTTGTTTATTATTCTAGATTATGATTAAATGTGTTGCCAATGAAAATAATTCTGCTTTCCGTATCAGCTGGCTCTCTTGTGGGTTTTGTCCTTTTAAAACCACAATATTGACATTTTAGCAGCACTTGTGTAGTAATTTTTTCTGTTATTTCATTCTGTAGTTTATCTAATATAGACATGTTTAATCCAGGCAGCCAACACAGTCATGGATTCCCACTCTGACTTCTACAAACCACGGGTAATCTTCCTCCAAGTGGAAAAACACAAAAAGCGAGCAGCACTTTTTTGTTGCACAGTGATGTCACGTTAATTGATTTGTTCATTAGAAACAAATTAACAGTGTGAGGGTTGAAAAAGAGCCATTTAGCACCTTCTCCATGTTCTCTGCTTTATCGCAGGAGAACATTTGTTTCCAGCTTTGCCTCAAATGGACCTCTGTGTGGATAATTAGATTGGTTTTTGTCATTTAAGGCGAGAACAATCGATCCTCAAAAGGCCGCTCACATCCATTTTAAAACGGATCTCATCCCAGGCTTTCCTCCTATTTACAGCAGATGCTGAAAGATGGCATAATTTAGAGATAATGTTGGGAAGCAAAATTATGCAGCATGCAGCTCACATAGCTGCACAGATTTCTGTTTGTGCCTCGCTTTTAATGGCTCTCTCTTGGCTGGAGACTTTCTTTAGTGAGTTTTAATCTTTGCAGTCTTCAGATTTGGTGAGTGTGTGCAGAATGGAGGCTTCTCCAGCATCTGTTAGCTGCTAGGCTAATTTAGAACGCTGCATGGAAAATGCTCTTATGTGAATGTTCACTTTACTGGAAGTAATTTGATGGAGATAGATTTGCTGATTCACATTAACAGGAAACTTCATACCAGCCTGAAAAACGTCTGGGCTTTGACTTCACGATGATCCCAGTCTGAAATAAAACTGCAGTCCTTCCTTCCTTTCTGTGTTTATGTTCTTCCTTCCTCATAGTGATCTTTTGTATATAAATTTGAGATTGTTCTTTAGGAAGTTGGACCCTGATAAGAAGAGTTGATTCACTAAATGGGTGACTCATGCATCAGACCTGAAGCTGCCTCCATCTTTGTTTTGGTCTGCAGGGCGCTTCGAGACGGCTCTCTGCAGGTGGGCAACGAGGCGCCGGTGACAGGCTCATCTCCTCTCCGAGCCACGCAGCTGGACACAGACGGAGCGCTCTGGTTAGGTAGGTCTCAACATTTAGAACTCCAAATAGTTCTGAGTGTGTGTTTGCGTGTGTGTGTTGGTTCCCTCTAACTAGTCGTGCAGCGCTGCCAAATAGGAGTAATAAACTCATTGTGGAGGAAGAGCAGAAAAAAATGATTGCAGTGTTTGCAGAAAAGCTCTTTTCATTACTGAGGTGAGAAATGAAAAAGTGTTTCTGACTAACTCCAAAGTTCTTCCTCTTCTGAATTCAAAATGACCTAACAGCCGGTTATCTACCTGGAGTTCAATTTGGGCTGAACTTGGCTTTGAGGAATGTTTTTAAGAGAGCACTCTGAGGAAATACCAGTATGAAAGTGGAGGCGAAATAAAGTCCGGCTCTTCCTAAAATGCAGAGTGAGTGTTGGGAAATGGAGGCGGTGTTTTCCGGCCGGGCCTCATGCTGAGCGCAGTCAGGTAGACGGGAGGCAGCACAGTGGAACAGGTGCTGATGGAGCCCTGCAGCACCAACAGCTAATCCTCACACAGCCTCCTATCGCCAGCGCTTCTTCATCCTAAATCCCTTTTCACCGTTCATCATTAATTCATCTGTAAATTGCATGAAATTAGTCGACTTCTGATTCTGAGGCTCCCAATCCGATTAATGGGGGAAAGGACAGCGATGTAAAGAACCTGAGAAAGGAAATGAACTCATGATCCAACCAGACAGGAAGGAGAGAAGGTGGGATCTAAAAAAACCAAACTGAGGTGCAATGGCAGCCAGGTAAAACATTAACAGGCAGGATTAGCGCTGCAGGAATGCTGAATAAAGATGTTTCATGCTGATTTAGCTAGAAAGACTCTAATGACAACTTTGAATTCGCTGACTTAGAAAAGTAGCTCACACAGCAATTAGGAATTACTAAGCCCTAAACACTTTAGGACTTAGTAATTCTTTATTTTTTGTTTCAGCAGGTATAAGATTAGCTGAAGGAGAAGAAAAGTAATGAAGTATTAAGAAAAGCCAACAGTCAGAAAAGAAGCTAACACCAACATTGTTAGCAGCTAACGCTAAGCAACTTAAGGAACAGAACAAACAATTTACTGAATGTGTAAATATGCTTCCTAAGACATGACAAAAATATTCATATCTTTTTGTTTTATTTTGTCACAAATAGAGTAAAAGTTTTACAAATCACAAACAAGTTGTTTAGAAGAGATCTGTCCAGGTTTAAGTGGTCTGTATGTGTCTTATAGTTTACATGTTTAAGTTAAAAACGGTCCATAAATACCATGTGTTTCTTCAAAGAAAAACATACAGTACAGACCAAAGGTTTGGACACACCTTTTAATTCAATGAGTTTCCTTTATTGTCATGACTATTGACATTGTAGATTCACACTGAAGGCATCAAAACTATGAATAACACATGTGGAAATATGCACTAAACAAAAAAGTGTAAAACAACTGAAAATACCCCTTATATTCTAGTTTCTTCAAAGTAGCAACCTTTTACTGCTTTGCACACACTCTGCATTTTCTTGATGAGCTTCAACAGGTAGTCACCTGAAATGGTTTTCACTTCATAGCTGTGCCCTGTCAGGTTAATAAGTGGGATTTCTTGCCTTATAAATAGTCATGAAAATAAAGAAAACCCATTGAATTAGAAGGTGTGTCCAAACTTTTGGTCTGTACTGTATATCTTCTAGAATGTGCCATAAAACTGTCGCTTATCAAAACATTCATAACTTTATTAAAGAACAACAACAAAAAATATCAACAAAACATGTTGAAATTCATGACTCAACAAAAATAATAATCTCAGTAATTATTGTTTCAACAAGGTGTTGCGCAATTCTGTGTGTTTCGGTTCCATTACCAAAATAACTAGCAGAGCAGGAGTTTAAAACTAGCTCATCAACCACGCTGTGTTCAGGGAGCACTTATTAATAATCACAAAATAAATATCAAGCCTGAAAACCTAATATCGCAACGGACTGAATGTTATGTTTTTAACGTAATCTCTGTTCGGCTTGCGGAGCACAGGTGGTTACCACGGCAACGGGTGTGCTTAAACGACAAAGAGAGACGGAGAGTAAAGAGGTACTAGTGGTTTTGAGTTGGAAGCTGCAGGATCTTCAGAACAAACAGGCCTACTGATTATCCCTCTGTCTGGACACAGGACCAATATAACCAGTTTAAAAGCTAAAATGAATGGTTATATGCCAGACATGGAAAGCTGGGATGCATTCCATGTCATGACGTTCAGAATTTAGGTATCATGGCATCTCGCGGTGTCAACATTGCAGCCAGTGGGCTGAGGAAAATGCAGCTTCATTTTGTAGCAATTCAAGAGCTACCCAGCTTTTATCACTTCGCAAAAAAATTCAACAGCACAGAAACTCCAAAGCACACAAAGAAGCTATGTATATATATATATATATATATATATATATATACTGTACATATACCATATATATATATATATACTGTATATACCGGTATATATATATATATACTCAGGGTTTCCCCCAGAGAACTTGCTAAGCCCAGTGGTCAGGTGCTGAGGCGGTCCACCAGCGGTCCACTGTGTTTTTGTATTCAAAGATGTTATGTTGACAGGAAATGTAAAAATATTACTGCGTAATTATATGTTGCGGGAAAATATCACCAGTGAAACGCTATTTAAACCCACAACTACAGAATCTTAAAAATAACAAATCAAACAATACAATTAAAATGAACATCAATTATTTGCACTTCTGTTTAATCCAAATTTAAGTCAGCGGCTCCATCAGGCCCCCCAAGGCTTCAGGGGCCCCATAAATGCTAATATTTTAACACAGACCACAGATACATAAATGTAACATTTATTTATTGAGATTATCAATGGTGTTAAAGGACCTGGCAAGTTTACTTTGTAAAACCTCAAAGAACAATATTCATAGTTAGATTGTTTTGTTACCACAGCAACAATCTGATGCTTGAGTTTGAGCTGTTTGTTCACAAATACAAATTAGTAAACTGTAATTATAACTTATTGCTTTTTAGATTGGCCAGTTAAACTACTCCCCATCTCCCAGATTTCACTAAATCTAACACAGAAGCTGTTGGAGGTGCTGATGTTTTAGCAGCAAGAGGGGCCCCTAAGTCAAAGTCTGCTCAAGGCCTCATACAGCCTTGGACCGGCCCTGCTTGATGAGTTAAATCCTCTGCACTGCGCAGAGATGTGGAACAAACGGGAGATTTAAATTAATGCTGCTAATGTGGCTTTAGTAGCTCTTCCATTTCGTGTCTATTGAGTTTTTAACAAGAGTCACTGAAGCTGTTCTGGTTGCTGGAGTTAATGGGACGAGATTTGCAGATCCCGCGCGGCCGCGCGAATGAACTCTGGCTGACTAAGTAGAAAACGCTTCTTTTTTTTTTTCTCCGAAGAGTTTTTTTGCGGCGCTCGTATTTTTCTACAGTAAGCAGACAGGAAGGAGGGTGAGATGGGGGAAGACATGCGGCAAAGGTCGTCGGGACCGGGAGTCGAACCCGCGACGTCCGCTTCGAGGACTAAGGCCTCCAAACGTGGGGTGTGCTAACCCACTGCGCCACAGCACGCCCCAGAAAACGCATTTGATATGGTTTGATGCATCGTGTAACCGGAAAAATAATACTACTACTAATAAAATAATATAAAACCAACGTGATGCGTGACTACTAGGCGAGCGCTAAAGCTCCTCACTGGGCTGAACCTGCATGATGAGGTCAGAACTGGTTCGTTAACCACTAACACACCGGTCAACTGGGAACACATACATAAACTTTACAGCAGGGGTCTCAAACTCCAGTCCTCGAGGGCCGCAGACCTACAGTTTTTAGATGTGCCACAGGTACAAAACCCTGGAATTAAATGGCTTAATTACCTCCTTGTGTAGATCAGTTCTCCAGAGCCTTGCTAATGACCTAATTATTCTATTCAGGTGTGGTGCAGCAGAGGCACATCTAAAAGTTGCAGGACTGCGGCCCTCGAGGACTGGAGTTTGAGACCCCTGCTTTACAGGGAAGACAGAGCCACACGCTGGGCAGCGTGTTGAGATGGAAAAGCCACATAATGTTTTGTTCACAAAGATAAATCTCACCGCACCTCTGAATTCGCGACTACAAGTTATTCCTGTGGTTCACGTAGAGCTGCGCAACCAGAGCTAACACGGCGGGGTTTAAACTCTTACCTTGAGTTCTCCAAAGAAAAATCATTTCTCACAGGAAGTTGATGTAAATATCCATACAGGTCAGTTTGAGTGAAAAGAGGCACGTGCGATCCCGCTGAGGTAAAGTGAGGTAAAGCAGCGGCAGCGCGTGAGGCAAAGCGCAGAGGCAACATAACAGGAGGGTTAATACGGAGCCCCCTAGGGGACATGGGGAATTTTTTTTTCTTTTGCGTTCCCTCGCAAAACTGTACTGGTCAGTTATGCAGCATAATTGAATACTGTAAGCCTTTCTTACGGTGGGCGCCGTACTTTCTGCTTTAATATAAGGTTATGTGAGGTTTTTCCATGAATGTCAGTATCTTTTTGTGAAATATCTGAAGTTTTATATCTTTCTTTAGGATAGAAAGGCACCACAAACCTGTGATATAAATAGAAACTTTCCGTAAGTAGGAAAGAAATAAAAATACATCCTAATTTGGACTATTTCTGAGTTATTATCGCGGGTAATAAATCATCTGACAGTTTTGATTGTGTCTCTGTTGTGTTCGTATCTGAATGGTTTAAAGAGCTGCTTTCAGTTCCATCTTAGCCTTAACAGACATAAACATGCAATAAAAAAATCAATTTTCAGTCAGTGTTTTGCACCAAACAGTTAATAATAATAAACAAGTTTTATTATTAAAAACACGACAAACTAATGATGGTAAAGGGCCGCACTGGTTTAACTCTGGGAATCTCATCTGTCCGTGTATCATCCATCCATCCATCCATCCATTTTCTGTTCACCCTTGTCCCTAATGGGGTCGGGAGGGTTGCTGGTGCCTATCTCCAGCTACGTTCCAGGCGGGAGGCGGGGTTCACCCTGGACAGGTCGCCAGTCTGTCGCAGGGCAACACAAAGACATACAGGACAAACAACCATGCACACACACTCACCCCTAGGGAGAATTTAAAGAGACCAATTAACCTAACAGTCATGTTTTTGGACTGTGGGAGGAAGCCAGAGTACCCGGAGAGAACCCACGCATGCACAGGGAGAACATGCAAACTCCATGCAGAAAGACCCCGGCCGGGAATCGAACCCAGGACCTTCTTGCTGCAAGGCAACAGTGCTACCAACTGCGCCACTGTGCAGCCAAATGTCCGTGTATCAATCAACTCCAAACCTTTTCTTTGTTCTGTCACAATTATCGATTTATTCCATTTTGATGATCAGGCTCCAAACTTTGCAAGGACTGACCGCCCCGCTCACCGCTTCCTAATACACACAAAGCCAGTATCCTTCCCATTCATACCTGGTGACGTCACTCCCACATCGACACACCTAAGTCTCAAAGCCGCTGCTCCTGTCATATCAATAATTACTTATTTCATTCATATGGCTCTTACAGAGCCTCAGTGAAAACTTCTTTATTATTATTAACTGTTTGGGGCAAAAAACAGATTGAAAATTGATTTTTTTACTGTATGTTTATGTCTGTTAAGGCTAAGATGGAGCGGCACTGAAAGCAGCTCTTTAAACCATTCAGATACGAACACAACAGAGACACAATCAAAACTGTCAGATGATTTATTACCCGCGATAATAACTCAGAAATAGTCCAAATTAGGATGTATTTTTATTTCTTTCCTACTTACGGAAAGTTTCTGTTTATATCACAGGTTTGTGGTGCCTTTCTATCCTAAAGAAAGATATAAAACTTCAGATATTTCACAAAAAGATACTAACATTCATGGAAAAACCTCACATAACCTTATATTAAAGCAGAAAGTACGGCGCCCACCGTAAGAAAGGCTTACAGTATTCAATTATGCTGCATAACTGACCAGTACAGTATTGCGAGGGAACGCAAAAGAAAAAAAAATTCCCCATGTCCCTTAGGGGGCTCCGTATTAACCCTCCTGTTATGTTGCTGGTCAAATTGAAAGTTTTAAAGTTTAAATTATTTTTTTTAAGTACTTGGAAGTATTTTTTTGCATGGGACTTTTTCTATTTGTCTTAATAGGTACACTCTAGATATAAATTTTAAATGTATTCATTTTATACATTTGCAACCCCCGTGTCTACTTTTTACATAGATACTGTTTGGCAGTCAAGTTGAAGGGTAAAAAAGATTTAAAAAAATGTCCAATTCCATATGTTTCCTTATACTTGTAGCTATTAACTATATTTCACCACACACACACAACATACCACATCACACACATACATGCACACGCGCACACACATGAACACCCATTCTCACTATTCTCTTTACTTCACCAGGAAACTGCGAGAAAGCAGGTGTTCATACAACTTTTGATGGGAACCTTTTCTGTTCCCGTGGACAAACTCAACCCACACTGAGTGGACACTCAGCAGAAGTGGGTTGAAATATAAATACTCTGCATGACTCATTTATGTTGATTTTAATCAGCGGGTCAATTTGACCCGGACAGTATATTTGTCTCAAGTTCAACTATAAAGATCACCCATTATAAAAAACAAAATGTAATATAAAAATTTAACTAAGATCAATTTCAAGGAAATTATTGGTTTTTTGTGTCTAGGTTTTTTTCAGTGGACAGAAAAAATTTAAATTCAATTTTTCATGTCCAAATGAGTAAATGAGTAAATTGTCGTTATTGATCCTTAATTTGTGAGAAATGAAAAAACATCATTGCACAAATATTGATTGAAATGGTTAGTATTAATCATATACAGAAATGTTTTGGAGGAATTTTTTGGTTTCTGACACTATTGCATGATTAAACACTCCCCATGGGTCAAATTGACCCACGAACATTATTGCTGTACCTCAGAAACGAACATAACAGGGGGGTTAAATGCATAAACTCTAAACTTATATATTATAATTTATAAACCTATCCTTTAGGAATAAATCTTCTCTAGTGAAATGCTCAGAGCAACAGAGACAATATATATATATATATATATATATTTTTTTTAGTTAATATTTTCCTAAAAACAAGCAACCCTTAGCCTGGAAGGAGTGTGTGTGGGGGGGGAAGCAAAGCATGGCGGCTGCCAGGCTTATAATATACTGGGGGAAACCCTGTGTATGTATGTATGTATATATGTGTGTGTGTGTGTACACTTCTGTCATAGTACCCCCAAGAATAGCTTTGGTCATAGCTTTGTTTTCTGTAGCTGCTATTCAGTTTTTTTTTGCTTTGATTTGAGAAATAAACTGTCAGCCTGTCATGTCCGTCAGCGGCGCCTTCGTGTGAAACATCAAACACTGAGACGCAACCTGACAAACCCAGCGCTCGCTCGCTCTGGCTGTTTGGCGCAACGTTTCAGGGAATTTTCAGCTTTAATTTGTTCACAGATCCAATCCCACATCCTGCCAGGATCGCTGCATGAGTTTTACACCAGATCAGTTTACTAATGACACGGTGATGAAACACTGCAGACGTCTGAAGCTCTGAATAGAGACAAAAATAACCTGTGGGGTTCCACTTTCTCTTATCTATAACCTCTATAACAAGTTAAAGCCAGAAAACATGAACTGGTCACTCTAATTTAAAGTTATGTATACTGTTGGGATAAATGTTCCTTAGCCAGGCTAAGCACACACATTTTCAGCAAACTTCTATAATTCCTGTTGGATTATGGTTAAAGCACTCAATCAGAAATCATGGAGCTCATCACCATTGGTTAGTTTTCTCACATTAATCTGTATTTCAGTCCACTAAGCAGTTGATGTTAGAGTCATTCCAGGAGCTCAGTGTTACCCATTATCCACTTCAGAACCAGTTTTGGTTTATTTGGGATTATTTTCCTGTTGGTTCTGTCCCAGTTTCAATAATCTGACCTGAGCTGTAACCTAAAGGCAATGAATGATGAGTCCAATCACCACTGCAACCAAAAATTTGGTTAATTGATAAAAACTGATTTATCACCTAATTCTACCTTAAGAAAAGACATATTCCAACGCATCATTAGGTTCTGATGTTTACTCTGAGGGTCCTCAGCATGTCCTGGTCGGTGTGTGTTGCTGTGTGTGTCTGGGTGTTCATGTCCCTCCGTTCCTCGTCAGGCGGCCTGGAGGTGCTGGGCGTGGCGCGCCGGCTGCCCAAGGCCTACAGCACCGGCTTCGTTGGCTGCATCAAGGACGTGGTGGTGGACGGGGTGGACGTCCACCTGGTGGAGGACGCCTTGAACAGCCCCAAAATACTACACTGCTCCGCCGCCAAATAACCGGGAAGAGAGCGAGCACTGCGAGACCGGAGTAAACAAAACAAGAAACCCTCCCTCCATAACGCCCATGTCTCCTGCTGTAATTATTTTCTATTTTTGTATACTTTTCATCACTTTTTATATGGGGAAATAATGAAATATGTTTTTAATTTGTGTTGGAATTCTTTTTGCCATTTTCTTCTGCATCTCCACTACACTTTATTTTTTTCTTCCTTTTACATATATTTGTGGAAAAAAGCTATTTTCATTGTATTGATTTAGTTGTTACCTTAAAAGCAACACGTTTTGTTTTTAATTTCTCATTACTTGAACACGGTTCTGATCTCTGGCTGCTGCCTTGTCTTGGTGCCGTCTCTACCAGACACATTCCCTCCAAGCATGGCCCTTACATCTTTATGTATTCCCTGTTCAGAGCCGCAGCGCCATATGCATAGGTTCTACCCTGGTATTATTCAGCCCGCTATATTTTCCTAATGAAATATCAACCGAGCTGTTACAGTGACTAAGTGCACTGTCCGGCCACTCCATCGACTCCCATCTCACAGCTACAAAGAAAGAAATAAAAGATAAACCCGCTCTCCAGTCGACTCTCATCAGAGCCTTTAGTTTTTGAAATATGACTAACAACCGCGCCGACGTGATGGAGAGAGCTCTGCGTCCCACAATGACTCTCATTTCATTAACCATGAATCATAGATACCCATAAATGTTATAAATATAGACTTCTATATATAAATAATACCTAAGACTGTGAATATGTAAGATGGGTTCTCTTCTGAGACTTGTGCTTTTCATGTACTGTTGTGCGTTCTGTTCTACAATCAGCAGATGAACTAATGTTGACCACTATAAATGCATGCACTTCTGCAGTGTTGGTTAGAATCTGGATTTTTTTGTTTTGTTTTATTGACACTGTTTCTAAAAAAAATAATAATTTGAGAAAAGTGTATTTTATTTCTTATGATTGCAGAAAGTACAGGATTGGGATTATGCTTTAAGGTTGTGTTTTTTTTTTGTTTGTTTGTTTGTTTTTGGTCTTTGGTGTTTTGTTTTGTTATTGGGAGCTGTTAGTTTTTGCAGGAACTCGATGAGTTGTTACCGGATCTAACCTTAAGGAGGCGCTAAAAGCAAAGGCTGAAGAAGAAGGACAGAGAGGTGAAACAAGGGGAGAGAAACAACTCCTGGGAATATCCTGTAAAATAATCAGTTGTTGTCACTAAAAGACACAGAGAGAAATTAAAAAAGAAAACAAACTCCCCTAACTCTGCTTGGGACTCGATTCATTTTCTTTTTGTAATTCCGAGAACATTCCTTGAGGAACAGATTTTAGCTTCGGCTGTTGAGTGAGAGTAAGAGGGGTGACGGGTTGAAGGAGAAGCTGGTACGTTCTGAAGCCATAACAGCCGCAAAAACGGACAAGAACACCCACAATCCCGCAGAACTCTGCACGTTAGAATAGCAAGGCAACGGACTGTTGCAACATGGAGCCGAATGCAATAAACTGAGCTGACTGACTTAAAGACACTTGTTTTGATATGAGAACCTTGGCAATATTCTGAGACTAAAATCATGCCTGTTTGTGACTGAGTATCAAAAGGTCTTCTACTGTTTTTATCTTCTCACTTCTGTTTCTCCTTGAAATCATCAGGCCACTTGTTTTTTCTTTGTTTTTTTTTTTGTACAGCCCCCGCGGTTTTAAAAGTGTAAATTAAGCAAAAGTGTGATATGTGGAGTTTTCTGTTTTAGTAATATACACTGGAGCCATGTCTGACTTGTCTATACACTTATGGATTGATATACTTCGACGTGGGAGCGATGTCATCACCCTGAATTTTAGAGTTGTGTTGTGTGTGTCCACGCTCGGGGAAACCCCTTTCTGGTGTCCCAAGACTGGGTTTTATTTTTAACAAGCTAGATCTTTGAATCAAACCCAAATGGGTTGCTTCTGTGTGGCTTTGGTGGAAACTGAATTGCCTTAAAAACAACCTGCCACCTTAGCTGTTAGCAGGGAATGAAGACATCACCCCATCTTACCGTTTCCTTACATTTAGCCAGTGTATTAGCCTCATTCCAATAATGTAAATGGAGTAATACATAATGATAATATTAGTAATAATCCCCAAACATAAAAAAAGATCCCAGAGGGTTTCTGCAAAAATGTTTTTTTAATCTATTTACTGTTTTTTGGATCTGTTTTCTGTTCCTTATTTATGTCTCCATGTGGATTCTCCTCCATGTCTGACCTCTGTAAACTACTGTCTGACTGTGCAGACCTCGTCAGCGGGCAGCACAGCGAGTAAGAGTGGCATGACCTGAACATTACTAACTTTATGACCTTTGTCTTGTGTTCCTACCACCATGAAATAAAAATGTCAACCAGATCCACCTCTTTCTCCTTCCTCGTCTTTAATTGGAGCTGTTGCAATGTCTCATTTTAAGATATTAACAGTGGGTCTTGATTAAAATTTTCAATCAAGTTAATTCCAGGGTCTGTAATTAATCACAAATAATCATATTTTTATTGAAAACCATTGACAAAATATGCAACATTTTCAATCCAATCTAAGTTTAGCATTTTACAGTGCTATTATTTAAATTTCAAGTGATTCACGAACCCCTGATTGAACCTCTTTGGAAAAATACTTGTTTAGAAATGTGGTTGGTGGGCGCTGACATTAGCTTTGCTGACATTAGGGCTTGAATAGCTCACAGCCTAACTTTTTTTTCACAATTTAGAAAACACAGTAGTCTTTTCCAGTTTTCCATCAGATTGTTTTTTGGAAGGAAAATTAGTTCCCGTTGGCCTAGCGATGCGACTTTGGTGTCCATCGGTTTGTGGAAGCCATTGGTCCGTTAGATTTACGGGCGTACTAGAAACACTGAACTTTTGTACGTAAAAAAAAAAAAAAGCGATTAATTGCGTTAATTAATCAATTTTGAGTGCCTTAAAATCAATTTAATTAATAGAAGAAGAAACATATTTAATAAATTTGGATTAGATATAGACAGACAACTGTCTTGTAGCTTCTATCTTCCTCTGTCTCTTTTAGCCTCTTTTAACTGCTTACACGCAGTTAAAAGCAGTTAAAAGACTGCGGTGGTGTTTTGATAACTTATGTTATGTTAGTTTTCACTTTGATATTAAATGGGTTTTTGTATTTGTAAAAACAAAATGTTGATCATGATTCATTTGTGTTACAGAAACTTCAGTCCCAACTATCTCAGTATATTTTTGTGTAGCAATAATTTACATATGAATCAGCCTTAATTGAGTTTCATTATTTTCATTTAGCCTCTAATTTATCCACATGCAAACTGGAAGACAACTGCAAACCAACTCTTCAGGTTCTAGTGGATAAGAAATTGAATCATTAGTTTGATGTTTATGAGAAACTCATAAACAGGTATAATCTGACAGAGATTTTGACAACCTTTCCTGTGTTTATTTCCTAATATATAAATCAAATATGGCAAGCTCTCATGCTTCCTACAGAGCTGCCCGAAATGATATGAGCATCGCTTTCAACATTTCCACTCAACTTTCCGATTTAATGAGATATTACTTTCATGCAAATGACATAGAAGGACACAATTTATGTGTTGTTAGTTAAATCTTGATGAGATGTTTGTTATGAAGCAGTTAGAAACCCTGGCTTCAGTCTGATTAAAGGCACATCCAGGAATTAAAACCAGAACGGCTGGAGCTTAATTCAGGGAAATGAAGTTTCCAGGAAAGGCTGAAAGTTAGCTGAAATGGAGTTTAGCTGAAATGAGCGTTTTTGATGACGAGGTTTCAAAGACAGAAAGAAACATGGGAAAAGCCAAAAAGCTCTGAGGTAGCTAGAATGTTTGAAGGAATCTCAAGCAATGCAGTTTGCTGGAATGTCAAAGAACAGTTCATGAATTATTCACCACATCTTCTGTAGGAGAAACCTCAGGAAAACCTTGAGCTGGAGCATCAAACCTCCATCAGTGATGAAAGAAGTTAGTTTGTATGTAAAGCGTCCTGACATGGCTTTGTAAATAAACAAACCAGCGATCTGACGCTGCTGGCTGGAAACGCCTCGGTTTCATTTTGCTAATGTTTCCTACAACTCTGGATGAAAGTGAACTCTGGTCCATTTAATCTACAGTTCAGGTCATAAGTTTACATACAGTCACAATCAGCCTGTACGTCACGTTTACTATGAGCATTTCCTCTAATTTATATGGAGTCTAACAGACACATAAAGACTTAACATGTACTTTCTAAGCCAGTAACATTTGGATAGAGGTCTCTTTGTGTGTTTTTCTATATTTTTTAGCCAACACCCTTCAGGCATAATTCTGAATGGATATTTGATTATATTTGTAACAAATACAGTTTAGTTTATTTCAGTTGGTTCATGTCTTGTTGTGGAATCAGTTTTTAAAGTGTATTTCACACATTTTCTACTGCAAAAACACAAAATTTCACCAAGTGTTTTTGGTCTGGTTTCTAGATCAAATGTCTTAGTACACTTATTTTAAGACAAAACTAACTTACAAGTAACTTTTCAGATACAGGAGTTTGTTTTAAGTCAAGTCCTTGATTTTGATTAAAAAAGTGAAAGATTGTTTCACTTATGGGGAAAACGTCTTGTTACAAGTGAAATAATCTCCCTTGTGAACGAGACCTCTTTCAAAAGAGAATTCACAAAAAATCAGCCTTTTGCTCCTGATTCTTCATTTTCTATCTCAAAGTAATTTGGTGTACAATCAGTCCAGCCTGGAAAAATACCTCTCATTAAATAAATCACTGAACAAACAAAATTAATGTGATGTTCACAACAGTGACAGTTTAAGCTTCTTCATTGAAAATGCTAAAGTTGTCCAGTTTTATCAATCTTCACCTAAAGCCTCCAACCAGATGTCCGTCTTTTTGTCATTTTTATGGACGGGAAATTCAAAAAACCTCTTGAGACACAAAGGGTCAAAGGTCACTGCCCAACATAGCAAACCCCTACAGGGTGAAGGGACCATCCTGCTTTCAGTTTTCCTGTGGGGAAGCAAGTCTTTGTGTTTCAGAGTCCCAGACTCAACAGGACGTCGGTGTGTAAGGTGATAAAACCCAACCCTTCACTCCGGCTTCTGATTCCTGCACTTCACTCCACAACTCATCAAAATCACCCAAGAAGGTTTTTAATAACCAAGTGGCTCAGTGTTGGTTTACTCCTCACTTCACGTCCAAACATCTTTTAGAGAATATATTACTGCAACATTTAGGAAGCAGGTTTTTAGAGTGGGTTAATGGATTTAAGTGTGTTATCAAGTTAAATAGGACTTTCTAACCCTTCAAAAATCATGTGCAGCAAACAAATCAATAAACGAGAAAACTTTATGCTGCAGGCTTGATGTTCCTCCATGGAGCATTTTGCCATTAGCATCAGATTGAGTCGCTCTCTATCGACCTTAAAGCCTTCACAGAATGTGAAACATGAACTGAAAATACAGCATGAAGTTGAAAACCAAACTGGAGATTTTGTGAATACAGTTTGAGGCGACTTTGTTCAAGCTGCATCACAATATTGGTTTTGTTGCTCACATGAATAAATTCTGACCAATCAATCAATTCACTAGAGTAAAGCTACTTCTGGTTGCCAGGACAACGTTATTTTAAGACTTCAGGCCTGTTATTAAACATTCTGGAGGTAGTACAGCCAAGTGAATATTTTGATGATCGAGTTTTGAGGCTGTTTCTAGTCATTGACATGACTCTAAAAAGTTCATATCAATACAAATTCTGATTCATGGTTGAACAGAAAAGTCAAAGTCAACTCCACTAACAGTGAAAAAATTAATGTCATGCACAAAAGATTGTAATATTTTAATTTGTCATCTCCCTTACTAATGGTGTTTTCCTCAAGTATGAATACATCATAGACATAAGCACAAAAATCATGTGCTAGATTAAATAAAGTCCATCCTGTTCAACCGACTTCCCTTTAGCGCTGAAGAAAAGCATCTCTACAGCATGATGCTGCCACCACCATGTTTCACCATGAGGATTGTGTTCACTTAGTTTTCTGAATGAAGACTGAAAAGGTCGTCTGACCAGAAAATCTTCCTCCATATTTTGACTGTGTCGCTAAAAGAACTTTATAACTGTTTTTTTAGCAGATTTTCTTCTTCCATAAAGGGCAGAATCATAGAGGACATGATTAATATTTGACCTGCTGATAGATAGAGATTCGTCCTGGGTTCCTTAAGGCTCTGGATGTTGTAGGGTTGTGTTGGCTGATGCGATTCTGCAATATTGCATGAACATCGGGGGCAGTTCCCCTGGATTGGCAGACCGGGGTGGTGGTCCTCCTGTTCAAAAAGGGGGACCGGAGGGTGTGCTCCAATTATAGAGGGGTCACACTCTTAAGCCTCTCTGGCAAGGTCTATTCAGGGGTCCTGGAGAGGAGGGTCCATCGGAAAGTCGAACCTCGGATTCAGGAAGAGCAGTGTGGTTTTCATTCTGGTCATGGAACACTGGACCAGCTCTACACCCTCAGCAGGGTCTGGAGGGTGCAGGGGAGTTCGCCCAACCGGTCTACATGTGTTTTGTGGACTTGGAGAAGGCGTTCGACCGTGTCCCTCGGGGAGCCCTGTGGGGGGTTCTCCAGGAGTATGGGGTACCGAGCCCTTTGATACGGGCTGTTAGGTCCCTGTATGACCGGTGTCAGAGTCTGGTTCACATTGCAGACAGAAAGTCGGGCTCATTTCTATTGAGAGTTGGACTCCTCCAGGGCTGCCCTTTGTCACTGATTCTGTTCATTACTTTTATGGACAGAATTTCTAGGCGCAGCCAAGGTGTTGAGGGGATCCGTTTTGGTGGCCTTAGGATCATATTTCTGCTTTTTGCAGATGATGTGGTCCTATTGGCTTCATCAGGTCGTGATCTACAGCTCTCACTGGAGCGGTTCGCAGCCGAGTGTGAAGTGGCCGGGATGAGGATCAGTGCCTCCAAATTCGAGACCATGGTTTTGAGTCAGAAAAGGGTAGAGTGCCTTCTCCGGGTTGGGGGAATTTGGGGGTGAGTGGGGGTGTCCTGCCTCAAGTGGTGGAGTTTAAGTATCTCAGGATCTTGTTCACAAATGAGGGAAGAAGGGAGCGAGAGATTGACAGGCAGATTGGGTAAGGGCACTGTACCTGTCTGTCGTGGTGAAGAGAGAGCTGAGCCAAAAGGCAAAGCTCTCGATTTACCGGTCGATCTACCTTCCAGTGACGTGCGGTCAGGGGAGGCAGGTGAGGCTCTGCCTCACCTGTAATCATGGAAAAATAATAATGATAAAATCATTTATATTGCTATTTTCACCCTGTGGTTTGTACTATACCTATTTTTCATTCAACTTAAAAAAAAATTCAGATTATTGTTTCTTCAAAATCGCTGAATTTCTGCATTTTCCCATTCAAATGCTCGGAAGCTCAGCTGGTGAGGCAGCAGCGAGCTGAGCCTCACCTGGGATTGCGCAACTTCTCGCTAACTGCACTGGCTGCCATTCTGAGAGCATGTTCCTCCTGTCTGTACGTCGCCAATAAAATGGCTAAAAAACATTTAATGTATGAGCTGATTTTCCATAATTTAGCTTATGTATATAATGTACAGTGTTTTTTGTCACCAATTGTGTGTGTAACGTGTTTCATGTGCTGAAGAGCGATCAAAAACGGCAGAGAACAGATTCGAGGTGAGGCAGGCAGTTCTCTTGCCTCATGGCAGGGGGCGCTCATGATCCCAGACATTGTGATTCCACAACTGCAGAGTAAGATACTGTAAGCGAGCTAGCCATGGAGCTAGCCATACAGTAAAGTCAAGTGCAGCGATATATTTATAGTTTTCTCCTCTTACCACAGTAATTAATTAATAATCGCAAAATAATACTAAAACAATACTACTGCAACAGACTGAATGTTCTGCTTTTTGCTTGGGAAATATTTGAGTGTTTTTTATTGTGGCGTTGTTGTCAGTTGCTATGGCAACGAGTCTGCGCGTAGCTGCGCTGATACCGAGAGCGACAAAAGACGTGGTTTTGGGTTGTACTTTAACGGGTTTCCCCTTCGCTGTGGAGCACAGCACGAAATGAATAATATCTACATGTCCAAGTTTGATTGAGTGAACGGAAATAGTCTTTTTGCCCTCCAGCGTTGTCCACATGCGCGCAATTTCCTTACATAAACAATAACATGCAGGGGGTCTATATTTGTAAATCTGAATATGATTAAGTCAGTGCCTCACCAGCTATGAACCTCACCGCACGTCCCTGCTACCTTCCCACCCTCATCTATGGTCATGAGCTTTGGGTCACGACCGAAAGAAGAACAAGATCATGGATATAAGCGGCCAAAATGGGTTTTCTCCGTAGGGTGTCTGGGCTCTCCATTAGAGAGAGGAGCTTGGTCATCCGGGAGGGACTCAGAGTAGAGCCGCTGCTCCTTCACATCGAGAGGAGCCAGTTGAGGTGGCTCGGGCATCTGGTCAGGATGCCTCCTGGACGCCTCCCTGGTGAGGTGTTCCGGGCACGTCCCACCGGGAGGAGGCCCCGGGGAAGACCCAGGAAACGCTGGAGGGACTATGTTTCTCGGCTGGCCTGGGAACGCCTCGGGATTTCCCCGGAGGAGCTGGAACAAGTGGATGGGGAGAGGGAAGTCTGGGGCTCCCTTCTGAAGCTGCTAGCCCCGCGACCCGACCCCGGATAAAGCGGAAGAAAATGGATGGATGGATGGATGGATGGATGGATGGATTACAGAGACTTTAGAATTAATTTTATTTGTTGTTTCTGTTGTTTATTTATTTTGGATATTGAAAATGTTTCAGTGTTAGATGTTTGTTGGATCTTTGAGAATGTGGTCTTGCATTATCAGTAACATTATTTTACTTGAAAATGGTCTCAAAACAACAATATTATCACTTATTGCAAAGAATTCTGGGACAATTTATTACACCAATAATAATAATGATAATAATAAACATTGATATTTAGATATGAATACTTCTGCACCACATTTCTATCTGGTTGCTCCCAGATGAAGATGGATCATTTGGGTCATATTTTGTAGGAACCACAGATCCAGAAAGCGACTTGGCAGAGAGCCTGGCACAAACAGAAAACTAAACTAAACTAGATCCTAGAAACTCACAGAGGGGACAAATTCTCTCTCTGCAGCCCTGGTGTTCAGTGCTGCTGCTGCTGCTGCAACAGTGGAAAAGCTAATCCATAGATCCAAAGCGTGTGGGCTCACAGACAATTGCATAAGCCCAGCCGTGGTAGAGTAGATTAACCTACAGTGATAACCACACGCTACTGACGTCAGCACGGCTCTGCCTCAGCGCTCAGCCTACTCTTCTGCATCACCAACATGCGCCTCTTTAGATTGTAGAGAGCTGGCCCATGATGATAACAGAGAGCCTTATCGCTCACAGGACGTTAGCTGAGCTTTAGCAGTCGCCTCCAGGTTTTATTCTCTTACATAATTGGTAATAATATAAGAAAAACAATGGCTGAGTAAGAAAGAAAGTGAGAACTTACAATGGGAGGTACTGATGTACTGCACTGTAAAATGGTTTCAACTTAAACCACTTACCTTAACATTTAAGGTGGACTTATGAAAAATTCAGTTTTGCCAATTTTTCTCCTTCCAGAGGTAAATGTAACATTTATGAAAATATATTTTTTCCATACTTGGTAAATCTGTCACCATGTTGTGACAGTAAAGTATGACCCAGATATTCTGTAAAAAATTTTTAAAAAATCAAGCTCCTCCACATCCACACTGAGACTGTTGAAGAAATGCAGCAATCTGAGTCAGAAACAACCAATCAGTCAGGAGGAGGGTCTTATCGCTGTTAATCATCCTCATATACTCTACTAAATTTGCTCACTGTGGAGAAACAACTTATCGTTACAGGAAAACCGTTTATCAGCTCCATTGATGGCTACGCTAACTAGCTTTAGCATTATCCCTTGTGTGGGGGTGTATCAGATCTCACTTGGCATAACACGGCCTACTGGCATACTGTTATGTATTATGGTGGTGGTGTTAATTCATAACAAGAAGGATCAGGTTGTCTTCCTCTGAGTTACAGAGAGGAGCTAGCTAACTGTGTTCACTCGGCTGCATGGCGGCATCTAGCGGTAGCTAGGGTGTTTGTGTTTTGTGTTGAGCTACATCACTAGCAGCCTCTGGTAGCTAGCTAACTTGTTTGCTTTGTGTTACAGGCTGTTACAGGGTTGAACAAAAGTGGAGCAACATGATTAAAAAGTGCTATTTTATAAATAATTAATGTATTTTTCTCATATTTCTTTCATTTAGGTTAAAGTATATCAAAAAATGTTTATATTAGTAGAAATAACTTGAAGTTACTGGCTATTTTTATTTGCTTTTTATTCAGTGAAAAAATAGCATTGATCAATGGGGACAATGCTCATTTGAATGACCTCTATGCTTCAACAACCCATAAAAAGTTTCAAAACATGTAGTACATTTTTTTCGTTGTTTGCGATTTCGTTTCGTTTCTGGGCAGGGTCTATTCGGACCCCTGCCAGCTACCACCCCCAGGGTCAGCATCAACTGTGTCGTTTTTGCCTCGGTGGGGTTCGCTCAGACCTTGAGTCGGCATCATCTGTATCGCTTCAGGCTGATACACAGAAGGGTTAAGTGACAGGCTATGTTGTAATGAACCAGCTGTAGTATAGCAAAGACTAAGTGGAGAGATGAGCACGAGAGTGATTGACAGCGTTAAGACCCTCCTCCTTACATCTTATACAGTCACAACATAATGATAACTTTAACCAATATGTTAAAAAACATTTTTTTAAAGTTACATACTGCAGCTTTACTGTTGTAGCTGATCTCCTGGTTTTGACATCACAGTCGGCGACCTCTGCCTTGTTACCCTACCAACCCAAGCAGAGCTAGACCCTTCATTAATCTGGTCAGCTGGTTTTACAGTGGCTGCTGGTAAAGAAAAAAGTTTGTTTGTTGACATTTGCGCATCTCTTTGCTGTTATTTTCACGTTTATAAAATGCCAGACATGAGGAAGTATAAGTAGAAACACTGAAAAGGCTAGCAGCAGTTAATTTGCATAAAAGTGACAGAGCCCTACACAGTTCCTTCTGAAAGGAGCTCAAAATACGCCAAACTGAGCAGCTAAAATCTCATTTCAAGGATTTGTGCCAAAAATGTAAAGAACATTTTTATGTAGCCAATAAATCTATTCTAATTTATTTAAAAGGAAGCATAGCAGGTCCCTTTCAATAAAATGTTGTGGTACAATTTGAAGATGAAGCTTTTTTTTTGAGTAATTCATAGTTCAGTTTTTATGACCAACATTTTGCAATCATTCATCCCTCCTTCTCTTCTGCTCATTCTGACTCCTCTCAAACGTCGAAGCAGCAGCTCAACTCCAAACTCTCCCTTGATCCCAAAAGGTGATCATAACAAATCAAAGTTATCCTAAGTGGCTCCATGGTGGAGTAGTTTTCACATTGATCATCCAGGAGGAACTCATGGAATGTGATGTCAGAGGAATAAGTTGGCCCACCTCTTCCCTTTTTTAAAATATTTATAACCCACATTTACCTAATGCCTCCTATAACCAGACATCAGATAAACAACTTCCAATCTTTACAAAATCTATTTCTGGACATGATGTAATGATTGAAGGTGAAAAGTATTTCAAATTTTTTCTAAACTGAAGTAAAAAAATAATTTCTGATAAATCAGCACACCCCGAGATTTACTCTCACTTAAAATTGTTAAAGGTGTACAATTATGTAAGATCAATGTTTTGAACTTTACCTTATGTTAATCTCATCAGGCTTCAGATATCTGGACATGTGAAACTGGGAGAACTGGGTCGATTCATCCAGACAGAACTGGGTAAGGTTTGTATCATTCTGCTTGCACACCTTTTCAGTTCAGGCCTTTGAGACAGACACTCTTAATTTGCTGTTGTGATCTAATCTTTACCTCCTGGTTGATGTCTGAGATGTTCCTTCAATATTTCCACACCAATGTTCTTCTACATTTTGCCCTCTGCTATGTGAAGTGCACCAGTCCCTCCTGCTGCTCCCAAACAAAATGTAAAAGTTACTATGTGCAAACTTCTACATTTTAGCTTCATCTGACCATGGAACAATTTTAGTATAGTTGCAAGTTTATTCAATCTAAAAATCAATTATTCTTCTTCTGCTGCTTCGTGTGAGAGGAGGGTGTGTGTGGAAAAGTGGAAGAAGAGTGAGAGAGTGAGTGATAGTATATTTTCTTTCTTTGGTTTTTTTTCTTACTGTTTTTCACTGGGTGTTTATGTTACTTATTTAGTTGTAATTTTGTGTTAGTTTTGTCACGTTGTAAGGGGTTTTTTGGGTTCGGGTGTGGTCGTCAGGCCGGCGTCTGAGGACGCCATGGTGGTTGGTGGTGGGGCTTTCTGCACACTGACACGGAAGAACGGCATCAAGGTGGGTGCTGGTTCTCCGTGCAGCGTGGAGGAAGTGTGTTTGGCCGTGGGTAAGGTGATCGGGCACGGGTCTATAAGGTCGGCAGCACGAATGAATGGAGCTGTTGTTTTGTTTGTAGAGAAAGTGGAGCAGGCTCAACAGTTGGTTTAGATGGGCGTTTCCGCCGGCTACCAAAGCAACGCTGTCTAACGTGCCTCCTTTCATCAGCGACGACTTTTTGATAAAAGAACTGTCTAGGCACAATAAGGTGGTGTCACCACTTAAGAAAGTTCCGACGGGGTGCAAATCACCATTGCTGAAACACGTTGTCTCTCATAGGAGACAACGTGTTTATGATTCTAAATCGTCGAGATGAGGAACTCAGTTTTCGGTTTCATGTGAGGATAGATGACTTTGATTATGTCCTGTTTGTCACGTCTTCAAATATGAAGTGGGTTTTTTTGTAGTCAGGAGGGTCACATTGTAAAAATGTGTCCCCACAGGTCCGGGCCGGCCCTGTCGGTTTCGGCGAAGCAGCAGCCCGCTGCTTCTGACTAGGGGACCCACCTAGTGAGGCTAGGGCAGCGGAGGGCCCGCTGCAGAAGAGCCAGCAGACGGTATTGTTGAAGCGTTAGTGGTGGACAGTGGTAAAACTTTGGAAATGAGAGAGATGGTGTACAGGGGGAGCAGGAGGAGGTGAAGGGCAACGAGGAGCATTTAGTGTGTGGAGATCAGGGAGGGAAAGGAGAGGTGGAGGTAGGTGGACAGAATGAAAGACTCAGTGTAGAGTCGGCTTTTGGAGCTGGAGTGGAGGGAGGGATAGCTGAGGCAGAGGAGGAGATGGAGCTGGAGGCTTCTGCCCCGATAAAGAGGCGCAGTGAAAGAAAGAATGTGGTGATGCTGTGCAGGCCAGCAAACAGGTCAGCAAGCTGGCTGCAGAGAGGAAGGAGGTGTCGGACAGCAGCGACACTGAGAGCTGGTTCTCAGATACAAGTGAAGTATCCATGTCTCAATCTAGTATTAAAGAATCTAGATACCCTGCAGAATCTTTTAAAACCTTTTTAAAACAAACTAAAGGTTTTAGAGGAAGAAAATTGAAAGCTATTTTCCTAATTTACGATATTTTTATTTCTCAGCTAGGCATAACATTAGGAACAAAGAGACATCAGGTTTAGGAGATCAATAAATTTTTAGGTTAAAGAAAATAATGTCTAAAGTAAGAAAACAACTCTGATCAGAATGATGCACAGTAGCACTTTCTTAATATTTTTTATAGGGTTGTTGTGTGTGGGTTTTAGCTTCTTACCCAATATGGATTCTTTTAAAATAGCATCATTGAATCTTAATGGGGTGCAGGAGGCTGAAAAGCGTGCTTTAATTTACCAAATATTGAACCAAAAGAGAATTGACGTCCTGTACTTACAAGACACTCATAGCGATCATTTAACTGAAACAGACTGGGGTAGAGATTGGAGGGGGGAGGTCATTTTAAGCCACGGCACCTGCCAGAGTTCAGGGATGGGCTTCTTCTTCTCAAAAGCTTTCACTCCGAACTCTACCGAAGTTGAACACATCGTTCAGGGGAGGTGTCTTTTAGTCAAAACAAAGTTTGATCATTTTAACATGGTTTTTATTAGTATTTATGCTCCTAACACCAATGCAGAGAAAAAGTGTTTTTTTGACAAAATTGGGGAAAGGTTGGGTGATTGTGGGTCTGAGGATTATGTTTTTATAGCTGGGGATTTTAATTGTACTGAAAATGAATTTTTAGATGCACAAACTCGGAGGACAAAAACCTCAGTGGAGAACTTTATACAAGCCTCTAATAAAGAAGAGGACTGGTGATCTACAATGGAGGGTACTTCACGGCGCCATCGCCACAAACTCGTTTTTATCGGTCATCAGGGGTTTTGAATGAGTGTCCTTTTTGCAGTTTGTCCGAGAGTGTGTTTCATGTTTTTATGGATTGTGTACGGTTACTCAGTTTTTTAGATTTTTTTAAAGAGCATTTTTAGCCTCTTTGGTGTGGTTTTTACCAATTCCGTTTTTATCAATGGTGTATATACAGTACAGTCGAGCCACTAGTTTTAAATCCCGGATGTAAAATTATTTAATAGCCGAAGCCAAAATGGCTATTTACATAACTCGAAGGGACAAAATGCAGGCTAGACCTCAACTTGATGCTGTGGCTCTGTGGAAGGTGAACATCAAGGCCAGGTTGAGGTTGGAATTTTGCTTCCATAGAGCCACCGGGAATTGGAAGGGTTTTTTAGAACTGTGCGGTTTAATGTGTTGTGCACCATTTCTAATTAGGAGAACTAAAATACAACAAGCTGTTATTGTAAATATTTATTGTGTTTTTTAGTATCCTTGACCTGATTATGTAATGTTTTTATTGTTAAATTATTGTACAATAAATGTTTTGTTAAAAATAAAAAATAAAAATCTTCTTCTTCTTTGTAGTAGTAGTAGTCAATCAACAGTTAACTGCAATCACAGAAATTCAAAACCAAGTCTAAGAAAAATAATTCCTGATCAAAAATATGTAGATTGAATGAAGATATTCAGCTCATATGCGCCCATCCTTACATGTTCATTACAAATAAACCATTTCCATTCTTCATGCTTTTAGTTTAGCAAATATTAAGAACCTCTCCTTGGGCTGCCACCTTATCGTGGTGGAGGGGTTTGAGTGCCCCAAAGATCCTAGGAGCTATGCTGTCTGGGGCTTCATGCCCCTGGTAGGGTCAACCAAGGCAGACAGGTCCTGGGTGAGGGACCAGACAAAGCGCAGCCCGAAGACCCCAATGATGAATTAAAACATTGGACTTGGCGTTCCCTCGCCCGGACGCGGGTCGCCGGGGCCCCACTCTGCAGCCAGGCCTGGAGGGGGGGCACGATGGCGAGCGCCTGGTGGCCGGGCTTTTACCCATGGAGCCCGGCTGGGCTCAGCCCGAAGAGGAAACATGGGCCCCCCCCTCCCATGGGCCCACCACCCGTGAGAGGGGCCAAAGGGGTCGGGTGCAGTGTGTGATGGGTGGCGGTAGAGGGAGGGGACCCTGGCGGTCCGATCCTCGGTTGCAGAAGCTGGCTCTTGGGACGTGGAATGTCACCTCTCTGGTGGGGAAGGAGCCGGAGCTAGTGTGTGAGGTCGAGAGGTTCCGGCTAGAAATAGTCGGTCTCACCTCGACGCATGGCTCTGGTTCTGGAACCAGCCTCCTTGAGAGGGGTTGGACATACTTCCACCCTGGAGTTGCCCAAGGTGAGAGGCGTCGGGCAGGAGTGGGCATACTTGTTGCTCCCCATCTCGGCGCCTGTGCGTTGGGGTTTACTCCGGTGAACGAGAGGGTAGCCTCCCTCCGCCTACTGGTGGGGGGACGGGTCCTGACTGTAGTTTGTGCTTACGGGCCGAACGACAGTTCAGATTACCCACCCTTTTTGGAGTCCTTAGAGGGGGTACTGGAGAGTGCTCCTCCTGGGGACTCCCTTGTTCTGCTGGGGGACTTCAACGCTCACGTGGGCAATGACAGTGAGACCTGGAGGGGCGTGGTTGGGAGGAACGGCCCCCCCGACCTGAACTCGAGCGGTGTTCTGTTGTTGGACTTCTGTGCTCGTCATGGATTGTCCATAACGAACACCATGTTCAGGCATAAGGGTGTCCATATGTGCACTTGGCACCAGGACACCCTAGGCCGCAGTTCGATGATCGACTTTGTCATTGTTTCATCGGATCTGCGGCCGTATGTCTTGGACACTCGGGTGAAGAGAGGTGCAGAGCTGTCCACTGACCACTACCTGGTGGTGAGTTGGCTCCGGTGGTGGGGGAGGAAGCCGGTCAGGCCTGGCAGGCCCAAACGTGTTGTGAGGGTCTGCTGGGAACGTCTGGCGGAATCCCCTGTGAGACGGAGCTTTAACTCCCATCTCTGGCAAAACTTCGAACACGTCCCGGAGGAGGTGGGGGACATGGAATCTGAGTGGACTGTGTTCCGTGCCTCCATGGTCGAGGCGGCCGATCGGAGCTGTGGCCTCAAGGTTGTCGGTGCCTGTCGCGGTGGCAACCCTCGAACCAGTTGGTGGACACCTTCGGTGAGGGTTGCTGTCAGGCTGCAGAAAGAGTCCTACCGGGCCTTTTAGGCCTGTGGGACTCCGGAAGCAGCTGATGGGTACCGGCAGGCGAAGCGGCATGCGGCTCGGGTGGTTGCTGAGGCAAAAACTCGGGCGTGGGAAGAGGTTGGAGAGGCCATGGAGAAAGACTTCCGTACGGCTTCGAGGCGATTCTGGTCCACCATCCGGCGTCTCGGGGGGGGGAAGCAGTACGGCACCAACACTGTTTATAGTGGGGATGGTGTGCTGCTGACCTCTACTTGGGACGTTGTGGGCCGGTGGGCAGAGTACTTCGAAGACCTCCTCAATCCCACCAACATGCCTTCCATTGAAGAAGCTGAGCCTGGGGACTCTGGGTTGGGCTCTCCAATCTCTGGGGACGAGGTCGCCGAGGTGGTTGAGAAGCTCCTCGGTGGCAAGGCTCCAGGGGTGGATGAGATCCGCCCGGAGTTCCTTAAGGCTCTGGATGTTGTAGGGTTGTGTTGGCTGACGCGACTCTGCAATATTGCTTGGACATCGGGGGCAGTTCCCCTGGATTGGCAGACCGGGGTGGTGGTCCCCCTGTTCAAAAAGGGGGACCGGAGGGTGTGCTCTAATTATAGAGGGGTCACACTCTTAAGCCTCCCTGGCAAGGTCTATTCAGGGGCCCTCGAGAGGAGGGTCCGTCGGATAGTCGAACCTCAGATTCAGGAAGAGCAGTGTGGTTTTCGTCCTGGTCGTGGAACACTGGACCAGCTCTACACCCTCGGCAGGGTCCTGGAGGGTGCATGGGAGTTCGCCCAACCGGTCTACATGTGTTTTGTGGACTTGGAGAAGGCGTTCGACCGTGTCCCTCGGGGAGCCCTGTGGGGGGAATTCTTTTTTTTTTTTTTTTCTTCGGTGGCCCTAATCCTCTTCCGTAGAAGGCCGACAGGAAGACAGGAAATGTTTAATCTGATTTAATTAAAAACAGTGAAGGGCTGTGTGTTATTTTATTGTTTTCAATATGTTGTTTGAGCTGAATATGACCGAGTGGATTTTCATTGAGTCACGGTTTTTTGCCCTATAGCTGCTGATGCTAGAGTTTGTTTTTGGAGTGAATGCATTGACTGTATGCGATCTGCTGGGTTTCCTTACACTGAAAACGTTTTAACCTAATTTGAAGAATGACCTGAACTTAACACACTGTTTGGTAACAAGAATCAATTGGAATGTATGTGTGATTAACTTTAAATAACTTTTTTGTAAAGTGCCTCAAGATTAAATTTGTTGTGATTAAATGAACCTCTTGGAGCAAACCTTTTCTGATGCTTTTATTGTGACAGGTGCTAACCGGAAGCAGTGTCAGTGATCACTTGTAGCTGAACGCCGGGGTTCTGCGGAGCTCCGTATCCGCTCATCGACTCAGCAGAGGTAGGACGGGATCACTGGGGATACTTGACAACTTTCAGAGTCTGCTATGACATCTCGCAGGTAACACCGTATATTTATTCATTTTTATTTTTATTTCTGTTAAATCTCCTCAGCGTGAGCCTCCGGGCTGCTTTTTTTACGAGCCGAGATAAGGCAGGCAGAGCCGGGGAACCTGAACTTTTTCCTGCCGCTCTTGTGGCTCCTCTAATCCACACACAGTGAAATGTATTCAGGAATATCCGCTATGTTTCAGTGGTTTTCTGACTTGCTGGCAGCAGCTGTACACCTGACTTACTGCGCTGACAGGCGTTATTTCTCGCAGCTTGCTGTCCAGATAAACGCTTTAAACCGAGTCGGTCCGCTGATAACGCGTTCTGGGTCCGTGTGTCGCAGAAAGCCTCGGTCCTCTGCGCCTCTTTGCTGCAGCATGTTTGGACTTATCGCAGTTTATTCGGTCGCTGTCACAGATTTCTAATGTCCAGCCTCTTTGCCTGGTGAGGACACTGGATTGTTATGGATTTTAGAAATCCAGACTCTGTCACAGAATTAATAAAATTTCTCTAAAGCTCATAAACCGTTGATTGTAATTTTAAAAAGTGTAATAACTGAAGGATACTTTACCTAATCTCAATAAATAAATGGCCACTTAAATCAGAAAATAAATAAAAATGAGACCGAATCAATTTTTTTCTTCTTAAATAAGTATGGATCATATTATGAAATTCTGAGGGTTAAGAACAATTATTCTTATTGTTAACAAACAAAAAATAATAGTTCTAACAAAACATACTTTTTTTTTGAAAATATACAACACAGACAAGTTTGTTTTTTTTGTTGCTGTTCTTTGGTTTCTGAGTTATTTCTGACTTGTTTACCAAAAATATTTCCAAAAGGGCAAATTTGTTTTTTCTGCAGAGGTAAAAGTTTAGGAACGTCTGACAAAGGCGTTTCTTTACAGATCCATCCAAACTTACGCTCTCAGTCTCCCTGGTGTCCATTTAAAAGTCAAACATGAAATCTTGGGTTCACTTTTGCGCTGGGAATCAACCCATCACTACTTCAGTTGTTTTTAAACTGCAGTTTCCTGTATTTCTACCTTAAAAATATGAGATTGTTGTTTAAACCAGCAGTATCTATAAGACTCTCACCACCAGAGCAAGCCCAAGGAATAACCAAGTTGTCGGCCCCACCCAGGGGCCTCCACTTCCTGCACAAAATGTAGAAATACAAACTTCACTGTGACATTCAAAGGACATTTTGAACTAATTTAAAATTCATCTCAATGTAACGTTTTTAATCATTTGGGATATAAACAGAACTAACCAGTGCTCAGGCTGGAATCATACATTACAGTGTCGGTGTGTGCAGTGTATGTTTAATGTTTCAGGTGTGAATGATGCTTCATATTCATACCAAATATAGCCTTCAGAATGAACTTTAACATCTCTAAATGTTCACATCAGGTCTTTTTGTCTAGTAGTTGAGATTACAAGACTTCTGGAAAATTAAGTCATGATTGGTAAAATAATAATGTCCAAACAAAATGTGTAAGAAGCGTAACTTTTAGCAGTTGTACACAAATGAATTCATTTCCTGAAAGTTTGCAGCCCTAATGCAAAAACATATTTATATGTTCATGTGACAAAATAAGACGATACATTTGAACCATTTCTATTCACAGGTCAGATTCACCTATTGGTTAATTTTCTGTGGAATGTAATTCAAAATTATTTGTGAAAAATTTGCATCACAGATTTTTTTCATAGCTTACCTGAAAAATTCAAAAGTAAATACGTATCGGTACATGACACGCTATTGGCTGGTGCTTGCAAAGCAGCCAATCCAGAAGGGCTGTGTGTTTTCCTTGGTGCTGATTGGCTGTTTCCTGAAGAGTGGAGATAACTATAGACATCAGTTTGGTGGTGAGCTGTTTTTTTTTTTTTAACTTTATTTCAAACAAATAACATGAACATACTTACAGATGTTAACTCAAAGACAGATATTAAAATATTATAATAATAAAAACAAATAAACAATAATTACATACATTGAGGTGTTGATGTTAAAGTGGTGAGCTGGTTTCCACTTTGCATACTGCTAACAGGAAGGTTGTTTTGAAGCAAGCTGATTGGCTCACAGGTTTTAGCTTTGAGCAGCGCTGCCCCCTAGATGTCTGGCATGTTTAAAACACTAAGTGGCATATTTGTGAGTTCATGTTAAAAAAATAATTGCGCTTTAAATTAGAGACGCAAGATATTGAGTTAACCTAAAGTTGATTGATCTTATTGCTTGACTAGCAATTAGAGAGAAGATGCTGTTTTAACCTGGATTTCCTGGAACCGTTAGTGAACAGAAGCACATGATAGTAAGTTATATATGAAGTACCGTATTTTTCGGACTGTCCACCTTATTCCTGGGAGGTTTACTGTGGAAACGATTATGGGTTTTACTTCCGGCGCCCACCAGAAGTATCAGTATTTCACTGTAATTTGTAGGGGTTTTTTACTAATTTATATTCATGATAGAAGTTACATCTCTCTTTTCTGGTATAGTACAATATTTAGTAAATCCATCCATCCATCCATCTTCTTCCGCTTATCCGAGGTCGGGTCGCGGGGGTAGCAGCTTCAGAAGGGAGGCCCAGACTTCCCTCTCCCCAGCCACTTCTTCTAGCTCTTCCGGGGGAATCCCGAGGCGTTCCCAGGCCAGCCGAGAGACATAGTCCCTCCAGCGTGTCCTGGGTCTTCCCCGGGGCCTCCTCCCGGTGGGACGTGCCCGGAACACCTCACCAGGGAGGCGTCCAGGAGGCATCCTGACCAGATGCCCGAGCCACCTCAACTGGCTCCTCTCGATGTGAAGGAGCAGCGGCTCTACTCTGAGTCCCTCCCGGATGACTGAGCTTCTCACCCTATCTCTAAGGGAGAGCCCAGCCACCCTACGGAGAAAACCCATTTCGGCCGCTTGTATCCGCGATCTCGTTCTTTCGGTCATGACCCAAAGCTCATGACCATAGATGAGGGTGGGAACGTAGATCGACCGGTAAATCGAGAGCTTCGCTTTTTGGCTCAGCTCTCTCTTCACCACGACGGACCGGTACAGCGCCCGCTTGACAGCAGACGCTGCGCCAATCCGCCTGTCGATCTCCCGCTCCCTTCTTCCCCCATTCGTGAACAAGATCCCGAGATACTTAAACTCCTCCACTTGGGGCAGGACACCCCCCCTGACCCGGAGAAGGCACTCTACCCTTTTCCGGCTCAAGACCATGGCCTCGGATTTGGAGGCACTGATCCCCATCCCGGCCGCTTCACACTCGGCTGCGAACCGCTCCAGCGAGAGCTGCAGATCACGATCTGATGAAGCCAAAAGGACCACATCGTCTGCGAAAAGCAGAGATGAGATCCTAAGGCCACCAAATCGGATCCCCTCAACACCTTGGCTGCGCCTAGAAATTCTGTCCATGAAAGTGATGAACAGAATCGGTGACAAAGGGCAGCCCTGGCGGAGTCCAACTCTCACCGGAAACGAGCCCGACTTACTGCCGGCAATGCGGACCAGACTCTGACACCGGTCATACAGGGACCTGACAGCCCGTATCAAAGGGCCCGGTACCCCATACTCCCGGAGAACCCCCCACAGGGCTCCCCGAGGGACACGGTCGAACGCCTTCTCCAAGTCCACAAAACACATGTAGACCGGTTGGGCGAACTCCCATGCACCCTCCAGGACCCTGCCGAGGGTGTAGAGCTGGTCCAGCGTTCCACGACCAGGACGAAAACCACACTGCTCTTCCTGAATCCGAGGTTCGACTATCCGACGGACCCTCCTCTCCAGGACCCCTGAATAGACCTTGCCAGGGAGGCTTAAGAGTGTGACCCCTCTATAATTGGAGCACACCCTCCGGTCCCCCTTTTTGAACAGGGGGACCACCACCCCAGTCTGCCAATCCAGGGGAACTGCCCCCGATGTCCATGCGACATTGCAGAGTCGCGTCAACCAACACAACCCTACAACATCCAGAGCCTTAAGGAACTCCGGGCGGATCTCATCCACCCCCGGGGCCCTGCCACCGAGGAGCTTTTTAACCACCTCGGCGACCTCGCCCCCAGAGATTGGAGAGCCCAACCCAGAGTCCCCAGGCTCCGCTTCCTCAGTGGAAGGCATGTTGGTGGGATTGAGGAGGTCTTCGAAGTACTCTGCCCACCGGCCCACAACGTCCCGAGTAGAGGTCAGCAGCACACCATCCCCACTATAAACAGTGTTGGTGCTGCACCGCTTCCCCCCCCTGAGACGCCGGATGGTGGACCAGAATCGCCTCGAAGCCGTACGGAAGTCTTTCTCCATGGCCTCTCCAAACTCCTCCCACGCCCGAGTTTTTGCCTCAGCAACCGCCCGAGCCGCATGCCGCTTCGCCCGCCGGTACCCATCAGCTGCTTCCGGAGTCCCACAGGCCAAAAAGGCCCGATAGGACTCCTTCTTCAGCTTGACGGCATCCCTCACCGAAGGTGTCCACCAGCGGGTTCGAGGGTTGCCGCCGCGACAGGCACCGACAACCTTGCGGCCACAGCTCCGATCGGCCGCCTCGACAATGGAGGCACGGAACACGGTCCACTCAGACTCCATGTCCCCCACCTCCCCCGGGACGTGTTCGAAGTTTTGCCGGAGATGGGAGTTAAAGCTCCGTCTCACAGGGGATTCCGCCAGACGTTCCCAGCAGACCCTCACAACACGTTTGGGCCTGCCAGGTCTGACCGGCTTTCGCCCCCACCACCGGAGCCAACTCACCACCAGGTAGTGGTCAGTGGACAGCTCCGCACCTCTCTTCACCCGAGTGTCCAAGACATACGGCCGCAGATCCGATGAAACGATGACAAAGTCGATCATCGAACTGCGGCCTAGGGTGTCCTGGTGCCAAGTGCACATATGGACACCCTTATGCTTGAACATGGTGTTCGTTATGGACAATCCATGGCGAGCACAGAAGTCCAGCAACAGAACACCGCTCGAGTTCAGGTCGGGCGGGCCGTTCCTCCCAACCACGCCCCTCCAGGTCTCACTGTCATTGCCCACGTGAGCGTTGAAGTCCCCCAGCAGAACAAGGGAGTCCCCAGGAGGAGCACTCTCCAGTACCCCCTCTAAGGACTCCGAAAAGGGTGGGTAATCTGAACTGTCGTTCGGCCCGTAAGCACAAACGACAGTCAGAACCCGTCCCCCCACCCGTAGGCGGAGGGATGCTACCCTCTCGTTCACCGGGGTAAACCCCAACGTACAGGCGCCGAGATGGGGAGCAACAAGTATGCCCACTCCTGCCCGACGCCTCTCACCTTGGGCAACTCCAGAGTGGAAGTATGTCCAGCCCCTCTCAAGGAGACTGGTTCCAGAACCAGAGCCGTGCGTCGAGGTGAGACCGACTATTTCTAGCCGGAACCTCTCGACCTCACGCACTAGCTCCGGCTCCTTCCCCACCAGAGAGGTGACATTCCACGTCCCAAGAGCCAGTTTCTGCAACCGAGGATCGGACCGCCAGGGTCCCCTCCCTCTGCTGCCACCCATCCCACACTGCACCCGACCCCTTTGGCCCCTCCCACGGGTGGTGGGCCCATGGGAGGGGGGGCCCATGTTTCCTCTTCGGGCTGAGCCCGGCCGGGCTCCATGGGTAAAAGCCCGGCCACCAGACGCTCGCCATCGTGCCCCCCCTCCAGGCCTGGCTCCAGAGTGGGGCATTATTTAGTAAATATTTAGTATTTAGTTTACGGACAAGCTGTCTGCTATCAGAGAGCTGCTCAGTACAGAGGGTTGTAATTGTGAGTTTAATCATGGGGAGCTACAGGAACACAGCAATAAGTTTTATAACGCAATCACGGTGAATTAGCAGTGCTGCTAGCAGCTCGTTTCTCTGAAGAACTGACAGTAAGACGAGAAAAGCAGCGAAGCTGGTCAAAGATCTGAGCTGCAGGTTTGCGCCGACAGTATAAAACAGCAGAACAACATAATATTAGCTTAGCTTGGTGTGATGTGAATTAGATTTTTCATTTGAATTTAAAAAATAATAAAGTTCATGAAGTGGCTGCAGCAAGTGTGTTTTATCGTTATGTATGGGCCAGCAATAAATTTCTATAAGACAAAATAAAATATCTGGGATTATTTAGTCCATCAGAACCGTTACTGAGTGTCGCTGCAAATCAGCGGAGAAATGACCGCAGCTGCTGCGCTTCAGACCGTAATACAGAGAATCTCCCCACTGGACTGCTAGAACCAAACCGAATCATACATTAAACTGTTATAGAGAGCAACTTGACACTGGAAAGTGTCGTAAGATGCCTTTGTTTTATCAGACCAAGTTTTATTTGTGGCTGCAGCAGCAAGTGGGTTTTGAACGTGGTCCCGAAACAAAAAGGTAGGCCTGTCACGATAGCAAATTTTGCTCAACGATTAATTGTCTCAAAAATTATTGGGATAAACGATAATATTGTTTGAAGACCGTTTTACACTGATTTAATGGAAATGACGTAATAATGCATGCGATTTCTTGCCAAAGATAGATACACTTTATTTTCAAAAGAAAACTTAACACTTGAGCTGATAAACAAAATAAACAAAACAACCAAAAACAAAAATAAAATGGATTCTCAGTCTCCATTAACAAAAAACTCACTTGGAAAAAAACCCCTAAACAACATAAAGCCAAAGTGGAAATAAATACTGCATTCAACCAAAAGATTATGAAGTCTGTATATTATGTTGCCCTTCAGTAATAATTAGATTTAAATAGAGAAGACGGGCACATCGACTACCTGATACAATAGTTCACACTACATGATTTTTTGCTGCTATTTTTCCCCTTACAACAATCTTAAAACGTTGGTCTTTCTAAGATTGTGTGGTGTGTTACGGTAGACCGTCGTGGCCGCTCCGATCTAAATCAGGGGTTTTCCCCGACTGGGAACTTAACGCAGCCTGTTGAATGTGACAGGTAGCCAATCAGAAAGCGCGGATTCCCTCAGTGCTTTCTGAGGGGAAATTACAGAGGAGAATCCCAAACAGCTGACAACCTGAAGCCCAGCGGACATTGGAGATGATATGTGGAAACAACATTAATGTTTATTCAACATGAAAAGAATATAGAAATGACAAGAGGAGGAGTTGGAGCGAAATTGCTACCGCAGATGATAAACCCGGTAACTTTTCAGCTGTTCTTTGTTAACGTGACATAAATAGGTTATAATGATTTTCATTCAGTCAGGACTTCACGCTGACACTAGCCACATGTATTGCAGGTAGATTGTAGTAAAGTATTGATTAATGCCCGGTTTTAAAATTAGTTCACTGGATTTGTAGCCATTATTTTGTGCCCATTGTTGGACACAACACGGCAGGAACGAACCCGGTTGAACCGTTATACCTAGGATTTCTGTCGGGTAATGTGTGGTCTGTCAGGGTTTGAAAATGGGGCGACAATCGGCCGACAGCTCTAAGATCTTGTAGTGTGCGCTGGGCTTTACACTAAGGAAATGAGGAAGGGGGGGTCAGTGGAGAGCACCGGAGTTGAGCCTTTTTTCATTCGGTGTCATCAACAGAAAGAGAAAAAGGCCGGAAGAGACGATAATGCCGATAATTAAAATCACGTCGATAGTTTTAATTTATCATAAGATTGATTTACCGTTTATCGCGACAGGCCTACAAAAAGGCAGAGTTTCCGTGGTAAGTGGTAGTTTTCATCACCTACCAACAGATAAGGAAACAAAAAGAATTTGGCTAAAAATTCTAAACTTGAACAGAGAACCCAAAATGCTTTATGTGTGCTTATTTCATTGTGTGGATAAAAAAGCCATAGGAAGAAAACCCGCATCTGTAACTAAAGCAGCTGAGTCAGTGAAGTAGCTAGATATGCCAGTGCGGGTTATTTGCGGCCATTTCTTCGCATCACCATCCCTCCCCACAATAGCTGTAGGTAGCAGTAAAACAATATTGCTGCATTCATGCTGTGATAGCTGATGTTCGCACATATTTTATAGCCCAAAAGCTCTGACGAAAGCCGGTTAGGGAGTTGCTAACATGTCAACAAATGGCGGTTCCGGAAGTCGCTCCCATAAATCACGCAAAGGCTCATGGGGGCTCGGAATTTGGTGGATAAGCCGCTACTTTTTTCCCACACTTTGAACCTTTCGGCTTATAGCCTGGTGAGGCTTTTCTGTGGATTTTTCTTCAACCAGCAGGAAGTGAATCATTGGAAGTAAACATTGGAAATCAAAGAAGAAAGTGCTAATTTTCATTTAGAACAAGCACATGCTAGCAGCAGGCACAACAGAGAAATTTCTTCAAACTCATACCCCCCTCATCATGGAAACAACACGAGGAAGTTGATTTGATGCAGCTTTTAAGTTGAGGGCTATCGATCTGGTAGTACAGGAGGGAAATAGAGCCGCTGCCGCTCAGCGTGAACCATGGTTCGGCGTTGGAGACGGAAGGCTGCGTAATAGCAGATTTACTAAGAACGCAGCCCTCTGCTGCGTTCTTCTGAAAAACTGAGTGCGACAGAGATACCAGCGGCTTAAAGCCTGGTGAGACTTATATATGTAGGTTGTTTCCAGTTTTAAAAAAAAAACTTTGTAGATGCGGCTTATAGTGAGGTGCGCTCCATAGTCCGGAAAATACGTTAGTAATAACTCCATCCTGGAGTCGTCTCTTGTCCCCTGCTGCTGATTTGCACTTTAGAAAACGCAGTGTTAGCAGTCGCAGAGTTTACAGTTGAAACAAACTGTCCACTGATATATGGGTGGAAAATGTGTTGGACATGCAGTTCTTCTGTACCTGGTGGGTATAAAACCATTATAATGTGAATTCTTGTTTCTGTTTTTGTCAGAACAAAAATTCTTGAAACTCTGGACAGCATTTTCCACAAATAGAAGCTCACAAAACTTTTGCTTTTGCTCATGCTTATGAAAAGATGCTGCAAAACTCAATCATCTACAAAACTGTTTGGCATGTTTGTAGTGGAAACATGTTGCTCTATGAAGAGCAGAACAGCTAAAGAAATAATGTTCCTCACAGTAGTTGGATAGAGACGTACAGATAAAACTAACAGTAATAATCAATTTGTTGGAATATCTCAGCATGAGAAGGAATAATTATTCCCTTTATACTTTTAAATGAAAGCACCTGGATCATATATTTTTATATAGCTATATACTGTGATAAAACTAAACTTTTTTTTATTTTTTATTAAAAGAAATTAGAAAGTGGCCCCTACAAAGGAATGAGGACATTTGTGTATTTTGCTTCTTAAGGAAAGCTCAATAAAAAAGTTTTCTCCTCTTATAAATAGAGCTGTGGGCCGCTGGCTGAAAAAATAGTTTTTCCTTTCCTGAGACAGTGACGTGTTTTACTCATACGTGACATATCACCTCGTTCATGACCTTTTTAAGGTAATTGTTGGAGGAGACGGAATATAGTTCAGCCTGAAACTCTCATCATAAAAATGAGTTCAGTTCAGTAGATTTTTCTGAGAATCACTGAGAATGGAGGCGCAGGTTTCCTGAGGACCCAGCACCTACAGCAGACCAACATCAGACAGACTCTGAAGGAAACACAGAGTTCAAGTTGAAGATGTTTTTAGTTTCCATGGCTAATGATTGGTCGGAGGATGTTCGACTGTTGCTCTGTGGCTCGCTTCGTACTTCCTGAGCTGAGATACCGCAGGGGAAGCAGACGCCGAGTCTCAGTCACTTTTCAGCCTTTATGAAATTTACCTCCATGATCTCTTCACTCAGAATGGATTTACACACCGGAGTGTGTCATCTCCTTTCTTTACTCTGTATTTTGTCACTTTACATATTCTGTAAATTAAAAATAGCCACTACATTCTAGAGTATGGATATATGAATACATACAGAGCAATTAGTAAGTCTAACTTGATTTAGTTATTTAGTTGTGATTTAATGCCACATAAAAATATATGTGCTTGTTAATTCACAAAAATAAAACCATTTTTGGAATAGGTATTGATGAAATTACCCAATGAGGAATATTTAATCTCAGTTTTATGATGTTTTTGATAGAACATTTCAGAGTTTTACAACAGCAGGACAGGAGGGCTATGGAGGAGATTAAAATAAAATTAAAATTGCACAAATTTTTAATCAGTGATCACAAACTAATCTCTTGTAAATTATGCAGTACAAGGATTTTCTAATAAAGTCAGTAGCATGTGGTGTTGCATATGTAAACAGATTATTTGTAAATCAGCTTTAATATTTATGTGTTTTTTTTAGACTTGCACCATTAAGGCGACACTGATGTCTGGTTTCCTTTACAGTGAGACCTTCAGGCTTCTTTCTATGATACATAAACTATTTTTAATACGCTGGCTTGGTTGGATAAATAAATGTAAAGAAAAGATCTGCTGTAGGTTGTGTATGATTCAACAGAAGATGAAAGGATTCTGAAACTTTTATCTGATTTTCACCCAAACTCCAAACAAAGTACATAAAGAAAACATGGGTTATTAAAAATCAGTTTCTAGAATAGTTTCCAGGTTTTATGATCAGTGAAAGAAAATCCTCAGTGTTTGACGTGCAGATCTCTGGTCAGAGCCCATCACTGACTAATTTTACTCTTCAATGTCTCATCTGTTTACCTTTACATTAACGATGCACCGATAGGAACATTTGGGCCGATATTGATAATTGATATTAATATTGCTGCTATGACCAATGACCAATGTTTACTAATGTTATGTACATTTCTCTAGCGCTTCGACGGCTCTGGGATTAAAAAAAGAAACGTCCAGAAACAAGTTAAAAATAGATACTAGTATTAGCCCAGTTAATACTGATTTGTTAAAAAATGACTATTGTAGTCCAATAAAAAACGTTGGTGCCGATATATCGTTTATCCCTACTTCATGTTCTTCACTACTGTTATATTTACTTATTTGGGAGTTATTTTCTCATTTCCTATATTGAAATGTTATAAACATATGCGCATTTTGTCAGGATTTGTCCCAAAAATATCACTTTTATGCTAAAGCGCTGTTCTGACTGATCCAGATCACTTTTCTCATCTGCTGGAACTGGAGCTGATTTTCTCATCTCTTTTGACCCCATTAAAACCTCTGAATCTTCACCAAAGCTGAAGCAATCAGCTCAGGCAGCGAGATGCTCTCCTGTTCTTACCTGGAAGTTGATAGTGGCAGTCAGGTGCTGAGTGGTTACTACTTTTAAAAATACTCAGAAGCATAATCATCCTCCTGCCAGGAGGCCTGCATCCTTGATGACTGTTTCAAGTTCTTAACCTGTTTGAAAATGTTACCAAGAGAAACTGGAGCAACAGCCACTTTGACTTTCTCCTTTTATTTGCATTTGCTTGGTTGGATGTGCATCAAGTGTGCGATAAAACAAAGCTTATGTTGGTCTACATTTGTGCAAATGTTTTAGAGCCTAAATTTGTGGCATAAGTAGAGATACAAGGAAGTAAGCAGTGGCTGGAAGTTACTAGTTTACAGCTTGATTGATGAAAAATTGATTAGACCAATACTGCCATAAGCTGTTGGTTTGTTTAAATGTGGTGTAGTGTTGCAGAGTTATCAAATAAATTTACAATTGACTACATTTATTTCTGTTTAATAAAAACAAACATTTTAAGTCAGTTCAGCTGTTTTTCTATATCTGAACCTCAGATATTGGCATCAATATTGAAAGTGAAAAAAAAGTGAATCGGTACATGCCATAAAAAATGGGACTAACCCTAACCCTATATCAAAATGTTTAACTCACTAAAATCTATGTAATTAATTAAATTAATGTGTTAAAAACCAGCCCTAATTTTATTATGTTTTTATTTTATGTTTCTATTATATTCTATTTTCTTTACAAAATGTAACAGCTCTATTTCCACATGTTTGAATTAATTTAAAAAGATTTAAGTCAAGCTGTGTTTTTCGGGGAGGGTTTTAGTTCACCAGAAAGTGGTTGTCATTTCCACATGTGTTGTCTGTGTAGTGTAGCGGCTTGGTCATGGAGGAAGCATTGACTCCTGTCGTTGTTGTTCATTTTAGCAGCGTTTACGTGGGCTGTGAGCCCCACGCTGCGATGCCACTGTGGCTCGCTTCATGATGCCTTGTTAGTTTACGTTTCTGTTTTTGATCCCGTGACTTGCTGCGGTCTTTCCACGCTTGGAAACCACCTCTGCTCTCTATTGTTTGAACACGGACCTCATCCGTCACTGAAACTCTGCCGACCAGCTGAGAGCGGTGAGTCAGTTTGCACGATAAGCTGCCAGGAAAACAACAGCCCAGGTGGAGGAATAAGATAGTGCTGCAAACATTTCCAGCGGCGCTCTGATCCCACTGACAGCAGCTTTTTCCTTTTTACACATTTTGCATTTTACTCATTTACTTGAGCAGGACAGAAATGTAGGCAGGTTGTTGGAGACAAAGCATGAATGCACAGTCTGAAAAATTATTTAAAGGACTCATTGTCCAAAATTAGAGGAATTAACTCTGATAGATTTATGTAAATATATGATGCTATAAATCAAACTCTGTGAAAATGTATTTACAAGCTTACACCTTTTTTGTCCCACAGTCATTTTTTAGACAAACATGACCAGTGTAAATGTCAAATACCAATTTTTAAAGTGGCAGTATTATTTGTTTTTCAGCCAAATAGTGTCATTTTATAGCACAATCAATGTTACCTTCAGCTGTTATAAAAATGCTGCATATATCAAACATGAATTTTTACTTCGTGATTTAACGCCTTGAAATTGGGCCTCTGTTTCTTTCTGAAGCTCCGCCTCCAGGAAGTCATCTCAACATGGCTCCCCTGTTAACCCTTTAATAATGTTTTTACCAGCATTGCTCTGAGCAGTAGCTCAAAGTTAAAGAACAGATCATGAAACAAAGTCATTGACATCTACATCAAAAAGGCATTGAAAACAATAAACAAAGGCCCGTCTCACATGTTCTAAAAATCATCTTCATAATCCCCAAAACTTTGAGAAAATATTCTGTGGATTACCAAAACTAAAGTAGAACTTTATGGAAGGTTTGCAGTCTGTTACATCTGGCGTAAAACGAACATCATTTCAGAAAATATCATCCAGTCGAACATGGTGGTGGCAGTGTGATGGATGGGGGGTGCTTTGCTGTAATTAATGGAACCAGGACAAATAACTTACCAAGACAAAAACAAGGTATTGGAGTGGATTAGTCAAAGTCTGCATTTCTGTCATATTGAGGTATTGCAGTATGATGTTGTTCTTGCTCAAAATGCCCAGCAGTGTGGCTGAATGAAGAGTCCTGCATTAAAGAGTGGTTTGGTTTGAAGTCCCTCCACAGTTTGAGCAAACCTCTAAAATGTTGCAAAAAAATTGAATTAGGTGTGTTTTCATCTGAAGTAGATTACTCAAATTACTCAAAGCATAATTTCATCAGATAGACTCTGAAATTTTTTGTCACAATCTCACCTGGGGATGATGGGATCTTATTTGACAAAATGTGTTTCCATCTCTTCTTTGGAAAATCCATAAACCACAGAGCAAGCGGACATAAAAACTTTTTTGTCAAATTTAGGAAGTTTTTCTGAATGTTGCCATTTCCATCAACCGTTTCTAATGCGATACTTCACAATGTTCGTAACACCTTGATGGAAACATTGAAAAGTCTTGAATCTGGAGGGGGAATACTTCCTTATTGTTTCTTGGTTTGAATATTAGTCACAGATGCAATTATGTAAACAGTTCTCCCCTCTTTGTTTGGCTGGCAAAACGAGGAAAAGTGAGTAAAGTGAATTCCCACTAAGCAAACAAACTTCTCTGGAGTTGCATGTTAGCGTGTCGGTCCTTCAGGCAGGAAGCCGTCTGAACTGAAGCTCCTTTCTGCTTAAAATACGGTTAGAGGTGTTTGTTATTTATTAACCATGATGCCTGGAGACACTTTTAATCAGCGTTGCATAAGCCCTGTTTACTCCATGTAAATAGAAATGTTCTGTCCTGAGGTGCAGGCTGCTTGTTTTAAATAGCAGCATTCCTGGGACTGTTGTATCCAACTTTGGAGTGAAACCGCTGCTTATGGCTGTCCTGGAGCTCTGCCTCTGTTCATGTAAATGTGGCTCAGAATAATTGTTGCCTCGCCAGTAGCTTGCAGTCCAGAGCTTGCATGTGACCAGTATAACCCCAGCAGAGGGTTTAATGGTGCGCCGCGGCTGCTAAGTATATCACCTTTTTGTCAGCAGGCCTAGATAGGCCTGCTTTAAATAGCCCAGCGGTTATATTGAACCTGAGACATTATGTAAGAGGATAGAGTGCTGGCTGGACGCAGCGCGGGGCTGTTTCCCCTCAGGGGCAACCAGCAGCTCCCTGAGCTTCTGTCTGACCCCCAGCCTGCCACACACACACAGGCAGTGTGTCTGAAACCTGCTGCGTTCGAGCCGAGCTGCCAGGGCCGGATGCAGGGGAATGAGGGCCATCTGCTGAGGGTCAAACCTTGTTCTTGAAAGAGCTGGAGTCACTCCCGCTAGGAAGAAACCGATCCGATTTTAATGTCTGTATCAGTCCGTAAGCCTGTCACAATAAGCATGATAAATAAATATTAGCTTTATTCTGATGATAAATAAGTTTTGTAGGGCAGTAATCATAATCCATTTTATTTATGGTTTCTGTTGTGTGTGTTTTTTATTTCTAATTTAATTGTTGTTTGTTTTGGATATTTGAAATATCGATCAGTTCCAGTGTTAAGTGTTCTTTACGAAAATTAAAGTATATTAGTTGAAAATGGTTTCATATAATCACATAAATCCTCAAAATCCAGTGATGTTTAATTGTTTTGCAACATGAAAAAATGTGAGAAGCTATCTGTGGTGTTACATTTATGTTTATCATCTTTCAGTAGATCATAGTAGGACCATGCATGTCGACAGGTTGGTCTCTAATACGCTTCACTGACAGTGAACACAACACTCAGTACAACAGCTGCATACTCTCTCTCTGGATTGTTTTATAAAACTTAAACATGTTTCCTTCATAATAATATTAAAATTTGGTTCATAATACACCCAACCTTTCCAAAGTTTTAGCTAAAAAGACTTTTTCCCTGTTTCTTTCTCCAGTTAATCATTGACTGAAGTAACAGAGTAGAGGAGCATTCGTTCTCCCTGCAAGGCACAGTGAGCTTCATCAGTGCAGATCTTAGCAAGATTTCATAGAAAAACTTCCAAGAAGGTTATGTAAGTGACTTTTAAAGAAAGTTCATGATTCAAAAAGAAATACTTTATTTTGTTGCCCTTTCATAAGAAAAGACAGAATTTGAATAAAAGCTAAAATTACGCTATGCTGCAAGAATGTAGCAGGGGAAATACTCTGGGTCTGCTGCAGAAGCTCTTTGGCCCTAAACATAGATTTTTCTTCAGAGAAAACTGTAAAGATGTTGCAAGGCAAATGGCACAGTTCAGTGTTATACTGGTTTTACCAAATTGCTACAAAGAAAACTTCATATTTATACATTTTCTGTTGTAATAGTTTGTATCAACTGTGTGCCTGGATTTCTAAGGCAGCTGCTGTGTGTTGATCTGACCTTACTCCTCTAGTGGCAAAGAGTGCAGAGAGGAGGTGGGGATTTAAAAATTTAACTTAAGAAAAACCAAAAACCTGAAAAAAAATCAAAGTTCAATAAAATCTACATGAGTAAGACGAGAACCACATGGCGCAGAACAGAAAAACTAAAGATATTTATCCAGGAGAGTTGATGACTGTAGCAGGTGGTTGATTAGAAACTGGGTCCAGCTGTGAGGGAAGGCCAGTAACTGGAGATGAAATGGGGGAAATGTCTGATAGAAAACACAGGGAACATGAGAAACCGGAGCAGCCTGGACCCTGAGGACTATGGAAGACCAGACATTATTAATGTGGTTTCCACATTAATGAATATTAAGGCATATTTGGTGTTTGACAAGTTAAAATAGGCAACTATAAGAGTTTTAGAGACTGGGTTTCTGTCGTCCAGAATGAACAACAATGGACCCGGTACAGAACCTTTTAGCCACATAAAATCCTCTACAAATTAGATTTAAAATGAATCTCTACTAAGTCAAGTGTGTGCTGTATTTTAATCTGTTTGTAGATTAAAATATAGAATAATCCACATGTAGAATTTCAGTGCTCAGTTGAATTAATGCTATTACTGTTCTGATTGTTCTGGAGTCATGTTGACATTCCTTTAATATGTTTCTTATTTTTCTGTGAAACCAGAAACTTTTTTTTAAAACTTCTGTGACTTTTTATATCTGTTGCAAACTTTTTCAATCATTTTACTATTAATTAGTGATTTCTTTTTAAGTTGCTACTTTCAGTTCAGTTTGTAATAAATTTATAAAGATTGTTGCATTAAAAGTCTCTTTACTCTGTAAGAAAATAGAAATCAAACTTGATATTGCCCATATAGAACTAGAGCTAAGTTTAGCAGAATTAAACTCAGTAAATCTGTACCATCCTTTGTGTGCAGCAAAGCTTTCCTAACACGACCTGTAAAACTAATAGCCTAATGGTGTTCTGCTGAATTGGCTGGATTAACTCGCCGTGACCTCACTATGATCCGATGTAACTACAACATTCGTAATCTCCAGCCGCAGGCCGCCAGCTGGCATATTCAGCCTGCAGTGGAGCTAGTGGGACTCTGGCACCTCGGCCCGGCCCGGCCCGGCCCGTGATATAGCCACAGATGGCTTTACTGTCACAGAGCGTGTCCGGAGGTTAAGGCCTCGATGGAGGATGAGGCCGCGCCAGCTTTAAAGGTGGAGGAAAAGTGAGGCAGGATGGGGGTGGGACACTGTCCCGTTGGTCTGAGGTGGGACACTGTCCCGTTTTATCTGAGGTGGGACACTGTCCCGTTGGGCTGGGGTGGGACACTGTCCCGTTGGTCTGAGGTGGGACACTGTCCCGTTGGGCTGGGGTGGGACACTGTCCCGTTGGTCTGAGGTGGGACACTGTCCCGTTTTATCTGAGGTGGGACGCTATCCCTTTGGTCTGGGGTAGGACAGAGGACAGAGGTGAGGAGGCAGCGCTGCTGGTATCAGGCCTGCTGACGCTCATCCAAATCCCAGATTAAACATCCTCCGCCCCTCGCCAGCACTGCACACTCTCTGTCTTAGCGCTCTGACAACCCGCTCCCCGTCTCTCCGCACTGTCTCTGTCTAACCCAGTAACACTCCCCCTCCTCCCCTCCCCTCGCTCTCAGAGTCAGTGAAGGATTTGCAAAGTGTTCTCCAGTGTTTCAGTTGCTTACATGCATTTTTTTTTTTTTTTTGCATAATTTATTAGAGGGAATCTGGATGTTGGAGGCTCCTGGCCTGGTGTTTGAGTCTGATTTCATCCCATCTCTGTTGTGTTTATTAATTTGACGAACGACAGCAGCACTGTGATAAAGGATTAGAAAGGGATTACAGACACAAGGCCGGTTTTTATCCCACTGTTTTGTATTTTTCCTTATGAATCGGGATTAAAAGCAAGACACAACTAATCTGTCCACCAGCTGACGTCCATCACTCATCGATGGCTCTTCAGCAGACTGACCTACAGGCATTGGCCAATTTGTTTAGAAATATGAAAAAAATATTCCTAGTAGTACACCGTGTTCTCAATTGATTTGGAAAAATGCAGCTGAAGAGGAAACAAAACGTTTAGGTTATAATTATTCAGATTTAGATGACATTACCATGTAAGATAACCTCAAAGTTTAATTGTGCAGCTCATTTCCTAAAGATGAGGTCAGATTTCTTCAAGGTGTTCAGAGGCTGCTTCCTGTACATATCTAAATAAAGATTAGATAAGAGTTTAACCAGGAGGAAATGAAGAGCATTTCATAGAACATGAAGTCCTGACATGTCACTGTGATGCTTCCAGATACAAAACATACAGTCCACTTATTCTGGTGAACGTCACTATGATGAAATGCTTAAAGACTAAACGAACACTGACGTTCACCACGATGGGTTTTTCTGCTTTTTTGTAATCAGTAATTCCAGCTGCTCTGTGATGTCGACCTCATCAGCTAGAAACAAATCAGATTTTTGATAAAAAAAAATTACAGTCGATTGCATCTGGATTGTGCTGTGGAAGTTGAGATGAAAATGTTGAAGTTTTGTTCTCCATTCCTAAATATGTTTATGTAGGCCTGTCTCAATAAGCAAAAAAACAATTAATCACATAATCAATTAAAACAAGCTCAATCCATTTTCTCTCTTTGTAACAAAACTTGGATGATAAAAGTCTTCAGCCTGTTGCTTCAGCTTCACTCTGGCCTCTTTATTTCATTCCAGGCCGACGTTTATGTGATTGTATTTTATTATTCTTACCTTTCCTTCAGTCTGCTGCCTGAGGATCAGCAGGGAGGGGCTCGGTTTCACCCCCTGCTGAGGATAAGGGGTCAGATGCAGTCTGCGTCAGCTGCCTGGGCCGGTGAGGTCTGCTGGTAGAGAGCTTGTCCAGCTTTAGTTTTATTTTACTCAGGTTAGACCCAGAATGTATTTACATCCAGTTGTCCAGTTATGTCTTGTATTTCGGTATAAGAATGGAAGGGTCTTTAGGAGTGTGTTGTGTTGAGTGTGTTTCTTCCGTTAGTGGTCCTCATGTCTCCCTCTGTCAGAATCCAAACTGCTCAGTCTGACTGATGAACCCTTTCTGTCACTCTAGATCTATATGCTGGATGGAAAAAAGTGACAGTTTCTTCTTGTGTGTGTAAACCCACACAGCGTTTATCTTTTGATCTGAAAGAATATTTCTAAACCTTTCACATTTTATTTGCAGTAAATTCCAGTTTCAGTTGATGAGGACTGAGTCAGCTTCATCTAGCAGTTTGAATGAGTTTTCAGGGGATTGAATGAAGCATTGTGTGGTGAGCCAGACCCGGCTACTGCAGCGACTACAGAGGTATTTTGGTGTCCGTTTGCCAGTTTTGGGTGACACCAGATCTGCTGAACTGACGCATGAGTCGTATTTTTATCATACTGTCATGGGTTTGTGTCATACAGGCACAAAAACAGAACCGCCTCAATGCTCGCCCGCTGTCTCAGATATTATTGCAAATCTTTTGCTATTGCAAATTTTTTACCCAGGTCCCTCTTGAAAATGAGATCTAGATCTCAACGGGGTTTACCTGGTTAAATAAAGGAATATATATATGATCATCACAGGACGAGCTTCATGAAGGCACTCTTGCATAGCCTGCTGCTTCCTCTTTGCGCTTTAATGAATCAATGATGAGCTTTGGTTATGCAGCTTTTCTCTACACGACAGCTGTGTGTATTTGTCCCACTGGCCCATGCAGACAGAAGATCTAGTCTTTTTTATTAGCAAGAGAAAGTCTGGTAGCATTTGTTTTTTAGCCAGCTACAGGGTTTCCCCCAGAGAACTTGCTAAGCCCAGTGGTCAGGTGCTGAGGCGGTCCACCAGCGGTCCACTGTGTTTTTGTATTCAAAGATGTTATGTTGACAGGAAATGTAAAAATATTACTGCGTAATTATATGTTACGGGAAAATATCACCAGTGAAACGCTATTTAAACCCACAACTACAGAATCTTAAAAATAACAAATCAAACAATACAATTAAAATGAATATCAATTATTTGCACTTCTGTTTAATCCAAATTTAAGTCAGCGGCTCCATCAGGCCCCCCAAGGCTTCAGGGGCCCCATAAATGCTAATATTTTAACACAGACCACAGATACATAAATGTAACATTTATTTATTGAGATTATCAATGGTGTTAAAGGACCTGGCAAGTTTACTTTGTAAAACCTCAAAGAACAATATTCATAGTTAGATTGTTTTGTTACCACAGCAACAATCTGATGCTTGAGTTTGAGCTGTTTGTTCACAAATACAAATTAGTAAACTGTAATTATAACTTATTGCTTTTTAGATTGGCCAGTTAAACTACTCCCCATCTCCCAGATTTCACTAAATCTAACACAGAAGCTGTTGGAGGTGCTGATGTTTTAGCAGCAAGAGGGGCCCCTAAGTCAAATTCTGCTCAAGGCCTCATACAGCCTTGGACCAACCCTGCTTGATGAGTTAAATCCTCTGCACTGCGCAGAGATGTGGAACAAACGGGAGATTTAAATTAATGCTGCTAATGTGGCTTTAGTAGCTCTTCCATTTCGTGTCTATTGAGTTAAGGGCCACAGAAACTGTTGTGGTTGCTGGGATTTTAAAGGACTAGTTTCTCAGATCTCCACGCAGCCGTGCGTATGAACTCTGGCTGACTAAGTGGACAAAGCATTTGGTATGGTTTGATGCTATTATTTTTAATAATAATAATAATAATAGAAATAATAATAAAATAATATAAAACCAGCGTGATGCATGACTACTAGGCGAGCGCTAAAGCTCCTCACTGGGCTGAACCTGCATGATGAGGTCAGAACTGGTTCATTAACCACTAACACACCGGTCAACTGGGAACACATACATAAACTTTACAGGGAAGACAGAGCCACACGCTGGGCAGCGTGTTGAGATGGAAAAGCCCCACAAAATTCTTTGTCCACAAATATAAATTATTCTCACCACTCGCTCAACGGGCACGTTTGAATTCGCTACTACAAGTTATTCCTGCGGTTCTCATAGAGCTGCACAACCAGAGCTAACGCGGCGGGTTTTAAACTCTTAACTCGATGCAGAGTTCTGCAAAGAAACACAATTCCTCACAGGGGGTTGATGTAAATATTCATACATGTCAGCCTGTGTCCAGTTTGAGTGAAAGGAGGTGCACGCGAACCATGCTGAGGTAAACTAGAGATCAAACAGTGGCAGCGTGCAAGGCAAAGCGCAGAGGCTTCAGCTGTGTGATTGGTTCACTCTGCCGGCTTTAAATGCATAAAGTATAAACCTATCTTCTATGAACCTATATTTTAGGAATAAATCTGCTCCTCCAGTGAAACTCTCAGAGCAACAGAAAAGCTTGCAACCCTGCTTGATTAAAAAAAAAAAAAAAAAGTTAAGTGATTTTTTTTTTTTTTTTAATTATCATTTTCCTAGAAACAAGCAACGCTTAGCCTGGCAGGGGGGCTAGAAAAGCATGGTGGGCCGCCAGGCTTATAATACACTGGGGGAAACGCTGAGGTAACTAGCAGCTAACTAGCAGCCTGTGGGGGACAGCTCATAAATTGCCTGTATCTTGCAAAATCAGAGTGTTTCTTTTAATCTGTAACTTTGCTAAACCTCAGTACGTGTAGCTGTTTCTCCTGTTGACCTTTGCTGTAACCTTTCTGTTTTTCACTGTTTGCAGGTGGTTCCACCCCAACATCACTGGAATCGAGGCAGAGCAGGTCTTGTTGACCCGGGGCGTCCACGGCAGTTTCCTGGCCCGGCCCAGCAAGAGCAATCCTGGGGATTTTACCCTGTCTGTCAGGTAACTTCAACCTGCCCTTGTAGTGCATTCACCAGCAGCTTCACCTTTGACCTCACAGTTCTCACCTGTGAGTAAGCAAAAATACAGTTTATTAAATTTTGATATTTGACATCTCAAGTACGTTCACAGAAGGATTTAAGCCCGATCTAGGAATACTAAAGGTATGTAAATATCTGAACCAATTAATAATTCTAGCTCAAATATGCTTTAATAGTTTAAATATCGTCTATTGGCAGCATCCTGAGGACGGTTAGCTCAGGATGCTAACTGTCCTATTATGTTTCTATTGACCATAAAACTGTGCAAATTGGAATTAGAAAAATAATTTGCTTTATGGAAACGCACCAATTTAAATGCATCACAGTTCATAAAAAGTTCCATTTGTCGATCCAACGTGTTGAAACAATTACTGTGCTGTAAAATCAGCGACTACAGTTTCCCCAAAACGCTGCATACATAGCTGCTCCCATTGTCTCTTCTGATTGGATTATGAGCGTTAGCGCCACCATGGCTGATTTATGAATATAACTTTATGTAAATGTTTACATTTGTCACAGCCCTGTTTTTTAATGACATATTCTGTGGACAAACTTATTCACGAGTTATTTTGATTAAATTTCTCATTTAATGAAAACACCGCAATTGTGTTTTTTCAACACTAGCCAAATATCGACAAAAGTAATAGAAATTACCAATGTGTGAAGGCTGCTGTGTTTCTCTGCCTTCAGATGCTTTGTACCTAAAGAAAATGGCAAATTTGTTATTCCAGGTTTAAAAAATAACAGGCCAATTAAGAAGCAACTAAATGGTAAAAAAATAACTGGAATGTCAGCCATCAGCTTCCCTGGCCTTTAATTATCATCACCAGTTGTAGGAAAACCCACATTGTTTGACCTCTAACCTTCATCTGGGTGTAAGTGAGACTAAAAGTCCAGATGATCCTGAAGACACACAGTTCACATGTAAGCTGCTCAATTCCCAGAAAACAATTCCCAGTTGGTTTGTCCGACACAATTCCAATAAATTCCTCCCTGTGGGTCATCAGCAGAGACCTGGTGAATACATGACACTTAAACTGTGTTGGTGTGTGTGTGTGTGTGTGGGGGGGGAAGTGTTTCAAGGAACATATTGGATAACTCAGTTGGAATGTGTGATGTGGTAACTTTCTCAAAGAAAAGTGAAATCTTTTTTTTTGGTCAGCAGGGTGCAGTGACTCACGTTTTGGTGTTAAAATGAACGTCTTTATCACTCATGCCGTATTTCGGAATGAGTCTTTATCAAGCATTCCGAAACTACTAGTACTAGTAGTTTCTAGTACTAGAAACTAGTAGAAACTCTAGTACAGGGGGGCCGGCATCCTGCATGTTTTATTCTCTCCCTGGTAGTAGTAACAACCTGCTCAGCATGTCAGTGTTCCCCTAAGGCCTCTAGTGAGCCATCATATGATCCAGGTGCGTTAAACCAGGGAGAGAACTAAAACATTTAGGATGCGGGCCCTCGAGGACCCACTTTGGACACCCCTGCAGGTTGGAATGTGTGATGTGGTATCATAGTAGTCATAGAGAACTACTAGAGTAGACGTTAATTAAGAGCCCTGGTGGTTAGCTGTGTGGGTGTGTGTGTGTGTGTGTAAGGCGACTCAGCTCCTCATGCTGTGGCGATAACAGAGAGCAGGAAATCAACCGATACAGAGGAGAAAGTGAAGAGTCACTCTTTCTGGACAGCAAAAACATTTTAGTCTCAGATGGTTTGGCCGAGCGCCTGGAAGGAAGCCCAGACGTTTCTCTGTTTCTCTGTGACGGAGCTGACCGGGTCACACGGCCTGCGGGTGTGAAGGAGGGAAGAACCTCCAGAGCAAGAGAGAAAAAGACCTTTCAGTCAGAAAGGCAGGGAGATTTTAGATCTGGGCAGGCTCTGACTTTTAGACATGCGGTTTGCAGCTTTGTGATGCTTGGTGTCCTAAATAACCACCGGATGGTTAGCTGTGTGAGTTTATGACAGATTTAAACCGCAATGCACTCTCTGAGGTCAAATGACCAATGTTCAGCCTCTCCCCCCTCACTGCAGAAACAAAGAAAGGAGGATAAAGCAGAATTTGTATTAAACAGAGTTATATAACAGAATGAAAACACACAATTCTCTGTGTGGAGATGGAGAGCTCAGTTTGTGAGCTGCAGCATGTCCTGTTGCTCAGTTTCAGTATTTCTCCTGTCAGCCAGTAACCGTTCCAGACGGTGAGCTGAACACTAACCAGCTCCAGGATCAATCACTGACCTAGATAATCGCTCAGACGCAGATACATCCTGGTGTGCTAGCAGGGTGGTCCTCACGTTTTAAATCAAAATATGACTTTACATCTCTCCAACTGTTGATGTATTGGACAAGAAATAAACTCATTAGTGTATTAGGGTGATTACTTTTTATGGAGCACTGAATGGATAAAGGGAACAAAACATCAGCCTTTAGAGATGCTCCGATCTGATGTCAATATCTGCATTGGTCCAGATAATGTAAAAACAATCTAGATCAAGTATCAGTGACAGTGTGCCTTATCTATTCCAGATCTATTCAGTCTAATTCTATGCTTTGTGCTCTGTGTTTTATTATTTATTTTACATCTAAATGGAACAGAAAAAAAATCTCTAAAGGACTAAATAGGTTTTTTTATTGTGTAACCCAATAATGTACTCCAATAGGCTGCTGGATTGTTTTATTTTTCTGCCGATATGTGACAGATTTTAAAAACACACTAGACCATACAGGTTAACACTAATTCCTGAAGAATTCAAAATGATATCAGTACTAAATGCTTCTCAGCATGTGCCTGAGTGACAATAACCACTAATTGTTGCTACCTAGTTCATCATATTAAATGTGTATGGGGAAATTTTTCTGCCATAATCCAAGAGCACACATTTTCAGTCTGAAAACAGGATTTCATGTCTTTTGTTCTCAAAACTTGTAATGCTTGTACTTAAAAGTTCTCGCATCAGACTAACGTTGATTTAGATTATGCGACACAAGGTGGCAAAGACTGTTATTTATATGTGATTATTTCACTATGTCAAAAGTAAGATAGCTCCCGGTTTTGTTTTGAAAGTTTCATAAAGACAACGATGTGAGGAAGAAGTGGGAAGTGTCTTTAAGGAGAGACGGATTCACTGCACCGCACGGATGAATCTCAGCAGCTGAATCTCTCTTAAGCTACAACTCCTCGGCTGGAAAACATGAATAAAATCTATATAGACATTATGTACAGTATATATGCATGTGCATATAAATATGTGTAGTTTAATATATATTCTTCTGCTACAATCAATAGTAGCCACACAGGCATACCCGCTAGAAGGAAACAAGCGCACCCAGCACAACACTTTCATTCTATTGGCTGAGAGGTTGCTGGGCGACTGTGCCAAAAAGGCAGTTCCATATGTCCCAAGCGAGCAGAGAGTCTGAGCAGAGACTAAGTGTGAGCGCAAGGAGAAGTTTTGAGTACAAGTTTTGAGAAGAAAGACATGAAGTCCTGCTTTCAAAATATAAATGTAAGCAAAAGTATTACAAGTTTTGAGAACAGAAGATGTAAAATTCTGCTTTCAGACTGAACATGCTCTTGGATTATGGCAGAAAAATTCCTCTATAAATGTGTGGTTTAGAGAGGGAGTTTTCATTTTTCCTCTTATCCTCTCTCTCTGCATCTCCTCTAATCTCCCCCAGGCTGAGGAGGGTCAGCCTGAGCTGAAAACCAAACCAGGAAAAACCTGGAAAAAAAATCACTCTAATAAAATTCAAAGATGGACTTTTAAAAAAAGTTAAATGCAGAAAAAGTTTGGGCATAATTGAAATGTGGAGTTCTGTTGGCCGAGTTTCTGCCGTCATATTTCATGCTCTTTATATACTTTAATAAACCCCAAGGAGGAGGCTAAAGTAGATCTTGAAAGAGATTTTTTTTTACATCACATTACAACAGAGAGCAAATTGATTTGTTATATAACACTACTCTGGGTTAATGCTGACGTTTCCACTGAGCTCAGCTTTTTTTTAGCTCTATGTTGGAGAGGTAAAGAGTATTATTATTATTATTGTTGTTGTTGTTATTATGACTATGGTTATTATAATATTATTATGTGTGATTTCTATCTCTTTTCTTTCATAAATATTTGATGAGTTGTGGTTATTGTTTAAGTTCAGCTCTGACTATATGTGAACTTAAAGCTCTGCTGATAATTCAGGATTGATGTTAGAAAGAATCTCCCTACCACCGGAGTTATTGTTATTTCTGTTGCTTCTTCCAGACTTAAAACATTTTTATTGTTTCTTATAATACAAAAGAGGGGTTGGAATAAAAATAAATAAAAAAAGCTTTCGATGATAATCTTAAATAATGAAGTTAGAAGAATATTCCCAAAATACAACACTGACTAAAAATACCACGATTTCACAGAATTTATGTAACATTTAAAACATAGATGACAAAATGCAGAACAGATATTTAAAACCAAAATCCAGCTTTATCTTCAGAATATGTTAATGTGAGTAGCCTGTGGGCAAAGCAATGCAAAAGTATCAGCTTAAGCTTTGTGAAGGCATAAACTTATGTACATTTTTGAAAATACTTCTGAAAGGTTTTCTGTAAAAACATTTAAAAAGAATATTTTATTTTAAAAGGACTCCCGTATAAAGCAGTAAAGCTTTGCTGCAACTCTGTGGTCCAATTCCCACTGTGTGAAATTCACATTCTTATTTCATCATAGGTTCAAAACCTGAGCAAATATCAAAATATGTGTGAAAGTGAACCTCAGGGTCACTGATGGTTACCCGCAGTGAAAACTAGGTCTGCCAATCTGACCCACAAAAAACTAGCAGGTTTGGTGGAGCACCTGCACTGTCTAAAAACAAATTTATTTCAGTTAGAAGTGTGCCGATCGATCGGCCACCGATCATAATCAGCCAATTTCCGTGAAAAAGTGTATTATTGGTGATCACCCATCACTGTCGCTTGTTGGCGATCACCAAAACTGATCACATTTATCTCACTTCGCAGCCTGCGTGTGCAGCTTATGTCCTCTTTCTTCACACTGCGCAAGCGCAAAATCCTGTTGTGAGGAACTTTAACGCTCAGAGTGAATGGGGAAGTTTGCGTGTTGCGGCGGAAAATTACCTCGGGGGTGAAACACGTCAAAATGCAACAACACAACGAATCTAATATGAAATTTAAAAAACAAGCACTCGACGGAGTTTGGCTACATCGAGGCTCAATGCAGGAAAAAAAGGAATTCCAGAGCAGCCAGATAGCAGCGCACAACTACCAACACTCACCCGGATTAGCATCACAGTCAGAAAGCTCAACAAATAACCCAAAAAATAATTCAAGTCTTCGAGCTAGCGGTGTAAGACGCTGGTTCTGCTCTTGCTCTTGGACCACCGCAACACGCTGCTGGTAGTAATATTTCACATACGGAGCCGCTCAACCTCCACCAGACTGAACTGTCACACCGAACGTCTGCTTAAAGCTGCAGCATGTAAATAATAAAAAAAAGATTTTAGATATGTCTGTTATGTCTAAATTAGGTTAATTTATTGCCAGATATTTTTTCCATTTTGCCAGATAACATAGTATTTATGTTATATTTATTTATGTCTAAAGAGAAAAATTAATAGCCATTCCAGGCAATCGGCAGAGATCGGGAGGATCGGTATCGAATCCGCAGCAAAAAACCTGATTGGAACATCCCTAGTTTTAGTTGATTTTTGACTGTTGTCATTTATTTATTTCACCTTCTAAAACTAAATATTAGAAAAACCTCTATATAAGGATGTGTAAAATCTCTCCTGAATGTGCTGTTGTGTGGATGGATCTGCTGAGGATTTTATGTAGTTTCCATGGATTATGGCATCAACTTCAGCTGCAGCCCAATCACAGTGGAAACTTTAAGATCTGCTGGGTTTATTTAGGATTAGCCGAAACAAACCTGCATAAATACTAGATGTAAACCTATTTTTCATGTTTATATTTTCATATTTGTTGTTTTTTTTAAAAATGATCTGACTTTGAAGTTATCTCTCAGTTTTTTAAGCTAATTTTTGTTATGCTTCGTGCTGTTCAGTATTTTGCTAATTATCTTTAAGCTAAATCATTTTCCCTGATGCTAACAGTTCATTACAAGCTGCTACTTGAACATCCTGGCCAATCAGTGAAGAGTCTCAGCTGCATCAGACCTGCTTTAACTGGGATAATTGGTTAATTAAGTTCATGGTGTTTCATGGGTTTGGATTGGCTGTGTCTTTTTTATTAGTATTTTCTTGTACCATATGGTCCACTTTAGTGTTTTCTTTTCTAGAATTTACTTAATGTTGCTTCCCAGTGCAGGAAGAAGATTGATTTTGTGTCTGAACTATTTTTATTCATTTTAGTAATAATTTTTGAATCAATATCCTTCTAAAAGATTCAGTGATGATTCATTGTTAGTCAACTGGATTTTATTCAAAATCTCCCAGTATGTTAAAGACAAAAAAAACATTTATTGTTGGAGAACAATGAGAGAATTTTCGGTTTGTTCATAGAAGCTGCTTTTGGATAATAATTGAAAAAAATAAATCACCAGTAATAAAGTATCGAATTAGCACAAGTCGTCTGAGCAAATTGAATTATTTACCAACTTGACTTTATTGATTTTGTTGTGGGGTTATTGCTCCTCTGTGGTAATCATCTCAGTAGAGATGAACTTTGATCACTGATGAATGTTGTCACTGATTTTGAAATCCAACATGTCCGCCTGGCAAATCATCACACATCAGGTCATTTTGTTAATCTTGTCTGTGTTCCTATCCAGCTCTTTTTAATTAGTGCTGCCTGTTTTAGTAACCAGCGTGTTAGAAGGAAAGTTAACAGACTTTTCTTTGAAAAGAAAACTAAAGTTAGAAGGAAGAAGCCTTCTAATTTGTATGTATGGTTATGTGAGAATTTGAGTAAACTTCAGTGGATGTAGTCCAAAAAACTGTGCTAATATTTCACTAAAGTCAAAAAACACAATTTTGTAATTGCGGTGTTTTTATTTAAAAAATAAATGCAATTAATATCACTTGTGAATAAGGTTGTTCACGCGATAATCATTAAAACACATCCTGCACCATCATCCTTATACCACTTCCTGTCGTCTTCTTCATCATTAGAGCTGCTGTTATTTATTGTCCACTCAGCCTAACTAACAGGGATGTAAGCACTCAGACGTTGGCAGTGACAGGAAGTCATAAAGCAGCTTGGGAAGTCTTTAATCTCATTTCCTCATGCAAGGACTGTATCATAACTATTTTTGCCCAACCAATAAACTTCCTGCATTGATCATATGTCTGCCTTTGGTTCTGTAAACAGAACGAAATGCCATCTGAATACTGGATTCAAATCTCATTTTGCTTCAATCAAGTTTAGTAAAAACATTGTGGTGTTAAATGTGAAGTCTTTGAGGTAAATGTTGATGTTACAGTAACTTGTGTCAAAAAAATAAACGGCTAATATTATCAAAAGACTGAGTCATATGTTAGTTAGATATGAGGGAGAAAATAAAAAAAAATGCTGCTGATTATTTTAGTTTTCTCTCAAAGAAGTGAACAGTATTTAATCTTCATATAGGTTTCATTTTACTGAAAAGAAACCGAATATCAACCAAAAGTCCCAAAAAAATACCTGATATAAACGTAGATCTGAATGCTGCTGAGTGAAATATACTTTGGTTTCCCACTGAAAACATGAAGGATTTCTCAGGTTGGTTGTGTAACATCCTGATAAGAAGACTGAGATAATCATGATCAAGATGTCCTGATTAGATCTGCATAAGAAGCTGAGATTGTCTTTCCAACCTGTTGAATCCATCGCCGACTACAGTTTCCCCAAAACGCAGCATACGTAGCCGCTCCCTAGTAGGCGGGGCTTGTTGCTCCAAGACCTGAATGAGACATGGACGTCTCCTCTGATTGGCTGAGAAATGAGGAGCGCTAGTGCCACCATTGCTGATTTATGAATTTAACTGTTTAGTCACTGCCGTGTTTTTAATTGAGTCATCGTGTGAGCAAACTAATTGACGTGTGATTTTAATAGTTTTTTAATATTTATAATGTAAACAGCACAACTGCGTTTTTTTGGCTAGCAGAGTATAGTCAAAGTTTTGCACACATTAGTAATTGAAACGCAGCTATTGAAGCACAGAGCTGAAACATTATAACCTTGTGCTGTTCTTCTTTGAGTCACGGTTCTGAAAGGTTTGGTGGAAGGAGCTGTTCACCAGGAAATAGAATGAGAACCTTCTGACCTGAGCCACAACAGTAAAGATGGAAGAAATGCTCCTTCTTTGCTGCCAAGCAACAAACATTGGGGTTTAAGAAGAAGCACCTTGAAACTACTAAATATAAACCACTACAGACCACTGCTGACTGGCTTGGTCCACAAACCAGTCAGCAGCTTTGCACCACATCATTACTTCACTTAAACAAATTGTCTAAGGAAACATTGAACATCATTCAGATCTTTCTGCAGATATTTAATCCTGACTGTGTCATGTTCTGCATTTCTGCAGAGCATTACAGAGCAGGGAGACATTTTTACCACATCATTCATCTCAGTAGTGCTAGTTGAGACACTATGTTTTTTAAGAAATTGATCTTAAAATCTCAGATCCAAGCAGCAGTCATCTTCAGCGCATTAACCCATCTATAACTCAGTGACTGTCTGGTGAAATTTAAGCAAACAGCTGAAAATGAGACGGTGAGCTCATGTTATTCCCCTGCTAATCCAACCTTTATTAATGTTGAAGCTTAGAGGTTTATCTCAGATTAGGCAGATTAATAACACAGCTAACTGAGGAGTTTTAAGCATGGCAACATTTGGATTGGTTGCTTCAGTCTCTGGTGAAGGTGGTTATTTGCTCTGTTGCACTCAGGACTGAGATGGTTCCAGTTTTGTGGTGCCAGAGTGTTTGGAACGGTGAAAACAAAAGGAAATAGCACCAGGCTTGCACTGACTACAGTTTAACTCTGGAACCAGCTTGGTAGAAAGGTTTTTAATCTGTTAAGAGAGCCAATGCTTTGCCAAGTTAAAGAAACATAACAGATTTAGTCTGTAGAGACGAGTCGGCCAAGATTCCTATGGAAATGTGTAAACCTGGTTTTCAGATATGTGCAAAGCATTTTTCTGATAACTGACTAATTATTTCTCTCCACATTGTTACGTCCACAAAGGGCACAACATACTTGAGGACACGAAGACAAAATTGAGGATTCAAAAGTAATTTTTATTTTTAATTCTCTCGAGCTTTTCTTTAAGATGGGCTTCTTTTGATTTTTCTGTGAAGAAAAAAGAGAATTAAATCCTCGGTTCCCCGTGTCCCAAAAAGAAAGAACACAAAAATCCCAAAGTATAAACAGAAAGTTGGACCTGATGAGCCGGTCAAAAAGAACAAAATGGTACAGCAGGGGGCCAACCCTATACAGGGCCGTCGAAGCCCCTGCTAGTACCGGACTACAAGAAAAAAGAAACTACTGTTAAAGAAAAATCGAAAACAAGACAACCGGTCCCACCAGGTCAAAAATTACAACAAAAAAAACATCAACCAAACAAACAGCTAACAAAAACTACCGTGTGGCAGGCTGGAGACGTGCGCACTGCGTCAGAACGCATCCTGGCTGTTGGTTGGGAGTGGGCGTCGCCTTTACCTGGCGCAACCCAGCCTATTTATAGGCGGTCCAACAGCGTCATAAATTAACGGACCAATTACAAAAAGAATGATCAAAACTCTAAAGTATATTAAACAACAAAAACAAAAATCATACAACTAACTTCTATACTAAATAATCCAAGTAAAAAAAAATAGACAGAAATAAATACAATGTGCCGGAGCACATAACACCCCCACACAAAGACTCTGAATGGGGATTGAGGCAACCTGTAAAAAAAAACTCAACCCATTCAGAAAAAGAAAGATAAACAGACTAAAGTCGTGAAAGTGCATCGGCAACTACGTTGTCCTTACCTCGAACATGTTGGATAGCGATATTAAAAAACTGAAGCCGCAGAGACCAGCCCATCAAACGGCGATTTTTATTACGCATGCGGTCCAGAAAGACTAAAGGATTATGGTCCGTAAAAACAACCACAGATCCGCTGGAACCGCCTACGTACACCTCGAAATGTTCTAAAGCCAGGACCAACGCTAGTGCCTCCTTTTCGATGGTGGAGTACCATCTTTGATACTTATTGAGTTTCTTCGAGAAATAAGAAACCGGATGCTCCACCCCATCAGAACCATCCTGCAGAAGGACAGCTCCGACGCCTGAATCACACGCGTCCACGGCCAACTTAAACGGCACATCAAAACGAGGGGCAGACAACACAGGAGCATTAACCAGTAACTGTTTAGTTTGCTCAAAAGCAGCTTGGCACCGGTCAGACCAAATAAAAGCTACTTTAGGGCTAAGTAGGTCCGTTAAAGGGGCAGCTACAGAGGAGAAGTTTTTACAGAACCCCCTATAGTAACCAACCATCGCTAAATAGCGACGTAACTCAGTACGACTGGTGGGTACAGGGACAGACAAAATAGCCTCTACTTTAGCCTCCACTGGGCGAACTTGACCTCCCCCCACCCTTTTTCCAAGATAGGTCACAGTCGCTTGGCCAAATTGGCATTTGGAAAGATTAACCGTCAAATTAGCGTCACTCAGACGCGCAAAAACAGAACTCAAATGTTCAATGTGCTCAGCCCATGTAGCAGAACAAATCACCAAATCATCCAAGTAAGCCTCACAGAATGGTAAACCGGACAAAACCACATTCATAAGCCGTTGAAACGTTGCTGGGGCGTTACGCATCCCAAAAGCCATCACCTTATACTGAAGGAAATCATCGGGTGTGACAAAAGCGGAAATTTCCTGGGCTCTTGCTGTTAAGGGGACCTGCCAGTATCCCTTCAGTAAATCTAGCTTGGTCACAAACTGGGCAGCCCCCACATGGTCCACACAGTCCTCCATACGCGGTAGTGGATAACAATCCGGCTTAGTCACCCCATTTACCTTCCTGAAGTCCGTACAGAAACGGTCCTCTCCATTGGCTTTAATAGCAAGGAGGCATGGCGAACTCCACGCACTACTGCTTGGAACAGCAAGTCCATGTTTCACCATGTACTCCACCTGTTTTTTCAAACGGCGTCTCTTGTCCGGGTTCACTCTGTAAGGATGCTGTTTAATAGGCTTGGAATCACCAACATCAATATCATGACTAAGCACACGAGTCTGAGTTGGAATGTCTGCAAACAGCGATCTATAAGACAGGATCAAATTAACGATATCAGCCTGCTTGGAAAAATCAAGGTGAGTCAACAAGAGAGGCAAGTTTTCCAACACCGCCGAATTTGGAAACTGTCCTTTTGAGACATCCGGGAAAAAGACGTCACCTTCAGGTTCAGCACTGGACAGTTCCTCCCGTGCGTCCGCACCTGCACCAACGCATGAGTCAGCGCGTTCACTGGAAACGCAACTCACCGCTTTAGTCAGAGAGGGCGCACGCTCGATGTAAGGCTTCAGCATATTAATATGACATAGGCGTGACGCCCGCCTCCGATCAGGAGTAGAGACCATATAATCTCTATCGCTGACCTTACTCTTGATCACATAAGGACCACTGTAGCGTGCTTGTAAGCTGGAACCAGGAACCGGAAGTAACACCAACACTTTGTCACCAGGCACAAAAACCCTCACGGCCGCCTTTCTGTCAAATAACGACTTCATTTTAGCCTGTGCAATTTGAAGATTTTCTTTGGCTATCTCGCAGGCACGGCTCAGCTTCAGCCTAAAATTACTGACGTAGTCCAATAAATTCTGGTCAAAGGTTACACACAACCACTTCTCCTTCAATAGTTTTAAAGGACCACGAACAGTGTGAGCAAAAACCAAGTCCGATGGGCTAAACCCCAGAGATTCCTGAACCACTTCCCGTATAGCAAACAGTTGTAAATGTACCCCTTCATCCCAGTCCTTTTCGAACTCCAAACAGTAGGTGCGAAGCATTGTTTTTAACGTTTGATGGAATCGCTCGAGTGCGCCCTGACTTTCCGGGTGATAGGCGCTAGAATGACAGTGCTTTATGTCAAGTTGATTTAAAACCTGCGCAAATACTTTAGACATAAAGTTAGACCCTTGGTCCGTCTGCACAACCCGAGGTAAACCAAACAATGAAAAAAACTTCGTTAATGCTTTAACCACCACTGGCGTAGATATTCTTCGCACCGGAAAAACCTCCGGAAAACGCGTGGAGGCACACATCACTGTTACCAAGAACTTATTCCCCGCTTTGGTTCGAGGCAACGGACCCACACAGTCAACCAATACTCGTTCAAATGGTTCAGAGATGGCTGGAATGGGATACAACGGAGCAGGAGGAACTACCTGATTGGGTTTTCCAGATACTTGACAGAAATGACACGAATTACAGTAGCGCACGACATCACTCTTCAACCCTGGCCAAAAGAAATGACGCAAAATGCGATCATAAGTTTTCCTTATTCCAAGGTGACCAGCTAGTAGACTGTCATGTGCTAGTCGCAAAATCTCTGGTCGGTACGGGGCAGGGACAACAACTTGTTTTACAATACGCCATTCATCAACAGGGGAGACAGTCAAAGGCGTCCATTTACGCATCAAAACCCCATCATTAAAAAAATAACCAGTAGTCATGGAGTCAGACTCATCAGTTAATGCATCGTTAAACAAAGACGCTAAGCTTTTGTCAGTTTTTTGGAGCGCCATCAGCTGCTGTCTGGACAATGACAGAGCCTCGACATCAAACCTGTCCTCCACACTTTTCTGTAATGGGACCTGTTCGGGTTCAGCGTTGCACAGAAAAGTTTCACTCAAAGCCAGGTCAACTTTATCGCCCTCTTGTTGACGCCTAAGTGCTGCGCGCGTAACTGCGCACGACGTGAACACATCCGGGAAGGTACGAGCAAGCACATCCGGACAGGTACGCAACACCGGGACGGGTGTAACGTCCGGAGTAACCAACACTCGACCCCCAGCCAAATCGTTGCCCATGATCATGGAGACGCCGGGTATGGGGAAACTAGGGCGCACGCCAACCACAGCGTCACCAGACCACAGCTCAGACTGGATCACGACTTTGTGCAGAGGAACACCAAAGTCTTGCATGCCAAAACCACGAACCGGCACATCCGAACCAATTGCAGTGTCACCATTAAACGGCAAAATCCCCTCCAAAATAAAAGATTGAGAAGCAGCAGTATCCCGCAATATTTTCACAGGGATTTTCTCACCAGTAAGAGACACAGAAACAAATCCGTCCATAACGAAAGGCTTAAAATCAGCATACTCACAAGACTTTGTATCCGAATGTGACTGGGTAACGTGATTTACCGTTTCAATTAGAGCGACCGGCTTAGTGGACTTCTTCTGTAAAACCGGACAATTGGCCACAATGTGTCCTCTCTTTTTACAATAAAAACACGTTACATTCGCTTTTAAATCCAACACACGGTCCGACTCACCCTCGACGCCATTGAGCGCAGCAGGTGTATCTGATCCCACGAATGAAACAGGTTCTACACACTCCTTCCTGTTATTCTCCGACTTGTTAAATATGTCAAAAACATGTGATCGCTCAAAATTAGCTTTGTGCGTCAACACGTACTCATCAACGAGCACTGCCGCTTCTGACACGTCTGACACTTGATTTTCATTTAAGTAGGTGGTAACCCTGTCTGGCAAGCTATTTTTAAAATCTTCCATTAAAATAAGCTGCTTAAGTTGTACAAAATCCGCAACACCCTTAGCAGAGCACCAGCGATCAAAGAGAAGTTCTTTGTCCCTAACAAATTCCACATAAGTCTGATTATACTGCTTCTTTAACTTACGAAATTTTTGGCGATAAGCCTCAGGCACTAATTCATACGCCCGCAAAATAGAGTTTTTAACCTTGTCAAAATCAAGACTATCCGCCACAGACAGAGACGCATATGCCTCCTGCGCTTTGCCACTTAATGTACACTGCAACAACAAAGTCCACACCTCTTTAGGCCATTTAAGTGTGAGCGCCACCCTTTCAAACAACGTGAAATATTTATCAACATCACGCTCATTAAATGGAGGAACCAAGCGAACATTTTTACACACATCAAAATCATTTGATCGGGATTGCGAAGACGCAGCACCAAACTCAAGTTCCTTCAAACGCAGCTCGGCTTGTATCTCCACTTTCCTCTGTTCCAGATACAGCTCCTTCTCTCTCAAAGCAAGCCGTCCTAATTCAACTTCAAGCTCCTTCAAACGAACCGGATCATCAGGCCAAGAAGCCCTGGATGGAGACCCAACAAGACTTTTTGGCAAACTTGTAGCAGGAAAAATCCCAACCTCAACCAGTGCTGCCAACAACTCAGCCTCAATTGTTCCTCTTTTAGCACGTTTATTTACCGTAACCTTGAACTGATCGGCTACCAACAGCAACTGATCCTTTGTGCAGGTACCCAAGGACTCAAACGTGGGCTTTCTAACAAACTCATCCAGGTCAAACTCCATGTCTAGACCACAGAATCAAGCCACACTCCGCGCTAAAAGCCCATGCACAAACAAAAGCTACCAGAAAACCACGCCCACTACCTCAATTAAACCACCGCAACGCACACCAGCTGTGCCAAACTGCAGAGAAAAACCACACAACCGGAAGAAACGCAAAACAAACTCAGGACACAACTAGGCGCTAAAGGCAAACCTTGTGTAGACGAGCCCCCATAAATATGTTACGTCCACAAAGGGCACAACATACTTGAGGACACGAAGACAAAATTGAGGATTCAAAAGTAATTTTTATTTTTAATTCTCTCGAGCTTTTCTTTAAGATGGGCTTCTTTTGATTTTTCTGTGAAGAAAAAAGAGAATTAAATCCTCGGTTCCCCGTGTCCCAAAAAGAAAGAACACAAAAATCCCAAAGTATAAACAGAAAGTTGGACCTGATGAGCCGGTCAAAAAGAACAAAATGGTACAGCAGGGGGCCAACCCTATACAGGGCCGTCGAAGCCCCTGCTAGTACCGGACTACAAGAAAAAAGAAACTACTGTTAAAGAAAAATCGAAAACAAGACAACCGGTCCCACCAGGTCAAAAATTACAACAAAAAAAACATCAACCAAACAAACAGCTAACAAAAACTACCGTGTGGCAGGCTGGAGACGTGCGCACTGCGTCAGAACGCATCCTGGCTGTTGGTTGGGAGTGGGCGTCGCCTTTACCTGGCGCAACCCAGCCTATTTATAGGCGGTCCAACAGCGTCATAAATTAACGGACCAATTACAAAAAGAATGATCAAAACTCTAAAGTATATTAAACAACAAAAACAAAAATCATACAACTAACTTCTATACTAAATAATCCAAGTAAAAAAAAATAGACAGAAATAAATACAATGTGCCGGAGCACATAACAACATTAAAATATAACTACCATGAAAATGAGAGTATTAGTATGTGAGCAATCTCATATAGAATTAGCAAATGTATGTTCATCGTAAACAGGAGTACACTTAAATTCAGTGTGTAGTAGTAGAATGTTCTGCATAATCTATTGAATCCATAACATCAAGACATTTATTAGTAGTACAGATCACTGTCAGCACATCCTTAAAAAGTCTGAAATGAATGTATCTAAAATTAAGGCCTTAAAAATTACATTTATTGTAAAAATGAAATTATCCTTCAATATTTTAATAAGAGGTCTTAGATCTGTGTTCTTTTCTCACTGGACTTTTCTGTCAGACAAAAGTTTGAATCATTGTGACATTTTCATTGCTAGCGACTTGAGACGGTGGAGGCTCCACTGCTAACAGTATGTTGCTACAGTATGTTGCTAGCTAGCTAGCAGTGAGGTACAGTGAGGTACCTCACTGCTACATACTGCATACTGTTGCTAGCTAGCTAGCTTTTTTCCATCATGGGTCAGTACACGTTTATCATCAGTTGACTGGACAAAGTTCTCATATTTCTGGGTCTTAAATTCCATTCATACTGGTCTTAAAAAGTCTTAAATTTGAGTTGGGTAAACCTTATAGTTATCTCTTTGTTAATCGGAAAAGCAGCCACAGAGACGATGCTAACTCTAAAAAAGATTTTCCATCAGCACAACTGTTATTGGTGCTCTCCACTAATCTGGTCTGTATGGAAGAGAAGCCATCAAAAATACATTTTTAAACAAAGCCATAAAAAGTTTAATATGTGTTTTGCCACAAAAACCATGTAAGGACAGATGGCAAACAAAAAGCTTCCTTTGACCAGATTAGACCATAGGGGAACTTTTTCACCTACATGTACAGTTCTATTTGTGGAGCAAACAAACACTTCTCATCACCTTGAACACGTCACTCCACTGTGATAAAACGGTAGTGGCAGGATTATGCTGTGGGGATGCCTTTCAGAAAGGAAAGAGAAGCTGGTCAACAATAAAATAGTACAGATCAAAGCAGGGTGAATCCAAAAGCACTAAACATTTGGCCTTCCACTTCACAATTAGTTTGTGTGGATCCGGTTCTCACAATGCTATTAAAGTAAGTTAAAGTTTAAAGCTGCAGCGAGACAAAATGTGAAGAAAAGGTTAGTCAGAGGTAGGAATACTTTGGCAAAACAATTTATAAAAAACTATGTAAAAATCTAATCAGAGCGATCTCGTCATTTCCTTCATTATAATGTTAATATGTGGTGACTTAAAGTTTTTCACAGTATTTTGTGTTTCTATTGTGATAACATTAAAAGTGACAATAAGAATTGTTTATTGGTTCTTTTTTCAGGGCTGAAACAGGAATCAAACACAAACATTAGGTAGTAGTGAGCTCCTTCAGGACATCGGGCACAAAGAAATGACTGATTAGTGATTCTCTCATTAAATAAACAGCAGAGAAAACAGTAAAAATAATAACCGTGAAAATTCAGACAGCTTAGTTTTTATTTTTAAAAAACATTATTATAAGGAATTTGTCATGACAACGATGAATCGAAATCCTTGTAACGGTCAGAAACTGATCACGATAAATGAGAAACAACACAATCTCCTCTGTTAATATATTCCAATATTTTGGTTCTTCTCTAGCAGTAAAGATTCATCCTGACCCAAACCAAATTGATGCCACACAAGTTTCAAACTGCAATAAATCCATAAAGGTTATCAGCATGTCAGAGTGAAGGGAAATCTAATAGGATGTGTTTTTCTCATTCCAGAGTTAATGGAGTTAAACTCCGTAGGAAAAAGGGGGCTCTGACCTGAGAGCTGAGGATGGGCCTTTAACTGGGCCACATACCTGTGGCAACTTGCCAGCAGTCACTAATAAAGCTATAAAGCAATTACCAGGAAACAAAAGTAGAGATGGATGGGGAGTGAGGAAGAGATGGATTAAAAAGGAGAATGGATGAGAGCAGTGATTGTGAGAGAAAACAGCTAAACGTATGAGGACTGCAGGAGAACTGATGGAGGAAAATAGGATTTGTGCCATTTGATATCACCATTAGCCAATGAAGAGTTGGATCAGATAGCACTGACTGCCCGGCTCCACTCTGAGTCTGATTTATGCTTGTGTTTTCTGTGTCCTCATCCCAAATATGTGTTGTCTATTTCCCAGTGAAACATGGAAGCAAAAGTTGCTAAAAATTAGGGAAAAAACTTACTTATACAGATAACTGCAGATAAAACCTAACTGCAGATAAAAACTAACTGAAGATAAAACCATAACTGTAGATAAAAACAGATAACTCCAGATAAAAACCGATAACTGCAGATAAATTTCGCTGCAGAAATATTCAAATGTATTTATTTGGAGCTTTTTCATATTTTTGTAACACAAACACATTTCAGTGTTCTTTATCGTAATTTTTTGTGACAGACCAACACAAAGTAGTCCATAAATGTTCTAATTAAAAGAAACATTTGAAATTCAGGGAGGCTTTCAAATTTCTTGCAAATAGAAACCAGAAAACTGGTTTGCATTTGTTTCAAATCCACTGAGTGAATACTTTGTAGAACTTTCTTTGCTGCAAGATTTCTTACAAACTATCTATTAGTCATTGTTTAACATATCTGCACTGGTCTGCTTAATAAAACATATCAGTGCATCCTCGCTTTGTTGTATGTCACTTCGAATAGCCACAGTTCAGATTAGGTGAATATTATTATAGTAATACAGTATTATTCTAAACCTTGTAGTCTGTGCTGTAAAAAATAATTTGGACTTATTATTTGGACTTGGAATATGGTTTAGTTGGATTTAAAGTCATTCCCAGATCTGAGTTATAAACCTATGGCAGCTTATTAGGGTCGTTGTACATAGAAAATAAAAAAGGAAGAGAAACAATTCTGATAAAAAACTTAGAAATCTTTAGATTAAAATAAAAAATTTCTAGAAAAAATCTTGAAAATTTTTGAGCTTCAGAATCAGAAATTTTAGCAAATTTTCAACCTTTCAAACTCAGAAATTTCCACTTTTTTTTAGGAAATCTTTTGATTCATCTCAAAATTTCAGATTTTTTTGGTGGCAATCTCCAGCCAGCACTTCGTACAGCTTTCCTTTAACGAAGGCGCTCTTCATACCACAGGGGAGGATAATTAAAGGACGATTAGTCGTCTTGGAAGCAAATTTATCCACCTGATCTATAGAAATCTCCAGCTCCTCCAGAGTTTATCTTTGACCTCTGGGTCTTCATAGGATTACTCTCATTAAATTGCAAACAAGAAGACTTTTATTTATTGGATGACTGGTTGTTTTATTTTGGGGCATTAGGGTAAAAGAGTCTGAAAACAAATGCACAAAACGCTTCATATATTGTCTTTATATGTATAATTTCCTTCCATTTCATATTAGATTGAAGCAAATTTCTCATCTTTGTGCATTTTCTTGAATGTAAAAATTAAAGCAGATCCTTAAATACAGAGAATAGTGGATTAAATAACAATTTGAAGTGATTCGACATGATCTGCATGTTCTTGAAGGAGGATTGCTGGGAGTAAGGCAGGAAGGCAGCAGATGGCTTGATAAGTTGGACATGTTTATGTGTGTTTATGCTGGGCTTGTGTGGGCGAAGTCTGGATGTCTTTGTGTGAGCTCTATACTGCATGGGCATGTGCGTGGGTGGCTGTTTGTGTCTGTTCAGGTCTTTATTTTTACATTTCCGCAGGGTAGCTATGGAAGAGGGAAAATGTTAACAAGAAGGGAAAAAAAGCTTGTTTTGATTAAATTCCTTGCTCTTCTGTGAAAATAATAAGTTGAATTTTTTACTCAGGCGTAACAATGAGGTGACCCACATTAAAATCCAGAACTCGGGGGACTACTATGACCTGTACGGCGGCGAGAAGTTTGCCACGCTAGCCGAGCTGGTGCAGTATTACACTGAACAGCAGGACCTGCTGCGCGAGAGGAACGGCCACGTCATCGAGCTGAAGTATCCACTCAACTGCAAGGATCCCACCTCTGAGAGGTAAACATCACTATCCAGACAGCACGAGAACAGCAGCAGGACAAATCCACCTGATTTCACCTGTTACAGAAACCCAGAGTGCCTACCAGACAACTAAACATGAAGCAACTTTTATCATTGGAGAACCTTAAAATCAAATCAGTTTGAAATGGTTATGAACAAAACTCAGATCAGAGCAGTATAAAACTCAATGTTCTTGTTCTGTTCAGAAGAATATTCACAAAGAGTGAAATTAGTAGCTTACACAGATCATCCAGACAAACATTTTCAGAGGAAACTGTGATGGTGAGAAGGTGAGCTTCCAGCTGCAGAGAGGTGCTGCAGCAGCAGAGGCTCATCAGATATCCTGCTGGTAAAAGAAACTGGAACAAAGAAAACATAGAAACTTCTGATTTGTACAGGACAAAGGTCCTCTCAATATCCAGGGAGCTCAACCCAATTCCAGTTTCCAGTCTGTGAACCAGAGGTTTAAATTAAAAACGGCTGCTGCTCCCCTTAATGTCAGACAAATATGGGACAAGAACAAACTCCTGAAACCACAATGAAAAGAGACTGAAGATTTCAATAAGCTGTTATGGTTTCCTTCTGTAAAATATTTTTATTTTTAGTATTACATCTGGCCTCAACAAACCCACTTCAGCAATATTACCATAGCTTTGAGTGACAAAATGAGCAATATTTCAATTCAAAAACACTTTCTGCTGTACAGAACGTTCAACAAAATTAGTTACAGTGCAGCCAATCCAAAAAACTAAAAAAGGTTAACAAACATGAGACCTGGGTAGACAGGAGCCTGACAGACATCTATTTTAATAAGCCAAACATGTAAACCCTTAAAGTGACAGTGAAGCTCAAAAATTGACTGTTTACATAATGTTATTCTCTCATCAAAAACAAACAAACATGATAACTGTAGTTAACATAGTTAATTGATTGTGCTATAAAATGGCACTATGTGCCTGGAAAACACATAATACTGCCCCTTTAAGTAGATAGACAGAAGATAGATAACCTATCTCTTTTCAACAAAACAAATCTAATTTATTTGTTTAATTAAACGTTTAACTTGAAAAAATATCAAAGTACGAGCTTTTATAAAAAAATTAAATTCCTTTGGTCCATAAGTCATTTTGACTGTTACATAAAGCTTGGAGATCTCTGCTCTAAACGAAGCAAAGCGTAGAACAAGATGATGGGTTTTAAAAGCCCACTTTAAACATTCACTCTCACTTCACCTTCCAGGCGCACATTAGACTGAATTTATGACATTCAAACAGGACAAATGATGCATAATAACATTCTCATCACATAAACATGATGCCACTTCAAAGTCAGTTAATTTATACATCGCCCATTCAGAACATCGGTTGTCCTAATGTGGATAGATGAGTAAACTGGTTCCATAGTCTGCTTAGAGTTGAAGAGAGAATGAGGCAAAGCAGCGGTCCTGGAAACCTCTCCAGTTTGATGTTACCGCCTCACTGCTGATCCACTCAGAGCCATCAGAACAAGCAATAATATTGAATTACTTGCCCACTGGCCCATCACTTAGCAAAGTGTTCAGTGGACTGACTGTTAGCAATCCACATTAACTAGTTAATTATGTACCAGCGCACCTACATGTTTACAGAGATTGAGGAGAGGATACTCTGAATAAACACTCCCACTCATGAAATTTATATGCACAAAGATAAATTACTGTGTATTCCCAAAGGCATGTTTGGATTAATTCACTGGTTCACGTCTAAGCTTTTGCAAATATACACACAATTACGTACTTCATAGAATATTTATGTTCTGAATGCAGAATCCGGCCTTACTCTGCAAAGCATGGTTCTCCTAAAAAAACTGGATACAAATGTTTTTTATTTCTGCACATCTGCTTTGCACTGTGTGTGTGTTTTAATCTATCAGGTGTAAGAGCTGCTTCTGGTTTACGGTTCATGTGGTTTTTCCATTCTGGGTGCTTTTCTTGATGGCACTTCCTTTACGTTCTGGCTCATCATCACACAGGAAACAAAATGTCGACATGCGAGTATTTCATCTGAAAATCAGGTGAAGTGAGCCTGCAGCCATATAAGAGACGCTATCACTCTGGAGTGGGAGTCTACACATAGCGCACATATATATTTAAATTATATTCAAGCCATGAATTACAGGAAACTTCCTTCAGTCCGCCCCCTCTGATGGAAAAGTTAATCTCACTTATTCGTCTTGTTGATTTATCTACCTTACACTCACATCCACCCTGAGATACTCAGACACAAAGTGTGTATCTGAGTCTCTTAGGTAGAGAAGCAGCAGGTGAATAAAGGCATCTGAAGGAGAAATGCTGTGTTGGTATTTCTGTCTGCTGTCGTGGTGATTAATCTTTTATTTGGAACTTTAGCTTGAGTCTGCAAACAGAGAAAAGTTAATATAACAATATGTCCGCTTTAAAAGGGTGAAACTCTGGTGCCCATATTTAATAAGCGTGTGGCTGCAAATCATAAATCAGGCGTGTCCAGACATGTCGTTGTGTCCTTGGACAAGACACTTCACCCACCTTGCCTGCTGGTGGGGTCAGAGGTCACGGTGACGTCGGTGCATTGCAGCCTCTGTCGGACCGCCTAGGGCAGATGTGGCTACTATCCAGTAGCTTGTCACCATCAGGGTGTGAGTATGTGTGTGTATGCGGGCGGGTGTGTGTGTGTGTGAATGACTGTGAAGTGCTTTAAACAAGTACAAAGCCATTTACCATTTACATCCCCCATAATGCTGTGCAGAATATTCTGTGTATTGATTATTCTACCAGACATGTCATCTATTAATCACATGTCAATTACGATATACTGTATATTATTGATGTATTGTCCAGCCTTGTTTGAGCTGAACAATTTTGGCAAAAAGTTTGGACGCCACCATCATACATTTTACTGAGTAGTGTCCAGTCCTGCATGTGTGTTTATCTATAACGGGAGCCCAAACTTTTTGAAACCAAGATCTACTTTTTCTCTCATCAGCCGGCTGAGATCTACCTCCTGACACGAAGACATAAAAATTGTAATTGAAACTCTATTGACTTATTTTATATGTGAATATACATCAGTAGACATATTAAAGTGATAGAAAACCTAATCCAGTTTCTTCCTTAGTGAGATTCTGACACTGGGAAGATGTTACTGGTTTCTCTGTCAGAAGCTGGTTGCAAACCTGAGGCCAGCAGGTCAGTCTGACATTTGGTTTGATGACCTTGATATGAGAAATTTCAGGAGGAACCAAAGAGCTCTGTTAAGTTAAAGCACATCTTGTGAAGTTGGGATATTTTTCCTCCAACAGGTTCCAGAGGAATCGCCTCAAACCAGATGTTGGACTGGATTTTATTTCAATGTCATTTGTGAATGTTAGCTTCTCATTTTCAACAGTGGAGCTGTGCAGGTTAAAAAAGTTATCATTTTAGAGAAAATCTCATTAACATCAATATTTCCACTAAATAGGAGACAAAAAAATTAGGTTGATAGAGGAAAAGCCTCTCAGACTCTGAACTCAAAGCAAGACGCCAGAAAACACCAAGCTATTTAAAAATTCTTTTTAGACAATTTAATTTCACATAATTATCGCGGTAGAAGCCATTTGTTTAAGTACTTAATGAAACGTATTTACCGTATTTGATGTTTGTTGTGAATTACGGATACTCACAAATGAACGAGGTAATTAGTCCAAGTTTGTCATTTATTGAACGTTTAGAAATTACAGCGGCTGTAATGCGTTGCCGTGGTAACCGCCTGGGCTCCCCAAGCCGAACAGAGATTACGTTAAAAACATAACATTCAGTCCGTTGCGATATTAGGTTTTCAGGCTTGATATTTATTTTGTGATTATTAATAAGTGCTCCCTGAACACAGCGTGGTTGATGAGCTAGTTTTAAACTCCTGCTCTGCTCAGAGAGTCGGTGTTTATTATTTTGTTATTATTTTTGTAATGGAACCAAAACGCACAGAATTGCGCAACATCTAGTTGAAACAGTAATTACTGGGATTATTATTTTTGTTGGATGATTAATTTGAACACATTTTGTTGATTTTTTTATTCTTCAATAAAGTTACAAACGTTTTGGATCTTAGTGAATATTTTTGATAAGTGTGTCAGAAGATGACGTGCTGGTCTCAGTCTCCTCGTGGCATTCAGTTTGCTACCTACTGCCGAGATCGACTTAAAACCTTCCCATATTGAGCACCCCTGATCTATAAAGATACATAAAGCTTCAATATTTACCAAAGCAATCTCAACAGAATTTCACACAGTGCTGTAAAGTTGTAAAACCAAACAAATCTGTTTATATTGTTACAGTTATGATTTAACAGCGAAACAAAAGCCTGATGACAAACATATGGATTGCAGTATGTACTTTGATGCTCTTGTCCCGGGTGTTTTATGCCATTAAATATTGATTCTCCGTTCATACAACCAGAAAGATGCTTGTTTATCAATCTCCAGGTGGTACCATGGTCACCTCACTGGGAGAGATGCAGAGAAACTCCTCACAGAAAAAGGCAAAGCCGGCAGCTTTCTGGTCCGGGAGAGTCAGAGTAAACCCGGAGACTTTGTCCTGTCGGTTCTCACCAACGAGGAGAAACACGACAACATCGACCGCAAAACCAAAGTCACACACGTTATGATTCGCTTCCAGGTAAGATTGCTCTTTTGGACGCATATCATGCCTTTAAGAAGGATTTTCATTGGTTGGTTTGATCATTGTTGGGGCTTGGAACCCGTTGATAACTTGATAACTGCTTGCAGTTATAGTTCCTTTTTAATTGTAAACATTTTTGTTCTGCAGGAAGGCAAGTATGATGTGGGAGGTGGTGAACGGTTTGACACGTTGGCCGATCTGGTGGATCATTACAAGAAGAACCCCATGGTGGAAAAAAGCGGCATTGTAGTGCATCTCAAACAGGTGACAAAGACACAGTTAGGGAAATATACAACTAAGAATATTCTCTGGTAATTGTTTTATAGCTCACCGTCTGGTTTGTAGTGGCCAGTTTAAAATGTTTGTGTTTTTGTTTGACTATGGCAGCCTTTTAACGCCACGAGGATAAATGCTGCCAACATCGAGAACCGGGTACGAGAACTCAACAAAGTAGCAGACAACTCAGAGAAGCCAAAACAAGGATTCTGGGAGGAGTTTGAGGTGTGTGCAGCACAGCCATTTATATTATTCCAGTTTCATCATAATGTCATGTTAAAGTGTAACTAATGCCCTCTGGAAGCAAAACGCGTGGCCGAAAAGCAGAACCAAACATATTGACATGAAAATGCCAAACATAAACATAAAGATAGAACTCTAAGTAAGTATTTAGAAAGTTTATGAGCAAAAAAAGTTAATTGGTGTGTTGCCATTTCTATTACAACGCTAATTATCCAAATAATTAGCCAATGCTTCACCTCCAGCATTGAAATAAAGGGGAAAATAATGTTTTATAAGCAATTCAAGAAAGTCTGAGAGTCTATAAATAAAACAACCCAATTTCTTTCATATTGGAAAAGTACTATGTTTACCGTTTGTTTGAAATATTTTTGTCATGAAATGAATGTATTACCCAGTGTGGGTGTGAATCTGTGTTAAAATGAAGGCATTGGAACAGTGAATATTATCACACACCCTGAGTTGTTAGATGTTTCCCTCTGACTTCTCCCCATGGTGACCGCTGCTGTAATAAAAGCTCATTATACTGTTTTACACCCAGCGTTATTCGGAGTATTCCAGTTACCTAAATGTCTTTGAAAATGTCAGTAGAGTATTGTTTTTTGCTCTACTCTTCCTGGAACTGTTTTATGTGGCGATAACCCATTGAAATTCCCATGTTGTCTATCTTATGTTGTTCTTTTGTCCTCTCTCCATCTCTTTTAAAGGTACTTCAGCAGCAAGAGTGCAAACTGCTGTATCCCCGGAAAGAGGGCCAGAAGCCAGAAAACAAGAGTAAAAACAGATACAAGAACATCCTCCCCTGTGAGTCGCACAGCAACCTGCTATTTCCTGTCTCTCCAACTTCCTGTGGAAAGAGTGACACAGACGACAGAGCATAGAGATAGTGTTTTAATAGCCTGAGCCTATCAGCTGCATTATGTCTGTGTGGTTTCAGGACTGACTGCTCCTTCATGCATTAATTGGTTGAACTTTGTGTTTGCAGTCGACACAACGCGAGTTGTGATTAAAGATTCTGAATCAGACTCTCCAGGTTCGGATTACATCAACGCTAACTATATCAGAGTGAGTGTATGTGACCAGGAAGGACTTCCTCCACACACTTTGGATGTTAAATATATTTTTAGACATTTAATATTACATAATTAACATTCACTCAGTGGTAAAAACAGTTCATGTGCAATTGTTCCTGTTGTCCAACCATTCAGAACGTGAGTGAAGACGGGCGGCATGTGGAGGAGAGTAAAGTCTTCATTGCCACCCAGGGCTGCCTGCAGAACACGGTGAACGACTTCTGGAAGATGGTGTATCAGGAGAATGCTCACGTCATCGTCATGACGACCAAGGAGATGGAGCGGGGAAGGGTAAGCCGCCTCCGTGTCACTCATGCTTACTCCAGTCCTCGATGAGTCTTTCTGATGCACTTTAACCCTTTAGCAGGTTGCTAAAGGGTTAAATTACTGCTTGGTGCTGCATTAGTCGTGGTGGGACCAGATTAAAAGTTAATAATCAATACTTTATCTATTTTTAATCAAAAAACATAACCAATATTTTCAATTCAAAAACCCTTTTGCTGCTGAATCATTGAATAAACATATGAGCTTAGCAACAGATATTTATTGTTTTTCTTTTTCTTTAGGTTATTCAAAGTTTCATTAGACTCATTCAGATTTAAAGTGGCTCAGGAACCGCTGATCATCCAGTGAACTTCTTTAAAAAAGCAATCCTCAGAATGTGAACTGTGGATGTTGCCATTAGCGTTGGGGACGTCTGCACTGCTGCAACATGTTTAGCACTGAGATGCTATTTTACACTTAAATAGCTTCACTGATGCGCAGTATCAGTACAGTAGTTTTTTCCAGCATCAGATTGTTTCTAGAAGCAAAAGTTACCCTCAGAGAGGTGACTTTGTTTGCCAATGTTGCTTGTGCATCAGAGTTACTCGTGTAAAAGAAACACCACAGAAAGGTTCCGGCTTGGGAAAAAACACTTAATTGTGCTAACATGGTTAGCTTATTAAAATCTACTAAATAATCTAATTAGAATTAACGCATGAAAGTCCTGGCCCTATAAATTTGTATTTTTTCTTAAATAATGAAAGAAACTAGACAAGATGTTTTTCTAGAGTTTCTCCTTTTTTGAGCCTTTATTAAAGGTAAACTGCAGTCATCAGTTGTACGTAAGGTCTATTTTTTAAAGGGCATCATCATAATGTTTTGAATCAAATTGTGCTGTTAAGAATTTGATCTGTGCACATGGCCAGATGTTTATACTGCTGATAGCACCATCACCTGATGTTCTACTTTGAAAAAGTAGAAATGAAAACGTTACAAAGGTAAAGAAAGGCATGATGTTGATGATGATTCATGTCAATGTTCTGGCTGCATCCTAATATCCTGAGATATAAGTTGTAGTCAGTTAACAAACTGTGTCTGTCTCTGTCACACATCTTTGAGTTGTTTCTTCTCTTCAAGCCAAAGTTCTGGTTGTCTGAAATTTGTCTTGAGAGGAAAATTAGATTTTTAGGGTGAGGAGAATTCGATGATCTTCCCATATTTACTTTTCTGAAACTCAGCCACATTTGTTGGCTGAGCTTCTGGGGGAAAGTAGGAGTTCTCACTCCTTCCAATAAGGAATCGATCAGGTTATCCTGATCAGAAAGCCTTCTCTTGTAAAAAAAAAAAAGAAAACTAAAAGCAGAAGACCACATATCAGTGCCTTTCAGTTTTAACGACATGTTGACAAAAACAAGCCAATCATGAATCATTTCTGTTTCTCACTTTCAAAATGTTTCGGCTGTGTGATAATCTAATATCCTTTTTATGAGTCATCAGTGGAAAGCAGCGAGTGCTTTAGCGTGTGAGTGTCAGGATGATGTACATGTGTCAGTGTGGTGGACACACAGGGACTAGCAGGGGATAGCATGACAGATAAGCTTCCTGAAAAGCTGCTTGAGTTGAGCCGTTTCTTCAGACTGTCTAATGCCAGTCTCTCTCTCTCTCTCTGTCCATTTCTATTTCTTTCTCTTTCTCTTTCTCTCTCTCTCTACCTTCATGGTTCTATCAGAACAAATGCGTCCGGTACTGGCCGGACCTCAATGGCACTAAAGAGTTTGGGAAAGTCCTGGTGAGGAATGTGGAAGAGCAGCCGGCGCAGGACTACATCCTGAGGAAGCTGGAGGTGACGCGCCTGGACAGGGTAGGGACGGCTGACCTCTGACTTGGAGTCAGATTACCAAGCCAACAGTTTGAGCTTCAGCTTACAAGACTCATCTGGTTGACTGGCAGATGGAGCAATAAGTGAAAAAAACACAACAAACTTACAACTTTTGTCAGGAATAAAGATGAATTTTTCTTTCCTAGTGGTTCCTAGTGATAATATGGTAAGCATTACCATATTAGTTAATAATGATAACTATAATACTGATAACACCTAAAACATAACATTTCACACATTTAAACTCCAATTCAAGTGGAAATTGAGCTTTGAATTATTTTTATTTCAACATAAATATTCAATGTTTGCTATAATACAGATAATTTCCTCACGTATAACTACAGCATTATGAGAGCTTATGAGAGTTGCAGGCTCATTTGAATTTGTACTTTTTAATTTTATATATTACAAAGAACATGTGAACAACATGGGTACAGTACAGTAAAATAAAAAAAATAAAGTAAAATAGAAAAATAAAACTAGCTAAGTAACTAAAATGGACTGATAAATTCATCCAGTTTAAGTTTTCTGTATAAATATTCCTTTTTTCCAGCATTTGGTTCATTTCTCCAGCTCAGGTAAACGTACAAGTTTCTCCTTATTGTACATTTCTTTTATAATTCCTCACCAGTGGTCAGTTTGTAGCCATTTCCAAATTATGATTTTCCTATTACTTGCTGAAAGTATCTTAAGGAGGCATTTCACCGAAATAGAAGTCAGTAAAATAAAGATCTGGAACATTATTAGACTTCAGAGATGTCCAACAGGCTCAGGTTTTTGTGCAGAGCCAGAGTGTGATAAAGGAGCAGCTCATTTTGAATGCTAACTAAACACAGTTGGATTTATCAGAGCAGTGCTGTGATTAGTTCCTGTTGCTGTTTTCAGAGCGACTTGTCATGTGACCAGCAGAGGTGAACGGCACAGTCCAGTAACACAGCAGAGCAGCACACTCTGTCTCCTTACACACATTCATGTCAGGAACAGAGGAAATAACTATTAATTATTTCAATAATTCATTCTGAAAAGTGAAAGTCATGTATTAAAATACAATATTTTTGTATTACTCTAGCTTTACTGCACTGGATTAAACAACTGCTCATTCTCTTGTTTTATTATGTGGGTTTTTAAATACATATTTTTAAAAAGTGATTAATATTTTTATTTGTTTGTGTTTACCAGTTAGACTATGCCATGAAAATGACAGTGAAGTTGTTGTGGCTCTCAGTTTCTTTAACAGTGAAGGCTGTTCTGACCCGTTTAAAGCTGCTGAAGCTTACTGGTTCCAGTAGAACTTCCTCACTTCCTGTCATGCTGTGTTTGTGTAGAAGGAGCCTCTGCGGTACATCTGGCACTACCAGTACCTGAGCTGGCCGGACCACGGCGTCCCCAACGAGCCCGGCGGCGTCCTCTGGTTCCTGGAGGAAGTCAACTGCACACAGAGCACCATTAAGGATACTGGACCCATTGTCGTCCACTGCAGGTACAACCAGCACCGCTAACTGGGAAGAGCTCATGTAAGCTAGAATTTAGAGCTGAAAAGTAAAAGCTGGTCCACAGGCTTTGTGTCTGACTCAACTGATTAACTTTAATTAGAGATCTGAGCACAAAGTAAACCTGGTATATTATTTTATGTACAATTTTACTGCTCTTGTTTTCAACCAGCAGTTAAGTAAGCAGTGTAACTTCTCCTGTTTTTAGCTTCTTATGTCTTTCAGCTCCATTTTGTTGCTTGTTGTAGCTGCAGGGTGAGAAAAGGTCAAATCATCTGGGATGTGTGATGATCTTATCATCAGTGGGCTCTGATTAACTTCTTCTCTGTACTTACTTTCTTTAATTCTTTAGGGTTAAACTCTTTAACAGGTTAAACTATCTACTCCTCCATTTACAATAAATAGTGTAAATGATAGTAGATAGTTTATATCATGTCATCATTTGATTTTCGCTGTGCTGAATGTATTGCAGGCTAATGAAACGCGCCACAGAAGACCAAACCACCCAAATATCGGGCTGGGTTCAGGTCAAATATCTAAACTTTAATTTCAGTACAACTATAATGTGAAGTATGGAGTATCTTGAGAAACTGAAATGATGGAAAACCTGACAAGTTATTCCTCTTGGTGAATTCATTCTTCATGAATGAGGTTGAACATCTGAAGTGAATCTATTTTGATGCATAAAGTCAGTTCTTGGCTCTAAAACTGTGAACTTTCTGCTGGTTGGCTGAATAAACAGCCATTCAGGTGGAGCACCCTAAAACATGCATGACTGCTTTTTACTCTATGTGTTTTATGAAGTCCTTTTAAAGACTCTGAACATACGAGGTCTTTAGGTGAATCGCACAGATACTGTCAGAGCTGCAGTGTGTGTGTTAAGCAACTGGTTCTGCTGAATCTGTCCTGCTGCTGAATGTTTCCACGATCCGGCTCAAACAGGATCCTTGATCCCTGGATAAATGTGGAATCAGCCAACGTCCCCCGAGCAGCATCAGCTCAGAGTTTCTCATCCTCCCTGAAACGTCTGGAGAAAAAAAACAAACTTCACAAGCAGCTTGCAGGAAGCTGTGAGCACATGCTTTTTCTTTTTAGAATATCTACAGAAGAGAATGGGACAGACTGTACAGATAAAGACTCTCCAGAGTTCAGGAAGCCACTAGAAGTGTTAAAATCAGCAGCCATGTTTTTAAGTCATCTGGGGAAAGTGTGTACAGCAGTGGAGCTATTCCTCTGTGGTTCTGACCAGAGGAATAGCTCTGGTCAGAACCACAGAGCTATTCCCATTACAGCAGGTCGAGCTGCTTTAATGGGACAAAGTGACACAAAGCAGCGCCTCGCTTCTAAATGCAGGGGAAATTATTTACCTGAATCATTTTATGGAAATGTGACGAGAACAGTGTCATTTCTGGGGAAACGTCACAAACCCGCTGTGTGGATTTGGCCCACTGTAGCTTGTTATGTGGCCCTTGGGATTCCTGAGGGACCCTTCAATGGACCCTTCCAGATAACTGACATGTGCATATTATTTTATCAAATAGCTTCTACTGCTAATTTACATGAAGCAGTCCAGACTGTCTGGACAGAATCAGCAGATTCAGCAGTGTCACACTATGTTTATGTTTATTGACTTATTGCGAATTTTCAGCCAAAATGTTCAAAAACATCAGATTTAAGTGATGCTAGCTCCCACCTGCAGGTGGCAGTGTTTCCTTCTTCTACTACACTTCTGCCTTAATTCATGTTAAGTTATTGTCTGTGATCAATATCATGTAGTGTTTAATTTATCATTAACTGGATCACACTGACTCAAAAAAATATTTAGCAGTAATTAAGCAGTAATTATATTTCTGTACCAGAAATATAAACATTTTCCACATAAGATAAAAAATAAATCTTTGTAAATGTCAGAAGTTTTAACTTTATCAGGTTGACCTTTTGCTGTCTATTTATTAATCATTTTAGCTTTACTCTGTATTGATTTTCATATGTTGATGTTTGAAGTATTTGTCAGCTGCAGATCATGAAGTGTTCACTAAAGGAGAGCAGTTATTGCATTTTAGTTTAAAAAGTTTTCATTTTGATCTTTTAAATGTATTAAAATAAGCTTAGTTGGTGAAATATCTGCAGAATGTCCCAATTTTTTTTATCCAATTAATGGACTAATCATCAGAATCATCGATAGCTTATTGGTTGCTCTGTTTCAGACGTATTTATGAGAAAACATTATAGATAAATAGATTTCGATGCTACTGCCGGAATTAGAGCTAGAATTGTATTTTACTATTAATTTCAAACACTTTGTCTGCCTGTGCAGCGCGGGCATCGGCAGAACCGGCACCATCATCGTCATCGACATCCTCATCGACATCATCAACCGCCAAGGTGGGAAGGAATCTGATGAGTCTGGAGTTTCCTCCTGGATGTCAGTTCATGTGTGTGTTTCTGGGCCAGGGCTGGACTGCGACATCGACATCCCAAAGACCATCCAGATGGTCCGGCAGCAGCGGTCCGGCATGGTCCAGACTGAGGCGCAATACAAGTTCATCTACATGGCGGTGCAGCAGTACATAGACACGGTCCAGAAGAGGCTGGAGGAGGAGCAGGTGCTCTGAAAGTCCACTTCTCCTTAACATCCAGCAGAGCGTAAAGTCTCTGTGTGACGTTTTGTTCTTTTTCAGAGGAATAAAATGAAGGAGAGAGAATATTCAAACATCAAGTATCCACAGATGACCAACTCCAGGTCTAAGCACAACATGGCGTGCTCCAGGTCTTCTTCAGTGTGCGTGTCACAGGAATTGGAACACGATGGATCATTGAGCGTTAGCAGCATGCGCTAACGGTAAATATCTCTGCTGGTGTTTTCCAGAATGACAAATGATGATTCTTCAAGCGTGTACGAGAATATAAACTTCAGAACCCCCCAGGCATCGTTCAGTAGTAACACCAGGAGATAAAATGGCTGCTGCAGAGCTGCTTCTCTCTTATCTGCCTCCTGGTAAGTGCTTTAGATTGAAGCAGGAAACTGTTTTGATGGACTTTTATCTGTGAACAACACTGAGGAGAGAAGCTGCTGTTTCAGTGCAGCTCTAAAGTTTAAATCAGCTGCACTTTAGTGATTATAGTAAAAGGAGAAAGTAACGGGTGAAAAAATCCAAAACTTAAAGCTCTGGATCATATGTCAAGAAAAACAAATGTCTCTTGAAATTAAAACTGTACGGATTTTCAAAGATAGAAAACAGCAGCTTTGCTTTCAGTAAATAAATGTTTTTTTGTGTGTGAGGAAGATTTTTTTTGTAGGATTGCCACAGTTAGCTGAGTTTGTATTAAATAAACCGGCACAAAAATTAATGTTGAGCATGGGACTATAACTAAACTATCTCGATGATGGGATGAAACTAGATGGAAATGTTAGCGGTGGTCTGTCAGAAACTAACAACATGCAAACTCCATGCAGAAAGATCCCGGGCCGGGAATCGAACCCAGGACCTTCTTGCTGCAAGGCAACAGTGCTATCAAGGCAACGCCATTGTGCAAAAAAACTATATTTGCTTAAAGAACACGCTCAGAGCAGTAATTAAGCCACAACTTAATCACATACATTTTACTATTTTAAAACACCTTTGTCTGTAAATTTGTTCTACACAAAACTCTTGAGGTGGCAGACTGAGCTTCTGCTGGCTCAGATTAAAAAAGGGTTTTTAGGGCAACCCCAACCCTAATCCTAACCCTATAAAACCACAACAAAAAATATCTCCTATTAATCTCCTACAAATTATTAATCAGTTAATCAAAAAAGAAGTTAACAGATCAGCCGTTCACTGTTAAGTCAGTCAGAAAAGGGTCAACATGTTGATGTTTAAAATATTTTTTGCTGCATATGCATCCAGTTCTAGCATACACTAATATAATGCTATGTTGTTGCATTTTACGCAATGAAATGTTTTATTATTAGCTTCAGTTATTACAACTGAAAACCAGCGATCAGCCCGAAACCTGGGAGTAGTGATGGACTCTGACCTGAACCTCCAGAGCCACATAAAGACAGTAACAAAGTCGGCCTTCTATCACCTGAAGAACATTTCCAGGATTAAAGGACTAATGTCTCCGCCAGATCTAGAGAAACTCATCCATGCATTCATCTTCAGTCGTATTGATTATTGCAACAGCGTCTTCACAGGTCTGTCCAACAAATCAATCAAACAGCTGCAGCTGATCCAGAATGCTGCTGCTGGCGTTCTGACTAAAACCAGGAAGATAGAGAACATAACACCAGTTTTAAAGTCGCTACACTGGCTCCCTGTAGCTCAAAGAATAGACTTTAAAATACTGTTGTTAGTTTACAAATCACTGAACGGCTTAGCACCACAATACATTAAAGATCTGCTGTTGTTGTATCAACCTTCCAGACCTCTCAGGTCTTCCGGTTCTGGTCTGCTCTGCATCCCCAGAACCAGAACCAAACGAGGAGAAGCAGCTTTCAGCATCTATGCACCACAAATTTGGAACAAACTTCCAGAAAACTGTAAAACAGCTGAAACACTGACTTCCTTTAAATCTCAACTAAAAACCCACTTGTTTAAGATTGTATTTGAAACGTAATCAATTACAAATTTATTGATGGAACTTTACTTAATGTCATGTTTTGATTGTTGATTCTATGTTGCATTGTGTTTCTGTGTTTGTAATGATGTAAAGCACTTTGAAATGCCTTGCTGCTGAAATGTGCTATACAAATAAAATTTGATTGATTGATTGATTGATTTTATTTTCTTATTTAAAAAGGGAATTGAATTACTCACTTGCATCTTTTAATATATTTCTAAATGTATAAAAAGGCTAGAGTGGTTAAAATCTGCAGAATGTGGACAATTAATTGACAAAATAATTGACAGAACAATTGATTAGCAACAGTGAGTTGCTTCGCTGGTGACAGTTAGCCATCCGTCCTCTCACCAGTTGCTCTTGTCTCTTTGCAGCTTCAGCAGCGCTGTTGCTGGCCAGAGTCTGTAAAAATCCTTTTTGGGGCTGACAGGAAGTGATGCGTTAACGGGCCCCAGCCTCGTCCTGAAGGCAGCGAGCTGACTCCTCTCCTGCTGCCATGCTGCTGACCTCTGACCCTGTGACCAGAGGACCCTCCACTCTGTCCCGTCAGAACCAGCTCCAGTGCCTTGTGACAGGAAGTGTCTGTAACCCTTAGCCCCTCCCCCACCCGTTTCTCCTCTTTTTTTCTTCCACAGACCTCCAAATCAAAGCTAACCCGGTAAACTGCACTTGCTGGATGCGACATCAGGCGGCAGGTCTGACCCGAAGCGGGTTTGTGGGATCCGAGCCGAGGTCAGAGCCCAGCTGCTCTTCCAGCCATTTGAACTTTCAACTTTGCATTGTTTTCGCGGGGCGAGCTGCGGGGTTTATTAACGCGGCTCCTGAATGATGGAAGGGTCCCAAGGCTCAGGAAGGGCACCAAGCCCCACCCTTCAGATATATGTAGACTGTGGTGTGTGTGTGTGTGAAGTGTGTGTGAGGAGGACGATGTGCTGCGATCTGCTGCTGGACGCGCTGGTTCTGTTCCTGAGCACAGAGAGAGACGACTTCAGGAACATCTCTGTCTCGTCTTCAGGTTTTCCTCTAACACACAAATTATCGGCGTGTTTGTTGTTCCCTTCAACGCATTACCGTTTCATTGTGTGTGACGATGGTTTAAAGGTCATGTATAAACTTTATTTTAGGGTCTTTCTAAAGCGGAACTTCAGTTCACGTTTCCTGACATGAATAGTGAATGGTGAATGAACCGTCCTCTAATAGCTCAGCGTCTGTCAGGATGGGATTGGCAAAAGGAGATGAGGAAACGGGCCGATTGCAGCGGCCCAGATGGCCATCTGCCTGAGATTAAAGAATAGATTTGTCTCTGAAAAGTAATTTAGAAGACGAATGTAATCCAGGTCTGATGCCAGCCGGCCGAGTAAAGCGACGTCATTTATGGGATAAGTAGAGTGGTGCTGTAGAGCAACGAGCCCTCTGCACTTTCCCGCAGATTGTTGGATATTTTTAGCCTCCTGAATCCAAAATAACCCGGTCCGGTTCAAGGCGAGAGTAAAGTCCTCCTTCAACCTTCACATTTTCTCATGTTTCAAGCAAAAACATCACAGAGTTTTATTTGGACTTTCTTTGATAGATGGACACAAAGAGCTGCCTGAAGGAAAATCATGGTTTAAAAGTGTTTAAAAGAGGAAATATCTGAAAAGTTTGGTGTGCAGTTGTATGAACCCACTTTACCCTGACACCCCTAAATAATCTCCAGTTGCTCTCAGAAGTTGGGTCTACTGGTGATGACTGCATCATTTCTCTCTTTATTGCTCATTTGCATAAGTGAAAACCTGCAGGTTTTCTGTCCAAAGCGTTAATATTTGGGTTTGATGTCGTTTTGGTGATTGTTGCCGTCGCCCAGTAGCTTCAGTGGAGCAACATTCTTTAATTTCTCTGAATGTTTTCAGGTTTTATTTTGCAACTCTGCTCACTAATTTCATGTTTGTTTGGTTGGGGGTTTTTTTATATTTGAAATGAGAATCGAGAACAAAACCAGAACACTAGACTTCTGAAACTGGCTCAATGTGTTGACCTTTGACTTTCAATTGAAAAATATATCAAATTATTCATGTTCACTACTGCAGGCCAAACATTTCAGAATTGTATTTGTGAAAAGAAAAATTCAAAGAAATTTCCTTAAAGTTTGAAGGAGTATGAATTATGCACCACCTGCCCCAGGCGTCTTAGTGCCCCTCTCCCAGTTGCCCCAGCTCAACACAAACAGCTCAGGGTTTGACCCCAGGAATTAAATCCTGCATGTCAGGATCTTCATGAAAATATCCAACGTTTGGAAAAGTTGTCACCCTTCTGACCTCAGATCTGAGGAGTTTAATACAAACTGTACTTCTGTCCAGCCGAATGGCTCAAACACAGACGTGATTCATGGTGGAACTAATAATACTCTCAGCACTGCACTGAAATGATTCTAATGTAGAAAAGTTTGAATGTAACTCCAGCAGCCATTTTGTTTCCCTCGTTTTAAAGTTTGAAGGTTTTTCATGCTCTAACTACTGAAATGCTGTTTAATAAATGATTTGTAGTCAATAGCTCTGGTTCAGTGATTGAAAGCTGCCTCTGCTCTGCACTGCCTGTTTCAAATGCTGCACTGCTCCATGTTCATTATAATGTGTTTCTCTTCCTGTGCAACCAGGAAAGGGAATCTGTTTCCTGTTTTGTTTACTCTGAGTAACTTTGCTCTGTTTCTCACATTGTGTCTGATTTGGTGAAACTTTAGTACTTGAAAGTGTGAGCTGTTTTTTCTCAGGTTGTGTGGAAGTCCATCAGACGTGTTTTTGTTTGTGCACTATGCTGTTCACGTGTTTTCCTTCAGACTCGTTTTCTTTCATTCATCCTTGGATTTCTGTTTGGTATGGAGGTTTTATTTTTCTCACCATGTTTTGATGACTGAAGGTCGTGGACTGCAGTCGTGACACCGAGTTTTATTTCAGCTGGTCCTCTGACATTTTACTTGAACTTGTTGATGTGATTTTTGTTGGATTCCCTGACGTTGTCCTCCATGTTTCCTGTTGGTCTTGCACTGGCTCCGCCCACACGCCTTTTTGGGAGTTTTGGCTTCAACTGCTGGTGTGATGAGCTGTCTGAAACTGCCTCTAATATCATATACTGAATAAAACACTTTATGATGCCGCAGTATGCTAAGTCATGTGTGTTTGTTTCTTGTGTTTGCTGTAAATGTTTGATGTTTTATTAGTATGGATTAAATAATCCACAGATTCAAAGTGCCCACTAAAACAAGTACAGAGAAAGGAAACTGTCCAATCTTAGTTTGGTGATTCATAATGACACTAATTGAAGATTTGAGGAGAAAATAAGAGTAAGCACATTCATCTGAACTTGCTGTTTCAAAGCGTTGCCACGTTTGCATTTATCCATGCTTAATGTTTAACTGTTTCCCAGCAGTCCAAATGGGTCTTTAAGGAAGTTCTGCATTTATAATCCACTTCTAAATAAAACCTTCAGAGGTCTTAAACAGGTCTTATCTGTTTAATATCTGAGCAAACTGGAAAAACCCAGAGTTCAGGCTTTCCTCCTCCAGCTTCCTGGCAAAGATTTACCCTCAGAGGTCAAAGGTTGATGGAGGAGGAAATCTGATCATTTGTTTTCATGGTTAAAAAGTCAGATTATTTATTTATTTATTTTTTTTTTTTTTACAAAATATCACTTTAAACACGTCTTTCCATTTTGAAACAGTGGACACAGACTACTTCACTTTTAATTGTAGTTTTGTAAACAAAGATGTATCAAAAGTCACAATCAGTCACATTATACACATTTGTCATTTATACACATGTGGATCCCATCCAACAAAGTTCACATTTCCACACTGGCTCAGTAAATGTGCTGAGCCGTTTGGCCTGGACTTCAGGGTTCTACATCGGTACCAAACAGAACCAGTCAGATGTTCTTATCTCAGAATACAAGCTCGGGTCAAAGTGCAAATGTGTCAAAGTTTTATCTACTCCTTGGCGATGCAGCCATTTTAAAAGGGAAATGTTGACAGAAATGGAGCTGTAAAGTCTGAGTGAATCAGTGAAAAGCCCTTCAGTCATCGCTGCAGGGGAACCAGGTCCGGTCCCAGCTACAGCATCAGAGGCAGCAGACACTAATTACCCAGAATGCAACTCTTCAAAAGAACGTGTCATGGTGAAGTTCTGTAAGTTGAGCTGCTCATCCTTTCAGGCCGGACCTGCTTATCGACGGGCCAATGGTCGTGGTGGTGGTTGCCGTGGTGCTGATGTGGGGTCCGTTTCTCATGCAGCGCATGTTTCCGGTGGTGAACACACACTGCAGAGGCCACAGCACCACTATGACCAGCAGCACCATGAGCACCACGAACAGCACCATCCTCTTCCAGTCTGCCAGTCGGCCCATCAGACCCGAGCTCCGGCGCCTGGTCTGGACCGGAGCGTCCGCTGACTTACTGGCCCCGATGTCGATGCAGATGCAGAAGGCCGTGGGGCTGTCAGGCGCTCCGGATAGGGCGTCCTGTCTGGAGGTCTTGTAGCACAGCTTCTCCCCCTCCAGCCACACCGGCTCCTCCTGCTGCTGGTGGCTGGGCAGTTTGCAGAGGACCTCCCGGCTGGTGGCCAGGGCGGGGGGGCCGTCCTCTGGCAGCATAGTGGGATGGCGGCAGAAGGGGCAAGAGAGGCGTGTGCTGCCAGCGCCCTCGTCCTGATCGGTCAGGGAGACGGCCATGAGGCGGGACAGGCACTCCAGGCAAAAGGTGTGGGTGCACTCCAGCAGCTTGGGTGTTTTGAAGACGTTGTCGTAGGTGTTGTAGCAGATGGAGCACTCCGGCTGGCTGGCCACCGATATCTTCTTCTGCAGCTCACCTGGAACTTCATGCCCAAGAATCTGCATGTGCCAGATCTGTGGAGTGTTTTCTCCCATCTTGCAAGATGTAAAGATTCCTCTCTTTGTCAAAGTCGTCTCTTTGACACTTTGGTCTTTATTGCTCTGTGAATTCTCTCTTTATTTAAAGAGAGAATAAAGAGGAGAGATTTGTTATATTGTAAAATCTGTTTTTCATCCAACTCAACCAAAGCAGATTTTATACAAGCTACAGCTGTTTGAACCCTGAGCTATTTTTACCTTCCCTCTCAGTGCACACACATACTATGAAGCTGATCGGATTTTGCTCTGCAAGGTCAGTAATTCAGTCAGGATGAGGCGAATCGGGTCAAACGTGATGAGTAATGTTGTCAATTTACTCGGTGATCAGGCAAAAACCAACAGTAAAAACAGCAAAGAGTAAAAACGTGCGTCAACATTTGCTACGTGGGCATCTGCTCAGGTACAGCGTAGGCTTTAACTAGGACACAGTGTCCCTCATGGAAGAGTTTCAGTCATGAAAACATTTTAACCTGGAATAGAAAAGGTAAAAAAGACATTTAATTCAATCGTAAATCAAAGAACTTATATGTATGTGACTAAACTTCTTTCAGAGCTAACTGTTGTGTGTTGTGTTGAGGATAAAATGTTAAACCGTTAAACATGTGGACTAAACAAACTAAACAGAAAACAACTCAGTTGGATGAAAAGAATGCAGATTATTCTGTCAAATATTGAAAATGCTAATCCTCGATTTTCTAAACTTTGCAAAGAGTTCATCTGTTCACTAGGTCAGGTCTAGAAATGTTTGTTTCATTCTGTGTTGCTTTCATTCAATATATTCAACATATTCAATGTTACTGATGTCAGGGGGAAGAGCGTTCCAGTAAGAGAAATCTCTTTTCTCCATGCCTCTTCTCCTGAGACGGACAAGAGGCACTGAGGTGGATGGAAGAGGAAGAACGAAGGGAACGTGAGCAGGTGGTGATGTGCAGACAGGTTGTGAACTGAACAATAGGATTTTAAATTGAATTCTGACAGAAACAGGAAGCCAGTGAAGTTGTAAAATTGGAATGATGTGGTGAAATGAGGCCATTTTGGTAATAATGGGAGCAACAGAGATTTGAACCAGATGAAGTTAACGGATTGATTTATGAGGCAGAACAACCAGGAGAGAATTACAGTAATCAATTTGAGAAATAACCAGAATATTTACTAGAATGGAAGCAGAGAGCAGGGAGAGGGACGGACGAAGTCGGTAAATATTACGGAAGTGGAAGTGTGCAGACCGAATAATACTATTAATGTGAGAGTGAAAAGAGAGAGTACTGTTAAGAATGACACCCAGACTGTTAACTTGAGTGCCTGGATAGACCTGTGAGGGAAAAGTTGTTGACTTTAGATTTAGTGCCAATGAGTAAAAACTCGGTTTTATCACTGTTTAGTTTGGGGAAGTTTGATGCAAACCAGGATTTTATTTCATTTAAACAGGAAGTGAGGGAGGGAAGAATAAAAGAGTGGATAAAAAGAGCTGGGTGTAGTCGGCACAACAGTGGAAGTGGATATTTAATTTACGGGGCAGAAGCGTCATGATGGAAAGGTCCAAAGGAAATGTTCTAGGTCCAAGGTTTAGTTTAGTTTAGTTTGGACAGTGGAAGTGGATATTTAATTTACGGGGCAGAAGCGTCATGATGGAAAGGTCCAAAGGAAATGTTCTAAGTCCAAGGTTTAGTTTAGTTTAGTTTAGTTTGGATCCATGTTCGGCTGCTGTTTGGATGCTACTCCATATTACAGTAATTACATCAATAAAAAACTTTGTAGAAATGAAATAAAAAATAAAAACACATGGAAATCAACTCGGCAGGGTACATGTAATTTCAGGTTAAACACATAATTAACTGGTGTAATATATATAGTCCACAACCAGGATTTACATTGTTTACTATTTACTAAAATATTGTTTTAAAATTCTCATTGAATATAACATCATTTGGCATTATGCTACAGAACAACAGTTCTTTCCTGTAAACTGGATCTCTTTTTAATAGCATGCCTTCTAAAATAAGTTGTATTTTGGCTAAATAATATATTTTGAAATAAAATCACAGATGTTCTAGTATAAACAATATTTCTGAAAGACACAATAGTGAGTAACTTAATCTATATTTAACAGAAAGCCATTCTGACATGCATTTTTCTGACACTTTTAGAAAAGTGAATTAGAATCTGATCTGTTCTGTTTTGGATCATTTGAAGATTATTAATAAAGAAATAATGTTTTGTTTAGTAAGTCCACTAAGCCCACTAGACCAGGGAATTCACATGAGTTAAGGTTTGGGTTATGTTTCTTACAGCATCTGAAGTACTTCATCTGACAATCACCCTCTACCTGTGAATGATGCTGCAGCATCTGTGAATAATGTGTTTTCCCATGAAAAATAATGGCGGCAGTTTGACAGAGGTACCAGCAGAGGGCGCTGGTTACACCGTCATGAACCTTTTCATGCTACATTCACAAACTTTCACGTATTTTATTAAGATTTTATATTTTAGACCAACAGAAAGCAGAGCGTCATGAAAATGATCAGAAAAATGATCACTGCATTCAAGATCAACAAAACATTATTTTTATTGCATTAATTTTTAGTTCTTTATATTAAATAAAATCCAGTTCCACCAACTGCCTTCAGAAGTTACCTAATAGGTAAAAATGTGTAGTTTAAGCTGAGTTTTAATGCAGCTGTTCTGTTTGTCCTGAACTGCTCTGTTCTGAAGAGCCCAAACATCACACACATCACGGTGTGTGGGTGTGTGTGTGTGTGTGTGTGTGTGAACGTCGCAGGAACACAGGTGTTCTTGTGGCGCTGCCCTCAGGCCTGGTCCTGCTCGGCTCTCCCAGGCACAGAGGCTCCGCTTGTTCTCCAGCTAACGGCTCCGTCTGCCCTTGACATTCCTGCTGCTCTCCCCCTTTATTCCTGAAGCTGGTCGTGCTTCTCAGGGATTAGGACAGATTTTTCTGTGTAATTGTAATGGCATCTCATCAGATTCTCTGAAGTTCAGTTCTAAGGTGTGGTCTCTTTTCCTGTGGTAAATGATGAAGCAAAATCTGTTTCCTGAATAATATTTAACTTATTAAGTTAAGTAAATGTAATTAACGGTTCTATAAATAAATGAGCTTGTACCACTGCAAATGGATTTGGACTGAAACTAAGAAAATATTTCTAGCTTCAGGAACCTTCAAGTTCTACGTATATATTTAACATGAAATATTGTATATTTTTCATTATGCAATATTGTGGCTTTTTAAACACCCACTAACAGATTTCTGCTGCTAATATCTAATCATGTGCTATCTAATCACATTTCTACATATATTTTTTACACACAAAATATTTAAATATATCTTAGTTGTAATAGGTGAGTTTTTGTGACATGTAAACAGATTTAAAAACCCACCATTAATACCTTTAATTAAAATCTACAGTGCTGGCCTCAGCTTTTAGCCCTTAGCTCAATGTGACCTGACAGTAACTTAGTAACCACATCACCCACTTTGTTAAAGGTTTACAATTTTTTATCTTGTGGTCAGTGAGGAGGAACACAACAGAAATAAATTCCCTGTTTGTAAAAAGTTACATCAACATCTGAAACTATAGAAAACTGAAGAACGGTGAGTCTGATCCAAGATTTGGTTAAATAGGGAATAATTGTCTCAAAGAAACATTTTGCATTAAAAGTAATGTTTCTCTGTCCTCCCTCAGCATGGATGTCCAAAACAGCCAGAACAAAAAATGAATTATTTTATATAATCATTTGTTTTTCATTATTTTATGTATGCCATGCTGTATCCCATCAGGAATTATTTCTCAGTCTCAGCTGGAATGAGCCTCATTGATAGTTTGGTTAATTTTTTGGTCCACTGCCAAAGAACTATGAAATAATTTTAAAAAATAAAATACTTGTTCTCAAATTGTAATTTATGATTTTCCATTTTATTTCTTAAGTTAAAAGAATAATAAATGGATAAATATTGTTAAATATTTCTGATTTTATCTATTTATATCCGGTTTGAATTAAAAACAATTGCTTTATCCAAATAAAGCAATCGTTTACCTCAGCATTATTTTAGGCATTTTAGATAAAATGTCTCGGTGTGGTTTAAATGTCTTTTTACACAACAAACAGTTTGATGTAAAAAACCCAATCAGGTTCTTAACTGTTTAAAAGAATCTGGAGTTGCTGCTAAAAATGCCTCCCAGACTGATAACTCCTCAGTCAAACATTAACTGAGTTTCTGCTCAATCCAAAACATAAACTTCAAACTCTGAGTGGGTCTCTCTGCTGCTGGCTCCGTTCACTCATCTGTTTTTCCTCCCTGTCCCACTGACCTGTTTGAAAACCAATCCCAGCTCAGTTGGATGCCAGTCAAGATTGTTTTTTTTGTTAGTTTTTTTTAGCAAGCCTCATTCAGACTTCTGCAACTTCTTTGTGTTTGCTCCAACTGCCTGTTTCTGTAAATTCAACTGTCATGCTCAATGCAGCACTACCTGTTCTCAGTTTGCACAGCAAATGAAACCTGATCTACCTGACGTCTTCAGAGTGAGGGGGTGGACCCGTTCAGATGCGGAGAGCTGAATGTGAGGTGGGCTGTGGCAGAAGCAGATGGGAGCGAGTGTAAACAAGAAAGACAATGCGGGCGAACTAACGCAGAGACACCAGAGTCCAACATGCAGACCATGAGTCTGCTATGAGGGCTCAGAGTTCATTCTGTTTGATAATTCAGCTATAAAAGTCAAGAACACTCAGTATTGATGATGTGCTTAAAAACAAACTAACTCATTGCGTGTTAACACAGCATAAGGAGTGTTCCTCCTGAGTCAATGTCATAAAAACAGAAGATTTAGATCTGCAGAAGTCCAGTTTACCTGTTAGAGGATGAAGATCCCCTGTTGATCCGTCACCCAGCCTGGCTCAGCTCACTGCCACTCCACATGGGAACAGTTTATGGGCTGGATTCAGAAACCTCTGCTCAGGTTGCTCCTACTGGTGTGATGTTGTTCTGCGGTTCTGTCTGAGCAAGACAGCGGGCGTTCAGTGCTGGAGGCTGATCCTCCTTCCTCCTCAGTCTGTTGGCCGTTACCACCTGCCCTGTTCTGTCAGCTCCCTTTTTAGCCCTCTATGCAAATGGAAAGACTTGGCCTTGGGGTGGCGCCTGCAGTGGAGGAGGAGGACAAGGAAGAGGAGTTAGGACTGAGTAGAGCTGTACTGATTTCCCTCCACTAAACACTCCTCCCATGTTTATACTGTTATAGTTCCACCTTTATTTCCACCTTTCATCCATACTGGAATAACTCAGTACAACCCTGGAGAAAATAGAAATCCCTCAGGTGTCAGCTACATTTATTTTAGACAGAACCAGATCCAAACCAGATCCAAACCAGATCAGAACCGATGGCCATTCACACCCAAACTCACCAGATTCTCAGAATGTGGCTTAAAGCAAAGTCAAACTTTTATTGGAGCCAAGTTAAAGACATTCCCAGTGATGGATATTTTATATCACCATAAAATGATAAAACAAGGGTGGGTTATAAATATGGATTTACACATCGGAATTTCATAAACTACAAAAGTTTTAAAAAGTGGCATGTTAAAAAAAGAAGCTAATTCCTCTTTGTTTTTGTTTGAGCTGATGACATCACGAGAGGCACAAGGACAGAGCCAATCAGTTGGTAAGCTAATGATGCAGTAGCAGGTTTTCACACATTTCAAAATAAATGAAATAAATTAATGGTACAGTAGCAGCCAGTTTAAATCTTTAGGCACCAGTCTAACTTTACCTGTTAGCTTAAGACGCTAACACTAACTTCATTTACAAAAGAGCCAACTGGAGAATAAACTGAATGCTTTTAATGATGATCAATCTCTTTAAAGAATAATTTATTCTTCTTTTGGTTTGGTAACCTCCTCCTGGTAAATAAAAAAAAGGTTTAGGAGAAAAGTTAAGGTCCTTAAGAGACTTAAGAGACTTTAAGAGACTTAACTCAAGGCGTGAAGGTGAACAAAAGGTCACAAAGAAGCAAGATTCATCTGAAAGCCCCTGAGATCAGACAACAACCAGGTTTACTGACCTCCAAAGAGCAAAATAAACCAGAACCTATTTATTTCATTCCTTCAGCTGTTGGGTTTTTGAATTGCGCTGTTTGAGTCCTGACATTCCTCTGTATTGACAGTGTTATTGTTGTGGTATGAATTTTGTCGACTTTACTCCAATGAGTTGCTCTGGGGACAATAAAGTAAATCAAACCAGACCAAAAGAGTTGCAATGGTTTGGGAGTTTGAGCCAGAGGTGGCTGTTTCCTGGCAGTTTTTAGAAACGTCTGTTTTATTGTAACCAAATGTTGCTTTCTGAATTACAGTTCAAACTTTCTGCTTCACAGAACACACGGAAACAGATTTGAAGCAGCAATTTGTATGAGCCTGACTAAATAAAAATACCAAAACAGTAAGATAAGTAGAGCTCAGATGTGATGCCAGCTTGCTTAGATTTATATTTATTAAATATAATTTTACTCGCCAAACAGAGCAGAATTTAGCCATGATATATTAACCAGGTCCAAACTGAGGATCAGTGACTGTCTGGCTACCAGCTGTTTTTGTTACATTTCGTCACAGTGAAACTTTTTTCAAGTTCATTATGGCTGAAAATCAATACTGATTGATTGATTATTGATTAGTTTTTTGCTTTAAATGTCTGAAATACTGGTAGTGTGACCTTCCATGTTTTATCCACAGTTTTCTCTCCAGCCTTTTGTTTCTTAATTTTTAAGCAGTTATGAATCATGGTGGTGAAACATGAAACTGCTGCAAGTTGTTGCTGCCAACCTAGCTTAGGTTGAGACCTAAGCACCTAGTGAGAGGTTGAGTGGATAATGCCTTTCCTCTGCCTACATCCCAGAATGCTGTGAGGTTCTGGATCAGAGTTCAGTGAATATTCTGAACTCTAACAGATGCTGCTGCTGAACTGTCTTCACACAGGAGCTGTGACAGCGACCACCTGATTCCTTCACTGTTTCTGACCACAGCTAGCCTCACTGAGAGGCGACTCTCAGTGAGGCTGCTTTTTGAGTCAGCATCTCGTAAGAATGATTAGAAAGTATTTTGGAAATAAAAGCAGCACCACAGTCAGGTTATCAAATAAATGTGTTTGTCTTTTATGTTTTAATTTAATTTAATTTTGGGTCCATTCTAGTGACTAATGCCTGTGTAGGGATAGCATGTCCGTTCAGTAACAGCTGCCTAACCGGCCTGGTTATTTAGTAACCCGAACACAAATACTGCTCACCTGAGCACAGTCATTTATTGGCCGTTCTGTTGTGCACACTCAGACTGGGAAGGACTGAGAAATGGGACTAAACGATAAGTGGTCTTATTCCGCTTCCTTGAATGCCCGACAATAAAACATATCAAAGTTTAAGTAGGTGAGTTTCTGAAGCGGAGCGTTATCTTTCCAGGCCGGGCCGGGCCAGAGCACGTGAAGCTGTGGCCATAAAACGACCCAACCTTACTTACTTGAACTGACAGAAAGATGATAGTTTCAGGGCACAAAGGGGAAAGTCCAGGAAAATAATAAACACAATGTTACATTTGTGCCAACCCACTTGCTCGCTGTGTTGGCATATTTTGATCCGAGTTCTGATAATCAAACTTGATCTGAAATGTGTGGAACGCGAAGAGCACCTCAAACTTTTTCACATTTTCACATCACAAAATGTTTTCATTGGGATAATTTGGGCTAATATCAATAAAATGACTAATATCAGGCGGTACTGATGTCATTTTTGGCATCTAGATTGGTTTATCTAGATTTTAGATAGACTGATGCAAAGTAGTGAAAATTAGGATCTGAGTCTTGGGTTTCAAGATTTTTACTAATAATATTTGAGTGTTCCCTGTTTGTAGTCAGGCCTGTGAGTCCTATTGAGCCTATCAATTCATTCAGTTTGGAGAACTGGACATCAGTTCTACAGTCTTGCCAAAGATTCTCAATCAAAGTTAGATCTGGACTTTGAAAGACATCCTCTCTTGATATCAGATGTTTTATTGTAGCTGCATGTTTGGGGCTGTTGTCCTGTTGTCCACCTTCCAACCTCTGTCTCAGTCTGAAGTCTGAGACAGAGGTCCACCTTCCCACCTTTTCCCATCCATCTCCCAATCACCTCCAACCAGCTTCCCTGATGGCTGCCACCACTATGTTTCACCAAGAAGATGGTGTGTTTAACATTAAACAGTTTAACATTAAACTGCTAAAAAGTTCTGTTATGGTCTCATCTGATCAGAGCTCCTTCTGCGTTTCCACCACTCCAAAAGCTGTAATAAATGTCTGCTGACTAAACAAGCTCATAGATAATAAAAAAATAAATGAAAAAGATTACAATAAAGGTGTTACTTGCTGTGACTTGAAATATTTCCATTTTATAAAATCATTTCCAGAACATAAATTACTCTGACCTCATTGATTAATAACGTTTTCAGGGCTTTTATCATTCTTTTGAAACAAAAGTATTTAAAATGGGGAGAGACTACACTGAACAATTTCAGGTTGGCTCAACAGAGTTCAGCAGGAACTTTTAGCATATTAAAGCAGTGTTGATTAAGCTTTTGTGCAGTGTTGATTTTAAGCATAATTTTTGTAATTAACATTTTTTATTGATTTTCTGAATGTAAAGCAAAAACACAAACAGAACATGTCTGGTGCACAGACCTCAGCTCCCTCAGCTATACATCACATGCATGTTACAGTGTTAGTTCAAGTAGCTGGGAAAAAGGAGTTGTCCAGGAAATCCAAGAAGCCTCATCCTGACGTTTCCACACAGAGACCGTAATTCTTTTCAGTGAGTCCCATCAGCTATCCCAGTCCGTGATCATGGTTGAGCAAGCTGTGGCCGTCATCGATTTAATCCACTCATTTAGCTCGGGACACTTTGTGGTCTTTCAATGTCTTAAGATGTCACCAGACCGACCACCACAACTGTAAAAACTCCTTTTGGGATGTTCGGCATTTGAGTTCTGTCTCCTAATAAACACGGTTCTGGAGTCTGAGGGATCTCTGAGCTGAGCCCGGCACTCGGAGCCTCCAGTATTTTAATCCAAAAGAGTGAAACCAGAGAACAGTGAAAATATCTGCCCATCTCTTTCACATATTATCTGCCATTATTTTCATTTTATGTATTCTGGTAGATGCTACATGTTCAGATGATACCAGCATATATTGATAGAAACATCTAATTGAGCATACTTTGCTATTTGATAATTATCAATATCTGTTCATATCATCTGTTTTTCCTCCCTGTCCCACTGACCTGTTTGAAAACCAATCCCAGCTCAGTTGGATGCCAGTCAAGATTGTTTTTTTTGTTAGTTTTTTTTAGCAAGCCTCATTCAGACTTCTGCAACTTCTTTGTGTTTGCTCCAACTGCCTGTTTCTGTAAATTCAACTGTCATGCTCAATGCAGCACTACCTGTTCTCAGTTTGCACAGCAAATGAAACCTGATCTACCTGACGTCTTCAGAGTGAGGGGGTGGACCCGTTCAGATGCGGAGAGCTGAATGTGAGGTGGGCTGTGGCAGAAGCAGATGGGAGCGAGTGTAAACAAGAAAGACAATGCGGGCGAACTAACGCAGAGACACCAGAGTCCAACATGCAGACCATGAGTCTGCTATGAGGGCTCAGAGTTCATTCTGTTTGATAATTCAGCTATAAAAGTCAAGAACACTCAGTATTGATGATGTGCTTAAAAACAAACTAACTCATTGCGTGTTAACACAGCATAAGGAGTGTTCCTCCTGAGTCAATGTCATAAAAACAGAAGATTTAGATCTGCAGAAGTCCAGTTTACCTGTTAGAGGATGAAGATCCCCTGTTGATCCGTCACCCAGCCTGGCTCAGCTCACTGCCACTCCACATGGGAACAGTTTATGGGCTGGATTCAGAAACCTCTGCTCAGGTTGCTCCTACTGGTGTGATGTTGTTCTGCGGTTCTGTCTGAGCAAGACAGCGGGCGTTCAGTGCTGGAGGCTGATCCTCCTTCCTCCTCAGTCTGTTGGCCGTTACCACCTGCCCTGTTCTGTCAGCTCCCTTTTTAGCCCTCTATGCAAATGGAAAGACTTGGCCTTGGGGTGGCGCCTGCAGTGGAGGAGGAGGACAAGGAAGAGGAGTTAGGACTGAGTAGAGCTGTACTGATTTCCCTCCACTAAACACTCCTCCCATGTTTATACTGTTATAGTTCCACCTTTATTTCCACCTTTCATCCATACTGGAATAACTCAGTACAACCCTGGAGAAAATAGAAATCCCTCAGGTGTCAGCTACATTTATTTTAGACAGAACCAGATCCAAACCAGATCCAAACCAGATCAGAACCGATGGCCATTCACACCCAAACTCACCAGATTCTCAGAATGTGGCTTAAAGCAAAGTCAAACTTTTATTGGAGCCAAGTTAAAGACATTCCCAGTGATGGATATTTTATATCACCATAAAATGATAAAACAAGGGTGGGTTATAAATATGGATTTACACATCGGAATTTCATAAACTACAAAAGTTTTAAAAAGTGGCATGTTAAAAAAAGAAGCTAATTCCTCTTTGTTTTTGTTTGAGCTGATGACATCACGAGAGGCACAAGGACAGAGCCAATCAGTTGGTAAGCTAATGATGCAGTAGCAGGTTTTCACACATTTCAAAATAAATGAAATAAATTAATGGTACAGTAGCAGCCAGTTTAAATCTTTAGGCACCAGTCTAACTTTACCTGTTAGCTTAAGACGCTAACACTAACTTCATTTACAAAAGAGCCAACTGGAGAATAAACTGAATGCTTTTAATGATGATCAATCTCTTTAAAGAATAATTTATTCTTCTTTTGGTTTGGTAACCTCCTCCTGGTAAATAAAAAAAAGGTTTAGGAGAAAAGTTAAGGTCCTTAAGAGACTTAAGAGACTTTAAGAGACTTAACTCAAGGCGTGAAGGTGAACAAAAGGTCACAAAGAAGCAAGATTCATCTGAAAGCCCCTGAGATCAGACAACAACCAGGTTTACTGACCTCCAAAGAGCAAAATAAACCAGAACCTATTTATTTCATTCCTTCAGCTGTTGGGTTTTTGAATTGCGCTGTTTGAGTCCTGACATTCCTCTGTATTGACAGTGTTATTGTTGTGGTATGAATTTTGTCGACTTTACTCCAATGAGTTGCTCTGGGGACAATAAAGTAAATCAAACCAGACCAAAAGAGTTGCAATGGTTTGGGAGTTTGAGCCAGAGGTGGCTGTTTCCTGGCAGTTTTTAGAAACGTCTGTTTTATTGTAACCAAATGTTGCTTTCTGAATTACAGTTCAAACTTTCTGCTTCACAGAACACACGGAAACAGATTTGAAGCAGCAATTTGTATGAGCCTGACTAAATAAAAATACCAAAACAGTAAGATAAGTAGAGCTCAGATGTGATGCCAGCTTGCTTAGATTTATATTTATTAAATATAATTTTACTCGCCAAACAGAGCAGAATTTAGCCATGATATATTAACCAGGTCCAAACTGAGGATCAGTGACTGTCTGGCTACCAGCTGTTTTTGTTACATTTCGTCACAGTGAAACTTTTTTCAAGTTCATTATGGCTGAAAATCAATACTGATTGATTGATTATTGATTAGTTTTTTGCTTTAAATGTCTGAAATACTGGTAGTGTGACCTTCCATGTTTTATCCACAGTTTTCTCTCCAGCCTTTTGTTTCTTAATTTTTAAGCAGTTATGAATCATGGTGGTGAAACATGAAACTGCTGCAAGTTGTTGCTGCCAACCTAGCTTAGGTTGAGACCTAAGCACCTAGTGAGAGGTTGAGTGGATAATGCCTTTCCTCTGCCTACATCCCAGAATGCTGTGAGGTTCTGGATCAGAGTTCAGTGAATATTCTGAACTCTAACAGATGCTGCTGCTGAACTGTCTTCACACAGGAGCTGTGACAGCGACCACCTGATTCCTTCACTGTTTCTGACCACAGCTAGCCTCACTGAGAGGCGACTCTCAGTGAGGCTGCTTTTTGAGTCAGCATCTCGTAAGAATGATTAGAAAGTATTTTGGAAATAAAAGCAGCACCACAGTCAGGTTATCAAATAAATGTGTTTGTCTTTTATGTTTTAATTTAATTTAATTTTGGGTCCATTCTAGTGACTAATGCCTGTGTAGGGATAGCATGTCCGTTCAGTAACAGCTGCCTAACCGGCCTGGTTATTTAGTAACCCGAACACAAATACTGCTCACCTGAGCACAGTCATTTATTGGCCGTTCTGTTGTGCACACTCAGACTGGGAAGGACTGAGAAATGGGACTAAACGATAAGTGGTCTTATTCCGCTTCCTTGAATGCCCGACAATAAAACATATCAAAGTTTAAGTAGGTGAGTTTCTGAAGCGGAGCGTTATCTTTCCAGGCCGGGCCGGGCCAGAGCACGTGAAGCTGTGGCCATAAAACGACCCAACCTTACTTACTTGAACTGACAGAAAGATGATAGTTTCAGGGCACAAAGGGGAAAGTCCAGGAAAATAATAAACACAATGTTACATTTGTGCCAACCCACTTGCTCGCTGTGTTGGCATATTTTGATCCGAGTTCTGATAATCAAACTTGATCTGAAATGTGTGGAACGCGAAGAGCACCTCAAACTTTTTCACATTTTCACATCACAAAATGTTTTCATTGGGATAATTTGGGCTAATATCAATAAAATGACTAATATCAGGCGGTACTGATGTCATTTTTGGCATCTAGATTGGTTTATCTAGATTTTAGATAGACTGATGCAAAGTAGTGAAAATTAGGATCTGAGTCTTGGGTTTCAAGATTTTTACTAATAATATTTGAGTGTTCCCTGTTTGTAGTCAGGCCTGTGAGTCCTATTGAGCCTATCAATTCATTCAGTTTGGAGAACTGGACATCAGTTCTACAGTCTTGCCAAAGATTCTCAATCAAAGTTAGATCTGGACTTTGAAAGACATCCTCTCTTGATATCAGATGTTTTATTGTAGCTGCATGTTTGGGGCTGTTGTCCTGTTGTCCACCTTCCAACCTCTGTCTCAGTCTGAAGTCTGAGACAGAGGTCCACCTTCCCACCTTTTCCCATCCATCTCCCAATCACCTCCAACCAGCTTCCCTGATGGCTGCCACCACTATGTTTCACCAAGAAGATGGTGTGTTTAACATTAAACAGTTTAACATTAAACTGCTAAAAAGTTCTGTTATGGTCTCATCTGATCAGAGCTCCTTCTGCGTTTCCACCACTCCAAAAGCTGTAATAAATGTCTGCTGACTAAACAAGCTCATAGATAATAAAAAAATAAATGAAAAAGATTACAATAAAGGTGTTACTTGCTGTGACTTGAAATATTTCCATTTTATAAAATCATTTCCAGAACATAAATTACTCTGACCTCATTGATTAATAACGTTTTCAGGGCTTTTATCATTCTTTTGAAACAAAAGTATTTAAAATGGGGAGAGACTACACTGAACAATTTCAGGTTGGCTCAACAGAGTTCAGCAGGAACTTTTAGCATATTAAAGCAGTGTTGATTAAGCTTTTGTGCAGTGTTGATTTTAAGCATAATTTTTGTAATTAACATTTTTTATTGATTTTCTGAATGTAAAGCAAAAACACAAACAGAACATGTCTGGTGCACAGACCTCAGCTCCCTCAGCTATACATCACATGCATGTTACAGTGTTAGTTCAAGTAGCTGGGAAAAAGGAGTTGTCCAGGAAATCCAAGAAGCCTCATCCTGACGTTTCCACACAGAGACCGTAATTCTTTTCAGTGAGTCCCATCAGCTATCCCAGTCCGTGATCATGGTTGAGCAAGCTGTGGCCGTCATCGATTTAATCCACTCATTTAGCTCGGGACACTTTGTGGTCTTTCAATGTCTTAAGATGTCACCAGACCGACCACCACAACTGTAAAAACTCCTTTTGGGATGTTCGGCATTTGAGTTCTGTCTCCTAATAAACACGGTTCTGGAGTCTGAGGGATCTCTGAGCTGAGCCCGGCACTCGGAGCCTCCAGTATTTTAATCCAAAAGAGTGAAACCAGAGAACAGTGAAAATATCTGCCCATCTCTTTCACATATTATCTGCCATTATTTTCATTTTATGTATTCTGGTAGATGCTACATGTTCAGATGATACCAGCATATATTGATAGAAACATCTAATTGAGCATACTTTGCTATTTGATAATTATCAATAGAAAATATGAATTTTTCAATGATTAAATTGAAAACAATTTTGTAAAGCACCTTGAGATGATATTTGCTGTGAATTATGCAGCTTGACTTTGACAAGTCAGCACATGTGCTGCAGAATTTGATGCGTTTCGGTTGTTGTCAGCCAGTTGCTATGGCAATGGCTCTGGATGTACCGTAACCGACACAGAGTGAGAAAAGAGAAGAACTAGACTCGTTTTAGGTTCTTCCTCCCTTTGCTGTGGCACTAGATGAATAATATCTTCATCTCCAGGTTTGATTTAGTTAACTGTGTTGTTCTACCGCGTCAGCACTATTACATGTTAAAGAATCGTCTTCCTGTCCTTCAGCGCTGTGCCAAATGCAACATGTCTATAAGTCAGTATTAATATATAAACCCTTTTTAACGTCCAGATAATGAATCTACAGTATTTAATATGTTTTGTTTTAAGACTGAAAGAACTTCAGTATATTAACATTTACTAATTAAGCTGCAGTTGTATTATTATATATATTAATTTTTTTATTCATCTAGAAATAAATTTACAACCAAACAACAATAATAGCAAGTATTCATGTAGATGTTCTCAAATAATAAAGGTATTGTGCTGAGTAGTAAAATTTCTGATTTCTCATTTTGTTCATATTTTCACACAGAACAAAAGCAGATCCGGACCCACATGTTGACAATACAGTATAATGAGTGAGTAATGTTTTCATTTCTAAATGTACACATAGAAAAATATAAAAAGCTTAAACAGTTCTCATTAATCTGTGTGATACTGAGAAAGTATCACACAGATACGTCTCAACGACTATTAATAACTGTAGCATTTGCCATAAATTCTGCCTTCTAGCCACAACGCATTCAGAGCATGTGAATGAGTCAACACATATTTTGACATTATTCTCCATAAGTCTCCTTGCTTTGCAGCATAAAATGATCTCAACATGCCAAAACAAGGAAGGTCAGTGTTTGTAAAAAATGTCCTTTTCCAAGGCCTCACGTGAATTAGGCTTGTCATGGAAAACTGTTGTCATGACACCTTGGCCGCAAATCAGATAATATTTTCTGAGAAGACTGAGCCCTCCTCCACAGGACTGTAATTTCTTGGTTGGTGTCTGAACAACAACGATAAGACGAGTAATGAAAGGATTTATTTCCTTCTTCCTCCACAAATGATCAGCAACAAAATTACTACAGTAATACATACGCACGGCCAAAGATTAGTTGATGAAGAACATGAATGTTTTGCTGCATGTGAGCCATAAAGTTAAGTTAATGACTCCACAAGATTACAGTAAACTATAAAGTCGTGTGCTTGTAAAGCAATATACTTGATGTTTACCTGCTTTGTTTTTGATTTCATTTTGACCTCAACAATCAGATGCAGATATGACCTACATACTTAGCAGATTTATTATTTAGCTTGAGTTTGTAACTCATAATGTTTTGTTTGAACGTAAATTGAAGTTGCTTTATTTTTTTTCTTTATCTTTTTTTCATCAAATTGGTATTATATAAACATCAAACAGATCTTTCTGTTGCACTCCTTTAAATTAAAGCTATATAATTTCATGAATGTTAGTTTATAAACTAACATTCACGAAATTATATAGCCCTAACCCCTAACCCTAACCCTAACCCCTAAGGAGCAATGATAAGAAGCGGTACTGATACTTTTAGAAAATCACCTCACATGTAGTACTCATTGATTTATGTTAGGTAAATTGTATTAGTAATTATCAAATATTTGTTGTATCATGTAGCCTTGTAGTTACATTTAGATAATGTTTCTGTGTGTTAAATAACTTTGATTCTATCCTGAGACTTCCCTGGGAAATAGGGGTGACAGCTACTCTCAGCAGCTGTTGCCCTGCAGGACTTCCTACAAGACAGAGGTGTTAATTGCTCCCAGCAGAGTTTTACATGCCTGACAATAAACTCTGCTCTGTGCTTCTTTGTGATACAAAGCCGTTGCTTTGAAGCTATGCAACGTGTCTTATTCAACGCCGTTCTTGGAAGCAAAAGGGATCTAGAGTATAGATAACATGTGTCTAGAAGTGAATGTTATTTAGCGCTGCAACCATGTGATGAATGCTTTGACTCCACCCTTTTAGAGTTGCAGCGCCCCTTGTGGCAGGGTTCCTAAAGATCAATAAAAGAGAGGAACAGACAGATGTGTTGCAGAGCGGTCAGAGATTTGTAACTGTAAACACATCTCTGTCTGCTCTCCTCGCGAGAAACAAAGAATCTAACTCTCTTGTCTTTCCTGTATTTGTTTAAATTGTCTCTAATAGGTATTTAGACCTGACAATTTAACTGATAATAAATCCATTTCATGTTTTGCATCCAGTAGCGTAGCCAACACACTGGATTCACTGGGTTGAGAATATTTGTTTTTCTTCACTGATATTAGTTGTTTGTTATGATCGATGGGCATTTGCTGTTATATTTTGATTACTTTTAAGTCCTGAATTATTGTATAAATGGTCTTACCATACTCAGTTCATTTCATTATTGCTAGAAGAGTGAGAACATTTCCGGTTTACTAAGAATCTGCTTTACTAGGAATAGCACCTGTAACTACAAACTGAACAAATTAAGTGTGTTACAAACCATGTTTATGGCCTAGCTATGCTAATTACAACTTGAACTGGAACTGTTCCTCTCAGGCCAGATATGAACCCCGCTCTGACTGGAAGGCAACAAAATCTGACTGGTTTAAATGTTCTTTACTGGTTTCTGTCTGTTTTCCATTCCCTGCTCTTTCTGCATGTTTAATATCTGGATGTTCCTGGATGTTTAATATTTTGTTTAACTCAATTCAGTTTACTCAATTCATAATAAATGTTGTCACAAAGCACAGTAAGCTCAGAAATTATTCAAGACTGCAATTACAAAATTTTGGGAAATATCTACAGATGAGACAAATGTGTTACCTCAAAAATTTAAAAGACTGTAGAAAATTATATTCTGAATGCCGCGTGATCAACACACTGCCTCTCAATTTCATAAGCTGTTAAGTTATAATTTGAGTAGTGAGTTGACAAACATTAAACTTTTATGGCAGAGAGATTTGAGAATAGAGTATACAAAAGAAAAATGGTTGAATGTTCTGTTGTTGTACAGGGGAAAATACGATTGATATAAACCTTTTTAAATGTATATAAAAGTCTCTTAAAAACGGATAGAAATTAAATGGGAGGATAAACATTGTTTTCATGAGTGAATAATATTACTAATATAATAATTCCTATACATTGATTAACACACTGTCCATTGCTTCCATGATTGTTCTTCCATTTGTATAAGATCGAAAAACCCTGTTGGCCTTTTGTTGTTTTTTCAGGGAAAAAACTACCTTATGGTCCCAGATTAATTGGCACAAATCATGGATCCACAGTGGACCAAATCACATCGTCTCCAGACTCCCCTCCACATTCGACCCGTTCCAGTTTGCCTACCGCCGAAACCGCTCCACTGAGGACGCCATCTCCTCCGCCCTACACCTGAGCCTGGCTCACCTGGAGGAGAAGAACACTCATGTGCAGATGTTGTTCCTGGACTTCAGCTCAGCGTTCAACACAATCATCCCCAACACAAGCATCTGGCAGGAAAACTGGGACACCTGGGCTTCAGCACCCCCCTGCACAACTGGCTGCTAGACTTCCTCACCGACAGAGGAACTGATCAGTCCAGATCAGACAACACACCTCCGATGTCATCACCCTCAGCACAGGCTCCCCTCAGGGCTGCGTCCTGCTGTTCACTCTGATGACACACGACTGCGCCCCCAGGTTCGCCACCAATCACATCGCGGACGAGTAGGGAAAAATAACCTCTTTTTCTTCCAGCTAAGAGACTTTGTTAAAAAAGAAACAACTCCACTCAGGGACACTGAGGTTTCGGGCTTTGAAAAACTGTTTTTCAGAACTTGTGAAGTGTCACTCAGTATGTGCTACAAAACATTAAAATGTCATAAGCGTCACTTATCAACTCTGGCCCAGGCCTGTGAAGCTGAATATCCAGATTACTGATGAAATGTGGAGCAGTATTTGGAACTATGCCAGAAAAAAATACTACTTGTAATCGCTGCTGGGCGTTGCAACTTAAATTATTGGCAACTTAAATTATTGGCTCACTTAGAGCTTACTTGGCCCCAAACCAGGGTCATCTTTACTGTTGTTATTAAACAAAAAAAATTAATAAACATATCTATAAAAAAATAAATAAAAGCAGAAAAAAATGTTTCATTTTCATCATACATGCGTTTCAACAAGAAAAATTGCCTAAAAGGGACCAGAAGAGGGTAAGTTGAGTTTTTTCTAAAAAAAAACTCAACTTTTTTACCTACTAACTTTTTTCCGCTACTTTAAAAAATTAAGGTAGCGGATGGGGTCAAAATGGGTGAGGTAAAATGTCTCATAACTTTTTTGAGAACATTTTTGACTTCTCAAAACTTTGAATTTTTTTTGACAGAATGTTTTTTTTTTCTAAAAGTTTTCTGAGTTTGAAAGTGTAAATGTCAGTCATGCATAGAAAAGTTAGAATGTCAATATTTTTTAAAATTACTGCACACTTCATTTATAAATAGCTAATAGAGACTTGATTAGGTCATAGGAGCTGTAAGGTTTCCTGCTTGTACTGAGAACATGAGCTATAAAGGGCATTTTATATAAAATTGATTATTATCATTATGATAATAGGATATCCTTTTCTTGCTACACAACCTTTGGATTTCTATGAAAAGGTCTAATGAGTCTACAAATAAAGTCCATATATAAATTTCTGTGAAAGAGAGAGGGTCTTTTCAAGATTGAATAAAGTGTTACAGTCGCTCCCGGTCAGAAAGAGTCTAGAGAGTTGTGTGTGTTTGAGACCCAAAAACATGTAAAGTCTTCCAGAGTCCTCATGCTGGGCAGCAACTTGTTCCTTCAGCCTGTTTCCTTTAAAGAGCAAACATCAACTTTCTTGATGCTCTGTGGATTTTGCCACCATCATGGAACCGTGTGATTATGAACTGGGTCAAAGGTCTGTGTGTGCTGAAATTCCCCACTCCCCATCTGTGGTTAAGTCTAATTAAAATATCAACATTTTTAATGATAAAGGTCATAATTATCCAGGTTAATAATAACACTAATGAGAAACATGATAAAAAAAAAACGTCAAACAATTTTCCAGATATCACAATCTGTTGGAAGAAGGTGCATCTGATCTCATGCGGACAGAAACATATTCCCCTGATATTTTTAGTAAATACCTAAAGAGTCAGCGCCATCGTGTGGTCATTGTGATTTACTGCATTGTCTGGATGCTGCACAGCATGGAAATTGCATCTGAAAACATCTCAAATTTTATTGGCTTCTCCATGAAACTCAGCAAAACGAGTTAGTCAGTTTTAGGATGAAGATCTCAAACTGGGGAAAAAATGGCTGAATAGCAATAGGTGAGAAAACAATCTTAGAACCAGCAGAGAATGTTTTGTAAATTTGCTCAGAAACTCAGTTGTTATTGTTTTAGAGAAAAAAAAAAAATCTATCAGCCAGGAAAAATACTGCATCTCCTTCAAAGATCAGGCGACAGCTATGCTGTCCAAAGTTTTTGCACCACAGGCCAAAATTTGCAAGTTATAAAACAAAATGGCCCCTGAGTGTGTTTAACTAAAAAACACAGAAGAAAATCATTTTTGCACTTTGCAAAAAGTACAAACATTTTGACCTTAACGGAAGGTGTACAGTTTTTGTTTTGCTTTTTGGTCTGAATATTTTCTATTCTGTTAGAAAATGTTTTTTGTCTATTCTAATGAAAACGCCTTTCTTCTAAGACCCTCAGCTAATTTTAATAAATGGGTGTCCAAATTTGTTACAGACCAAAATGTCATTGAATATTTATTTTAAACTAAAAAGAAGGCTAGCAGAGTAAAAATACTTTGTGTTGCATTACATTTCAGAATATGTAAATGTGTAAAAATTACAAGTGTCCATCGGCTCCACTTTCAGGAAGGTTGAATTTTTATCACACCCTTGGATCCACAATTAATTATTCCAATGGCCACAAATGGCCCCCAGGCTGCAGTTTGGACACCCCTGGACTACAACAAATGGATTTTCATGCACACAGGTGTTTAGTTCTGCAGGGTCACTGCAAATAAACTGATTTAAAAACTAAGGACACGCCCAGCTTTATAAAAAATGTTTTATTAACACTGTACAACAGTCTTGAGCATGTGCAAAATGTAAAAAAAAAGAAAAAGAAAAATCCAGTTATGCAGAAATTCAAGGACAGCAGGTACAAAATCAAACATGAATTCACATAGTAAACGTTGTGAGAGTCGAGACCCTTCAGATGGATCTGAAATGTAAATGATTAGAGAAAAAGGAAGCAGAAAGATTTTAGCTTTTAGTAGAAAGAGAAGCAACAATAACAGGTTGTACGTAAAAGAGAACAATAAAATCCTCCAGGTTGGAACCACCCGTTATTCACAATTTTAAAGTACATACAGGACTGACAAGTTACATGTTCCTGACTGGAAGTTCAAAGTAAACAGTTTCCATTAAAATGGAGCTCATAATCACAACCACAGGTTAAACCTGAGAGTCTCAGTAGCTGGAGCGTTGTTTTACTTTCACCAAGACGCAACGCCTGACTCTCAGTGAACGGCTCTGAGGAGGAGACAGACAGTGAAGTGTTTCCAGTTCCGAGTTCTGATCCGAGGTGTGTGTGGTGCCATCGGACATGCGGGTTTCCAACTCGGCATGAAGACTTTCCACATCTGGTTCCTTGAGCCAGCCAGCAGAAACACTTGCTCTGGTTTTAAACCTGGAGTCTCTCCTCTGGTGAATGATGACTGAACGTTTTCTGTCATTTCATCTGGAGCAGCTTCATCTTGTTTCCTAACAGAGCAGGAACAGGAAGGGTTAACTTTGATGAAGTCATCTGTGAGAGTGAATGTGTCAGAGAGCAACACGAACCCAGTCCTTTGAGAAACTTGTTCACGCCGCTCGGCTCGGGTTCTAGACACGAATCCAGATACTCAGCCACTCTGGACTCATAGAGTCCTGGGAGGAGAGCCAGGACGGAGAGGTTAGCCAATCAGAGTTAAACATCAACTAAGGGCAAATATGTTCACACATTCTCTCAAACTGCTGCACAATAAAGTTTTAAAGGTAGTTTTACTGAGATTTTAAAACATCATGAACCTCAGAAGGAAAAAGCTGGATTTTATTTTCAGGTGTTAGTAACAAAGAGAATGCAAATGAAAGCCACACTTTTCAGACTTTCACTGTTTTAAATGAAAACACTGTATTATTTTCTAGGGTTGAAACCGTTAATCAAATTAATCATGATGAAAAGATTATTGAAATAATCCTCAACTAATTTAGCGATCGATTAATTGTTAACTGGAGTAAATAGATTCAGAAAAAGGAAGGAAGAACAAAATACTCAGAACCAAAACTGTTTAAAACTAGATACATTTTGCATTTAAGATAAAAATAAAATTCTGTAAATATGTTCTGCCCAGTACTTCCACACTTTCAGCTTCACCTGGTTCAAATGATGTAATAAATAAAATGTTATTAAATGGTTACATTGAACAGAAATGTCTTAAATTTCACATGTTGATGTAAGAAATATCTGCAGATGCATCCTTTGCTCCAAATGATCAATCAAAAACTAAAGGAATGATGCGTTGTTGCATTTTAAGCAATAAAATGTTTCATTTGTCATTAAAAGGGACTTGAATTATTTGTTTATTTCTATCTTTTAATGCATAATAATATTGCATAAAATAAGCTTGACCTAAGATAGAAAATATGCACCACATTTTTTTTATTGGATCAACCAAAATAATTTTTACTAAAATAATCATCAGCCTTATTATTTATGATGATCTGTCACATAAAGTTTCAGGAAAATGCTCTGAAGTTTGTGTCTGTAACAGGACAAAACGTGGGGAAAAGAAAATAAAGGGTGAGAATACTTTTACAAGAAACAGTAATGACCTGAGGTTGAACTTATGAAAATATTAGGGATGCTCCGATCAGGTTTTTTTGCTCTCGATTCCGATACCGATCACTCATGACAGGAAAACTCACTGCCGATCACCGATCATTGCCCATCACCTGGATTGGCTGTTAATTTTTCACTTTATGTATAAATGCTACTATGTGATCTGTCAAAATGTAAAAAATGATGTGGTAATAAATTCACCTAATTTAGACACAAAACATGGAAAATACTTGCAGGCACAATACAGCAGCTATTCAGTCAAAATGACAACTGAAAAACCTGCAATCAGTAAAACAATATTCAACAGTAAGACTCTGTACCCTAAATTATACATGAGTCAAATAAACCTCACAACACTGTCTATATCAAATAATGTCAAGTAAAAAAGAAACATTCGTTCTAAGTCAAATGCAGGCTGCATTAAAATAAACGATCCTTAGTTACTAAATCAAAACTTCCTGTGAGAACAGCTAGCTGAGTAATCCTGGTTCTGATTGGTTGTTTCTGACTGAGTTTAGTAATTCTGCACAACACATGGAGGAGGCAGAGGAGATCGATTTTTTTTCAGAGATTATCTGTCTTATGTTAGGACATAGCAAAAGTTTTAATACATATTTAAAATCTTTTTTGTTTATGTTACATGCTGCAGCTTTAAGCAGACGTTCGGTGTGACAGTTCAGTCTGGTGGAGGTTGAGCGGCTCCGTGTGTGAAATATTACTACCAGCAGCGTAGCGCAGCGGTCCAACAGCGAGAGCAGAACCAACATTTTACACCAGGGGCACCCAAAGTGGGTCCTCGGGGGCCGGCATCCTGCACCTTTTATTCTCTCCCTGGTGGTAGTAACAACCTTTAGCATGTCGATGTTCTTCGTTGGTCATCATTTGATCCAGGTGCGTTAAACCAGGGAGAGAACTAAAACATGCAGGATGCCGGCTCTCGAGGACCCACTTTGGACACCCCTGTCTTACACGGCTAACTCGTTGACTTCAATTATTTATCGGATTATTAGCTTAGCTTTCTGACCGTCATGGTCTTCCGGGTGAGTGTTGGTAGTTGTGCGCTGCTATCTGGCTGCTCTGGAATTCCTTTTTTTCCTGCATTGAGCCTCGATGTAGCCAAACTCCGTCAAGTGTTGGTTTTTTAAATGTCATATTAGATTCGTTGTGTTGTTGCATTTTGACGTGTTTCACCCCCGACGTAATTTTCCGTCGCAACACGCAAACTTCCCCATTCACTCTCAGAGCGTTATAGTTCCACACAACATTGCTTAGAATTTGTTGCTGCGCGCTTGCGCAATGTGAAGGAAAGAGGAGATAAGCTGCACACGCAGGCTGCGATGTTAGATGCAGGTGATCGGCAACAAGAGACAGTGATCGGCGATGACACCTTTTCATGGAAATCGGCCGTTATTATCGGTGGGCAATCGATCGGCACACCTCTAGAAAATATTAAATATGTAGCTCTCCTTTCTAAAGTTGTTTTTTGAACTTTAAATTACTAGACACATATGAATTATTGGCAGAATATTATATCTCATATGAAATGTCATTCCCTCATGTTTTTTCCTCACAACTAATTATGTTGTCTATTTTGGGGGAAACAAGAAAATAAAGTGGGATCTGAATGATTCTTCAGAAGGAAACATAAAAACTAATAATAATAATAAAGTTCCTGTTATTTATACTAAATGCTGTCTGATGACCAACTAACATTAGAGAGCTTCATTTAAATATGAGCAAAATCTGGCTTGTTTTAGAAGACATAAACTGAGCGTTTAAAGATGAGTTTTGCTGTGGTTGTGAACATCTTCACCTCTCCCTCCTCCCTTGCGCAGCTCTTTGTCCTGGATGAAGCCGGCGAACATCTGTGTCTCCATGAAGAGCTGCAGGAACTGCCGGACTCCTCGTGAGGGATGAGACTTGCGAAAACTTTCCCTCTGCAGCTCCTTGGCTCCACCGGCAGCCTCCACCATGTGCAGAGGATAGTGGCCCACCAGCTCCACGAAGAACCGGACGAAAGCCTCGGACAACAGGGCGCTCAGGTCGGCCGGCCGCTCTGACGGAGCAGACAGCAGGTTTAACCACTCCACCAAGAAACACTTCATTAAAACATCTAATAATTAATTAAAACATCTAATACATCCTCTTTATCACACTGCCCTGCAAATATATTTAAAAACTCTTGAGGTTTTCACACATTAAAACAACAAAGGTCAATGTGTCTTAAAGGGGCAGTATCATGTTTTGTCCAGGCACAATGTATTATTTTATAACACAATAAACTAACTGTCTTACCTCCAGTTTTTATAAAAATGCTGTATATATCAAATATGACTTAAAAGAAATGTGACTTTGTAGCCTTGAAATTGGGCATCTGTCTCTTTAAGAAGCTCCTGCTCTTTCTGAAGCTCTGGCTTCAGGAAGTCATCCCAAAATGGCTCCTCTATTAATCCTTTAACAAAGTTTTTACCATCATTTTACGGAGCAGTAGCTCCTACAATGACGTCAGCAGTTCCACCAGCTGTTTGCTAAGTGCTGCAGGCTAGTCTGAAGGAGCTGAGTGGGAGGAGCTGCTCTGTGGGGCTGAAGATTGGTAGCTTGGAAACTGCAACTCTGAGGAGGAGCTGCGTCTTGAAGGCGGGGCTAGGTTCAACCAGGCGTTTTGCGCCCTGTTTCCAGGATTATGTGAAGAATTAGCTTTTCACCACACACAGCATGTAGGACATGAAGCAACTTTAGGAAAACGTTAGAGCATTACGCAGAGCTAAACTACCAACAATGTGTAACTCAGAATTAGAATAGTTCTGTCAAAAACCACATTTCACTTTTCTTTGACTGCTTAGTTCTGCTTTCTGCCACCTAAAACCTCAGACACCATGAGGAGGTAAAACAGTGCAGGTTAAACAAACCTCCACATGCGTCTCTGCTGTCCTGTCTCAGGATGTCCTCTCTGTCCTCCAGGACCTGTTGCAGCGCCGCCTGAAGTTTGCTGGGCAGAATGCAGTCTTCATCTCCGAGCTGCAGCACAGAGCAGGCAGACACTCACATCCAGTCTGCATCACCCTGCATGTCGTTACTTTGAGCTTCAACACATTTACAGTGGCACTAGCAAAAACATGCTTATATTGGGGTCTGCCACACCAAAGCATAGAAGAGCATTGCCTCCCTGCAATGCATGGAAGGCACCTATTACTCTACACCTCAAAATAACTGCCGCTTCCTTTTCTCGGTTAATGCGGCTCGTACCGCTGCATGCATTCCCACATGTGGCTGGATCTCGGCATGGGGGCTATTACTTCTGTTGGCATTTCGTACTCGAAATGCCAACGTACTCACGTAATTAGTGAAAAACGTGCCAAATTCAAATCAAAACAAATTCTAACTGACACTGTTTTGTGGCCAGGGTCGCATTCGAAAAAAATCCGACCTGTGCTGTTCAGACTGTCATGAAAAGATCGGATACAGGTCACATTACGTCAAAAAAAAATGGGAATTGGGTCACTTAGACTCAGCCTTAGACTCAAAGCAGAGATAGAATTTTGTCTCCCCCTCTGTGTCTCACTCACACATGACAGTTTTCAGACAGGATTAATTACCATAGCAATAGAACACTGAGGAGGACAGAGATGTAGGCCCTGTTTACATGACAATGATAAAACGAAAATGGAATTTTTGTTTCGTTTCTGTTAACACATTTACATGAAGACGTTCTAATTACAATCTTTTTTTACACAGTAACGGTACACATCGAAAAGGTGTAATGTTCTCGCCACGACACTAGTTGGTGCTAGGTTCTTTGAAGCTAAGTGAGCATGTATTTAAAAAAAAAAAGAAGTTCTACTTGAAGGCACGTCGATTCTCGTTTCCCCATCAGGTACCGTTCCCCCAGAGATTGGGGGAAAACACGCACTATGTGCGTCTGATTAGGGCGCAGTTGGAAAAAAGTGGGATAATTTTGCTGAAACACGTTGTTTGAGCTTTCACAGTGTCCGTAGTTCTCTAGCGGAGAGCGCTGAACAAGCCAGTGCTTGTTATGATGAAAAGTGTTTTAAGTTCCAGTTTTAGATTTTGAAGTGCGTTTTCCAGAAAAACATCAAAAGCACATCATAGCATTTATCCAGAGTTACGGTCTATTCCTCTAAGATTTTTAATGATAACAGGATTCAAAATAAACTAAAGGGTGAATGATATGTGGGAGATTGGTTATTAACATATTAGTGTGGCTCTGCTCTGGGCTCATGTCCTGTATGCTTTTATCACTTCCTTTGTCCCTAAAGCACTCCACCCTGCAGGCGACAAGTGGAGGCAAAGCCGCCTCTCCCACAGGAGCCACGCCCTCCTGCACTATTGTCTCTGAGTGTACACACCTGTATGACAAACCTGTCAGCACACAGATCCACAATGAGAACCTGGGAAGACAGGAAAAAGGAACAACATTTACTTTACAGCTGAATAAATGGAGTTTAGATGAGTCAGAGCAACAGTGTGACTTTCTCATGTTGAAGCATAAAGAGGAAGCAGAGAGGAGACGAGGAGACCTCCAGCTGCTTTACCTCCTCGATGGGCAGCTCCAGCACCTCTGGCAAACACGGAGCCAGCACACCGATGAGGAACGGCGTGGGAGAGCAGCTGATGTCCAGCATGCTGGCTGGTAACACCGGGACAAACGTGTGCTGCCAGGTGAAGGGGTAGAGCAGCGCCAGCACGGCGTGGCCACACCTGGACAGCACACTGAGAGAGGTGAGAGAGAGCAAAACGGTTATAACATGAGACACACCTGGACAGCTGACTCAGGAGAATGAAACTGTGAAAAAAACTTCCCATAAGTTCAACACATTTTGGTACCCAAATGATGTAGTAGTGATATGTCAGCAGGGATACCAGAAGCTGTGGCTGTTGGGATGTTTTGGTTCAATTTACTCCAGAAGACTCAAAGCTTAAAGTATATTGATGAATTTAATCAAAAATCCATTAAATGTCCTAAATCCCAGCAAACAGATGTCCTAATATCACAACAAGCTGATCTCTGATCTGAACCAGCAGCTTTGGGAAAAAAACAAAACTAAAACCATTTTTACATCAAGATTTATTATCACCCCATGATAAAATACCAATGCTGCTAAGGAGCTGACTCAGAACTGGAGTTTATGTGTTCAGAGGGAAATGAAATGAATTCCCAAAGCTCTGCAGGATGCTAACTGTCAGCGTGACGATGTTACTTACCTGAGTTTATCAGCAATAAAGATGACTCTCCTCTCCAGCAGGAGGGAAGCAAACACCTGCAGGAGTTTCCCTACACTGAGACACTGCAGCAGGCTGTCGAAGTCCACATGCTCCAGCCTGGAGTCCACCGGTCGGCACAGAGTCAGAACCTGCAGCAGAACAAACCACTGAGCTCCGAGCTGCAGCACTGTCAGAGTGCTGAACAGGTTACAGCACTGCCTTTAGTCATTTTGTTCCCGGCAGTGACGAAGCAGGTTACAGCTGAATGTTAACATGTAACCCAGAGCAATTAAAGCCTCCAAACGGTCTGAGGAGGTGGCGTAGCTACGAGCCACATGGCTGCTGATCAGGACTTCCTGTTTCTGTGCCGGGGTTACCTCATTCCCAGAGCCGGGGAGGAAACTCTTTACAGTGACGGTGCGTCCGGGGGCCGGGAACGGGGCCTCCATCACGCTGCGCATGAATGTATAAACCAGTGGCGGAGAAATCTCTCTGCGCCGCTCCACCTCCTCCAGGATCTGGACAGAAACACAGACACAACAACTCGCTGTCTTTCAAACCCAACTACAGGACAGGTCAGAGGTCAAACTTTCATAGCCACTAACTCTGAACACATATCCTCTTCACTTCTTCTGCCGAGGCTTCTGAAGCAGAGACGTGAGCAGATTTACGGCACCTTGTAAAAGTATTTCCCCCTGCTGGAGACTTTTCAGCCACAAACATCCGTGTATGCAGACTAAAACCTTTTGACCGAATGGTCTAGTACTCTAAGTACTTTGCCTGGCTCATTTGGACTGTGTGGAAGTGAACGTCAACATTAATCTGATAAAAACGATTTCTTATTCAAGTATTTTTTATACAATATTAAAAATACACTAAAAGATGCAAAGAAACAAATAATTCAATTTTAATGCATTGACAGCAATCCTTACATATGATGAGGAATCATTTGTAACAAATGAAGCAATTAAAATATTTCTAACATGTGAGAAGCCTTAGTGCTGGACTGAACGTGAGATATATTGATTATTCTGCGGATTAACTGGTTATTAATAATAGCAGAAGTTGCTCTGGAGGAGATTATTTAGCAGAATTTGAACCAAGTCACCTGAAGAGTTCAGGATAGAACATTTTACAGACAAAGCTTTGTTCTTGTATTCAAAATGTATATTTTTATACAGTTGTGGTTTAATTGCTGCTCTGAGACCTTTTGAGTCTGTTTACTCAAATGATCAATTAATTGATTACTAAATTAGGTGACCATTTTTTTGAATAATTGATTCATCCCATTAATTGTTGCAGTCCTAGTTAATATCAGTTTTCAATTGTTGCTGCATATTCTTAAGACCTAGACTTTGACTAGGCCATTCTGACACACAACAATCCACACGTCTAATTTAATCTGTAGTTCTGACTAGATGTTTAAGGTTCTTCTGCTGACAAAATACACTGAAGTATTCGGTTGTGTTGTGACAAAATGCAGAAAACAGGATTTAAGCTGCATGAATACTGATCAAGGCAACACACTCAGTGAGTGATTTTACCTTAGCAAACAGGTTGAAACAGCCCAACTTGCTGACAATGCAGTGCACCTCAGGAAGCCTCTTCCCCTTTCCACTGGGCTTGAAAACAGAAAGTTGCACAAGTCAGACAGCAGGGCACAGCAGACATGTTTCACACACAACAAGACACAAACCTGCCAGTTTCTGCTTCCCTTTATGCCAAACTTTACAAACCAAACTACAGCTTTACGGCCAGCAGCAGATTTAAACTCTGCATATTGATGACATCGCTCCAACTGAGACAAAACTCTGATTAATTTGATAAACAATAACAGATGGGTTTGAGACGCTGCGCTAAATGAGACAACACCACCAAGCAGAGGAGGAAGCTGCGACATTCCTTCTGCTGTGTGTCACAAGTTCAGAGCTAGCTAGAGTGTGATTCCTCAGAGATAGTGAGTAATGACGCGGCGAGCTGCCAGGTCATCGCACGCACAGTCACATGAGCCAATAACTCCCATCCAGATGTCAGCACACGTCCTCACTCACCAGGATCTTACGGCAGTAACAAAACCAGCGACTCCCGTCTTCTCCGGTGAGGACAAAGGAGAAGGTCTCACTGGAAATGAAACCGGAAAAATCAGGAACAAGTAAATCCAACAATGAATGTAGCTACAGCCAAATGAGAGCACCAAATATTAATATTAATAATAACTACACTGCCTGGCCAAAAAAAAAGTCGCCACCTGGATTTAACTAAGCAAATAGGTACAAGCCTCCTATTGGATAAGTACTGCATAGGCGATTATCTTTCAGCTGGCAACAAGTTATTTAACCCCAGCTGATGCAATGAGTAAATCCTCATTTCTTAAACAACCATGGCAAAAGACACATCCTGTGGTCGTGGAAAAGACGTTAGTCTGTTTAAGAAGGGTCAAATCATTGGCATGCATCAAGCAGAGAAAACATCTAAGGAGATTGCAGAAACTACTAGAATTGGGTTAAGAACTGTCCAACGCATCATTAAAAACTGGAAGGATGGTGGGGAACCATCGTCTTCCAGGAAGAAATGTGGTCAGAAAAAAATCCTGAATGATCGTGATCGGCGATTACTTAAACGTTTGGTCAAATCAAATCGAAGAAAAACAACAGCAGAACTCAGGAGTATGTTTAATTGTGAACGCAAAAGCATTTCCACACGCACAATGCGAAGGGAACTCAAGGGGTTGGGATTGAACAGCTGTGTAGCCGTAAGAAAACCTCTAATCAGTAAGGCTAACCAGAAAAAAAGGCTTCAGTTTGCTAGGGAGCATAAAGATTGGACTCTGGAGGAATGGAAGAGGGTCATGTGGTCTGATGAGTCCAGATTTACCCTGTTCCAGAGTGATGGGCGCATCAGGGTAAGAAGAGAGGCAGGTGAAGTGATGCACCCATCATGCCTAGTGCCTACTGTACAAGCCTGTGGGGGCAGTGCTATGATCTGGGGTTGCTGCAGTTGGTCAGGTCTAGGTTCAGCAACATTGTGTGCCCAAAGAATGAGGTCAGCTGACTACCTGAATATACTGAATGACCAGGTTATTCCATCAATGGATTTTGTCTTCCCAAATGGAACGGGCATATTCCAAGATGACAATGCCAGGATTCATGGGGCTCACATTGTGAAAGAGTGGTTCAGGGAGCATGAGACATCTTTTTCACACATGGATTGGCCACCACAGAGTCCAGACCTTAACCCCATTGAGAATCTTTGGGATGTGCTGGAGAAGGCTTTGCGCAGTGGTCAGACTCTCCCATCATCAATACAAGATCTTGGTGAAAGATTAATGCAACACTGGATGGAAATAAATCTTGTGGCACTGCAGAAGCTTATTGAAACAATGCCACAGCGAATGCGGGCTGTAATCAAAGCTAAAGGCGGTCCAACAAAATATTAGAGAGTGTGACCATTTTTTGGTGGCGACTTTTTTTTGGCCAGGCAGTGTATTTTGTCTTTTGAATGTTTTAAGTGAGGGTGTCCAATGTGCGGCTCTGGACCCAGCTTTGCTTCACCAGACCGGTGATGGTGATGCGCTGAAAACAAATTAAAAATAAATTCAAATAGTCTTAAAAGTGGAGCAACAACACAAACTGTTCATCTTTTATCAACTACAGGGCCCTTTTGTAGCACATCGCAGGGCTGAAAGTTTTAATCCTAATGAATTGATTAATTAAATAATTGCTAACTAATATACTAATTGATTAACTGGAGTATACAGTCTAAAAAATAGGCAATATTACTGAAACAACACACACTGTCTGTAATTAAGTCACTGTTGTGACTTAAGTAAGTCACTTAAGTAAGTCACAACAGTGCAAAAAATATTCACATTTTATTGCATTTTAGGCACAAATTGCTTATTTTCTTATTTAAAAAGGAAAATTAATTATAAGAATCTTTTAATGTATTTCTAATATTCCATAAAAAAGGCTTAAGTGGTTAAATAAAAAGAATTTGCCACATGTGCCAATTTTTTTAATGCAATTAATCAGTTAATCGACAGATCGACCTCTAAAATGACATACAAATTATTTCTGCTAGGACGTTTCATCAAAATATTGTGCATTTAGTTTGTTTTTATTATTTTTGTATTTTTTATAAGAAGAGATGAAAAATGTTTTTGTGGCCCACGGCTAATTTTAACTTTACATCTGTGAAGTTAAAAGTCCTGCAACAAAAAGTTTGGTTTTAAGCCATGAAAGCTGAGATGAATTTAGGGATTAGAGTTGACAGCCGAAGACATAAACGGAAAAGAGGGGATGGAATAATACACATAATATGGAACAGAAACAAAAGAAGGTATTTAAACCACATTATATAATAACAAATGAAGGCATTAGCTTTGAGATGCTAAAAGAAATCAGTAAAGTGTTTCTTTTACCATTGCGCCCCTGTTGTTTACGGATTTGTGTGTCACTGCGGTGCAGCAGCTGACCTGGGTGTGTGTGCAGATGGCTTCCAGTCCTGGGGATCCGGGAAGCAGAACTTGGGAATCACGTTGAGTTGATCCTCAGCTTCTCTGGAGAGACGGGATGACTTTTCAAACTGAAATGAAACGGTGTAAATAACGTTTAGTTTTTTTCATATATTGTAATGATTTGATGTGCAGGACAGACAAACATCAGCCTGCACATTTCAGTCCAGCTGTTCACATTGTTGTAGTGTTTGGAGGTTTTTATTTGATGACTGACTGAATAAATAAATCAAAAAACCTTATTTACATAGCTGAGTTTCTCATTTGGAAGTTAAAACTGATTATACCGACTGGCATGAAAAGATGCTGATATTAGAGTGAAGTAAATGAGTAGACAAAGCTCGTAACATTTACTGACTCATGCCAGTGTGGGAAATTCCCCTTCCAATCATAAAACAAAATCATCTTAAGGATGCAAACAACAGATTCCATTCACTTAAAGCAATTAAAGCACATTTAGGTTGTCAGCAGAGCAGGGTAATGTTACAGTAAAGGCTCCCTCTAACCATTTTTGGGAACTGCTGAGTAATTTCAGGGGAGTACGTGTTTCCTGTGGCGTTCTTCCGTAGCGACACAACCACAAAGATCTGGAAGAGCTGCTGCTTCTGCTGCTGCAGCTGGATCAGGTCCCTCTCCAGGGTGCGATACCCGGGCCGTCGCCTCAGTGTGGACTGGATGTAAACGGACCTTCCTGCTGAACACATGGAGCGATTATGTGCTAATGCAAAGGAATGCATTTCACCAAGGCTCATTTAAGGAAAGAAAACTGGAAACTGTCCAGGTTCTTCATTATGCTCACACTTTAGTGAGTAATTCTTTCAGACATAAGAGTTGTGAACTCCAAATAGAAACCTTTTATCTTACTGCTGATACCTTTAGTGTTGTCTTCTGGATCGCTCTCTGTCCCGCTGGTCTCCTCTGCTGCCATGAGGAGCAAACATTAGTCAGCAGGATGGGAATGAAAAGCCTCGACAAGTTATAATCACATGAAGACAGTAAGCCTTTGTTTGATAATCATTAGCCTGGCCCTTCCCCTGCTGGCCTTAAGTTAGTGCATTATCAGAAGCTGGGTATTTTCAGCAAGAAGCTCGTTTTAATCTCCCTGATGAAATGTTCTGTTTCAGCTCTTACCTCGTGCAAAGGGCCCTTGGTTCTTCACTCTTTTTCTGCCTCGTTTGTCATCAAAAATTGTCTCAATCTTGGAGATATACTGTGGAGAAATGCAAACACGCATGTACTTCACAGCCTCGTCCATACAGAGTCACGAGAGTAAGGGCTGTAAATCGATTAAAAATCTAATCAGATTAATCACAATTAAATGTTGCATTGTCTCAAACCAAACATCTCAGTTTTCTTATTCAGGAAGGTTTAAAGAAGTTATTTTGTTTCAAATGTAATTTACAAATGCTAATTATAAACTTGTGATTTGGTGGAAGGATAATGTACATACTACCTTGGTTTTTTATCCAAACGTCCAAGCTTAAATATGTACATCCCTTAAAGAAAATACCAGCTGCAACGAACTGACTGAATAAGTGTGAACAACCAAATACTTGGCTGAATCACCTTTTTATTTCAAATTCTCAATTTATTCTTCTTCATGTCAATGAAGTGCAGTGAATCTTATTGGGTTTAAATAAGCCTCAGCTAATTTGCATAATTAGCTGAAGTTAGGGTTTGATGAAGTATAAAAAAGATCAAAAAGATTTGAGAGCATTTGTGATAACAGTGACATCAGAAAACTGGATGAATGTCTAAAAACAATTTAAAAATGCACAGAAAGCTGCCAGGGAGGCTGGAAATAAAGCTGAAGAGGTGCAGGAATTTTTTTCAAACTTTCTCAAAGTTCCAAGTGTGGAGTTATTCCTCTGATTAAAAATCAATTTTTGTGATTATGAATTGAATGAGAAGTAGGATTATAAACGTATCCCAGGGCTTGATTAAAAACTAAAACCTCGAAGGAAATGTGCTGCAGATTCATGAGCCAAGTTGGATGTTTGTGCCAAAACGACTTTAACCATCATCAGAAGAAACCCACAGAGAAACATGGTAGTGGCAGCATCATGTACTGGGGTTACCATTTCTTTTTATCTAGAGTTGGGATTTTTAATTTAATCTTGGTTCAAGAAGCTACATTCAATTCAGAATACCGTATTTTCCCGACTATAGAGCGCACCTCACAATAAGCCGCACCCACAAAGTTTTTTTTTAAAAACTGAAAACGTACATATATAAGCCGAACCGGGCTATAAGCCGCTGGTATCTCCGCCGCTCTCAGTTTTCCATGAGGACCCAGCAGAGGGCTGCGTCCTTAATAAATCCGCTGTTAAGGACGCAGCCCTGCATCTCCAACGGCGAACCATGGATTCATTCACGCTGAGTTTACGTGCAGCGGCTATCGATCTGTGCTGCCAGATCAATAGCCTTCAACTTAAAAGCTGCATCATACGAAATCAGCACTTTCTTCTTTGATTTCCAATTTTGACTTCCAATGATTCACTTCCTGCTAAAGAGCCCCCTGGTGGTTGAAGAAAAATCCACAGAAAAGCTGCACCCAGCTATAAGCCGCATGGTTCAAAGTGTGGGAAAAAAGTAGTGGCTTATAGTCCGAAAAATACGCTACGCACCCTTTATTATCTAAATGTTTCTGCCAGTAAGCAGGAATAAAGAGGGGTTGTATAATTAGAGCGTTACAGTGACTCCAAGTGCAAATTCAAATCAACAAAAGAATAACTTCACTAGAATAAATGACCCGGAGTCCAGAAATCTCCTGAAACTGGGCTGTTCTTAGGTAGATATAGAGAAGTTTTCCATGGCTGAGAAGGAACAAATACTGCAAAGTGAAGATGTGAAGTTTCTGACTCACATCTTGACCTAATGACCTAATGCTGAACCTGAGTTAAGCTGTGAGACAAGATTATTGATCCTTTACAATAATTATGTTAGATATGTACAGTTTTTCTGTATGGAAAAACAGGAATAGGTGGGAAGCATTTTAAATAATTTGCAGTCTCATTTACAGAAAAAAACTTGTTCTTTTTGCCAGGGGTGTGAAATCTACTGTACATTAACATTTACAGAAGTTATTTATCTGACATCTCTGTTTTCCTGCCACCTAAGAAAACATATAGAGGAAGTTTAGACTGCTGCTGCTGTTAAAAGACACAAACGTGAATGACAGAGTACAGAAACAACCAGAATGTTTCTGTAGCATCACTGATCTATAGCTGAGAAACACACACATACTTATGCCTTTTTCAATGTATAATAGACTATAATAACTGATCAATTTACAAGAACAGCACTTTAGAAACGATCTAACAGTTTTTCTGTTTCTGTCTCGTGAAGGAAAAGATTCTAGCAAAAACATGCTAAAGCAAGAGCTAACCATAAACGTCTGGCATTTATCCAACACACTAACTACACAGTAAAAGTGTCAGGCAGGTTTCAAAGCCCCACTCCTCTATTTCTCCCTCAGCCAGATGAATTACCTTGCAGTTAAATTCTGTCCCAGTCCAGCGGCTTCCCAAAGCCATCAGTTAGAAGTTTGTTTTCTCGTTCAAAGAGCCTAAATGTGACAGAAGGACTTGCATTTTGCTTCACCCCTATCTGTTTCTTTCAGCATCCTCTCCTTCCTGCTCGGCAAGTTACCGCGCCTGTCGTTGCTTTGCGACTTTTACCATGACTCATCGTTTTACACGGCAATATTTCCCACTGAGCTGAAGCATTTAGATGCATAAAACGGTTTAGAAAACACAGGCAGCTACCTGAGGAGACCCGTGGGTTTTCTGAGCGCTGCTGTATCGAGGCGATGCTGATTTAGCAGATTCTGTAAAAGTTGAGGATTTGGACGCCAACACCTGAAATACGTTCTTGTCCACTTTCCCAGCATATCCATGCAACGTCTGACCTTTAGGAGAAAACTGAAGCAAACAAAAAAATTTAAGACATGATTTGTATATTGTGACAATCTTTTCTTCTATCAGGTGAGATAGTTACTATTTTACTTTAGGGATACAGAAATAAATAGGGATGTCCTGATCCAATCAAAGTATCATCCTGTGATTATGATAAGAGAATCTTTCAGATTGATTAAACAGCTGTTGTAAATCTACTCTGAGTGACTTTGTCAGCCCCAGTGAGCCATGGAGTGTCTTCTTGTATAACAGCTGCTATTTTATAAACCTTGAACTTTATTCTGCTGAGCTAAGAAATATGAGCTGGAAAGAGAGACGGTATTGGCTGCAGCACAACGTGTCTGTCTGTGTCTGTGACACAGACAGACACGTTGCTATCTCTACCTTGACCCTCCAGGCGAGAATTTACAACAGAACAGAAACTGAGGACATAAAATTAGCAAAATTATGAAGCAGTACTGCTCTTCGTGTAAGGTTTGTCTTATTTACTGGAATGGCAGTGAGACATGTTACATGCTGAATTATCAACAAGTCCTATTAAAACAGATAATAAAAATGCTGTCATTAGCCTAGCAAACTGTACTGAATGATAATGTTAGCAGCAAAAGTGATATAGGAGTTTATTTGAGACCAGAAATGTGTGTCAGGTGACACATATATTTAGAAATAAAAGGTTGTTATCCAGAAATCCCTGTTCAGACGAAATATCTGACACTGTCAAGAAAAACGGGAACTGCTGCGAGAATCATGACTAGAACACAAGCGTTGTACCTACAGCTAAATGATTGAGGTCGATTATGAAAACAGAGAAATAAAATCCTTATTGAGACATTCCTAATAAGTCAAAAAGTTATTTGAATTTCCTTCCTTACCTTTGGACCTGGGGGCCTTATAGGAAGACACATAGTGGACAGCTTGACATCTTCATAGGGGTAATCCCTGATCCCATCACCTGCAGGTAGACAGTCACACAACATGTTGGAGAGAAAAACTGGAAGATTTAAATCATACCAGATGATCTGACATGTCTAAAAACCTTCAAAAACACAATGCAGATTTTAGTTTCTAAGCACTTCAAGAGATGCTGGTGGAAGACTGCCCACTGAAATGCAGGAAAAGGTCTTAGCCACATCCCAGAAATCAGAAATATTTCTAAAAATGTTAAACATTTCTTCTTCTGAATAACATATCTTAGATGAAAAAAATCCATACAAAACAAAAAGACTAAGAAAAAAGCGACTAGTAAGCGTATTTCTAAATAGCTCTAGTGGGAAATGACTAAAATCTGAACTCTTATTATGCCATATTTTGAAAGAAAGATCATAACTGACAGCAGCCAGAGGCTGTGAGATTACCACATGTGTTCCAGGAAAGCTCATACTAAAAAATGTCCATTTAACCAACGGCAGCCACAAACCAGCCAATGATTTCCTGCCTTTGTTGTTATGTAACAGAACTGAGTGATCATAATCTGGAAATAAATTCATTTACTACACCACACAGTCAATGAATGGAATTTGGCTTACACACAATATCCTCATAAATATTGTCATCAGAGTAGGCATGGTAGAGGTCGGGGTGGACATCTCCGTTTCCCACAGTGCCCTGCTGCGCTGTCAGGCGAGTCGCATCTTCATACTCAAACGACTTCCTACAGTAAGGACACGAGAAAAATTGGTTCAATACTTGATTTTAGTTCTATATCCTCTAACATCACGTCTTTTCTGAGTTGTCCTTAAGCTTCTTCTGAGCTTAAAAACAACTTCAACCGAATAACCTGCAGAATATTGACAATCTTTTATGTAGTTTTTAGTTGAAAACAAAAACTGTTTCTGGTTTAAAAACGCCCCAGAAAAGTTCCTCTGTGATGCAAAGCATGAAAGACGACGATAAGCTTTCATGAAATTCAGTGACGGCGCATTCTTACCACATGTACTGAGAGACTCAACAAGAAATTTCCTAATTAATTATCTCTGAATGCTTTTGTAATGTAGAACAGTAGCAGCTAGAAACAGAAACTATTTCTTAACTGCGTTTCAGGATGGTGTAATATTTTCTCCCCATGAAGGTATTTTGTAATGGATAAAAACAGAAGGAGATACTGACTTAATTTGAAGCTATAAAAAAAGAGTCACCTGGAAAAAACAAATAAACTTAAACAGTTAAAGTGGAAGGACAAAAGGTGAAAGAACACTTAGCTTTTAAAAGTCTATTTTTGTGCAAATGTAAGGTTAACTACAGTGAAAAAAAGATGTTGAATGGCCGTAATTCTTCTGATAATAAATATTAGTAAATGAGCTACGCAGCTCATTTACTTTCATGGTGCATGTGGACTGTTTGTGTTTGTAAATGTTTATGACTTGGACCTATCTGTGCTATCAAACTGGGCCCCATCTAGACAATAGAGAAGAAAGCTGCCAGACAGCATGTGACCCCAGCCAGCAATTAAAATCTGACAATACAACCGCCCAGCCACCCCCAGGCAGGGACCCAACCCCAAATCTAACCACCCAGGTAAAAAACAGCACTCCTTGATACTGATTTAACTTAGTTTAATTCATTATAAATGGATTTATTTTCATGTTTACTGGCTTTTTAAAAACACTGTTAGTTGGTTAACCTTTGTAATGCTTTAAAAGCTCCAGCTGTTTTCATTTATTCTGCTCAATAAAAGGCTAGTATGAAATATGGTGGTGTAGTGGTTATCTTCCTGGCCTCACCTGTTCTTCTTATGCCTGGACAGCCCTTCGGTCTGGATGACAGGACACGGTGGAGGTGGGAAGTTCGGCGGCTTCACCACCCTCCTGCTCCTCAGGTTGAAACTGCTGTTGTTGTGAGGAGAGCCGCTGTCCCAGCACGGCTTCGTGTTGTTGCTGGTCCCGCGGTACTGGAATGTGCGCTGGGGTTTGGGAGGGGGCAGCACGTCACCTGCATTGCTCCTGCTGTTCTCCCACAGTAGTCTGTCTCCCTCCAGCTTCCTCCAGAAACCCCGAGACGTGTAGAAGTTTCCAGCAGGCATGTTGTCATCCTGATCGCCAGCTGAAGGAGGTAGAGGCTTGGAGACGATTAAGATGTCAGGAAGGAGATCTGGTTTGGGGTCGCTGTTGGCTGAAAAGACTGGGTAGGCTGAAGAAAGGGTGTCTGTGTTAAATTTGGAAGATGCAAAAGTTTTTGCTGTGCTGTGTTTTCCAGGAGATGGGTTTGAAAATGAAGTAGAGGATTTCTTGAACAGATCTGACTTTCGAGCAGCCACGCTGTGGACGTCATGAGCTGGAGATTCCCTGAAGTCTAACTCTGTGCTTTTTGCTCTTGAGCGGCTATCTCTGGCATGAATTCCGACTCCCAAGCCTTCATTGGAATATCCGTTCCCCAGCAGGTCACTGGACAGCGTTCTGCACACAACGGGAGGGTATGCTTTGAGTCCTCCATCTCTGCTGCTGCTCTGTTGGGTCCGACTCTCCCACTGGGAGATCTTCTCCTTAATGTTGACCCGCTGCCCTGCCGGCCGGCCCTGCCGAACGGTGCTGGCCTCATCCATTCCCCGCCTGCCCTGCTCCACAGTCAGAGCCAGCATGGTGAGACGGGGCGAACCGGCTCACCTCCACTGCTCCATCAGTGAACACAGGAAAGGCCTTTCTAACAAACCGGAGAGCAAAAATCCACTTGATCAGGTGTTTGGTCCAAGTTATGAGCCAACAGACTTAAAGCTGCTTCCTTCTATGTGTCTTCTTGAACCAACCAAGAGTCATTTCTCTCTTGTCTCATTTTGTAAACAATCTGAAAAGAAGCAAAGACAAAAAAATTGCTTTTAAAAACATAATTCCAGCCACCACACTGCGAGGTCACAGGTATCAAAAGGCGACACTAGGACCAGTGATGTCAGTAACTGACATCCGACCACTTTTTTCAGTAACGAGCAATCTAACGCGTTGCCATTTCAAATCCAGTAGTCAGACTACGGTTACTTATTGAAAATCACTTTGCGTTACTATTTTCTTTTGTAATTAAATTTTATTTCCTCAACGCGTCTTGGGGAGTGACCACCGTTTCTATGCGACAGTATCAGCAGCGACAGAAACATAAACAATGGAGGGAAGAGGGAGATGCACATTTTGTTGCTGGAAAAACAGAAACTATTTTGAGTTTCGGTCACCAAGTCCGATTATTATAAGCAGCTTTGAGCTTGTTTTTTTCTAAAATCGCTTGCAGATTTAATGAGTTGCAGGTTGCGGTTTTTGGGCTCGGAAATAAGCAGACATAAACCCCAGAATTTGTCATCCAGTTAGTTTTAGTCAGACTCATGATCCGTCCCTCTTTGTTAATATCAATTTAATATATTACCTCTGAATTACGTCGAGCTTTGCGTTGCGCTCCAGAAAACTGCAAACATTGAGACTAATATGAACAGCGCAATAAACGTGAAAACAGCCAGGAATCAGGTACGTGCGGAGTGGGGGGCAAGGGGGTTTCAGCCCCTGCCCCTTTTATCCTTGATGCCCCTAGTGCCCTTTTTGAGTTTTTTATTTTTTTCAAAAAAATTTTATTTTTATTTTTAATCTGTATGTCAGAAAGCCTGTTTGTGCCCCTCAGCAATAATATTTAGCTAAATATAATAATTTAGTAAAAATAAACTAGTCTGGCTGCCCTCAGTCTAATAATGACTCTCAGAACCTCCATGTTGTTCAGACTCCAGGTCCATGGTGAGGAGGAGGGGGCGGATCTGTGCCCTCTAACTATCAAATTATGGACAAGAATATTTTTTCATACACTGGTTTGTGAATAAAAACGTAGGTCTGATGTTGACGTTAGAAAAACTGTTTCTATTTATATTTTTATAATCGTCCTTGCAATAGCGGGAAAAACCCGCCTCGCCCCTAAACACAGAAAGGTTTCAGCTGCAGAGGAAACTTCTGACTTTAACTTCATCATTCTGCTAAAAGCCCGGTTCACTACAGGCAGTCTGAGTCGGTCCACTGACAGATATAAAGAATATCTGTCTTTATATCAGACATGCTGATATAAGACACGGTACCGACTGTCACCGCGAGTCGCAGATTAAAACCCCAGTACCACCTGGTACCACCTGGTACCACCTGCTGACTGTTCGCTCTGCTTCTCCTTAACGTTTCTACCAGGCGGTTTAAAGCCACTGCTGACGGGATCTGGCCTGGAGGTTCTGGGCTGTAAATAGAAGTTATTGCAGAACCTCAAACCTTTAAGGAAGATTCGGCCCAGAGCATTTAGAGTTCACAAAATAAACATCAGAGAAAATATTGTAGCAATAATTAGAACCGCAGCAAAAAGCCAAATATGCCACAATGAAATTAATCAAAACGTCTCCAAAGCATCGGCGGACTGACAGGGGCCACCGGGGAATTCCAGGTAGATTCCAGGTAGATTCCAGGTAGATTCCAGAGATGCGCATCGCAGCGGCTGTTCATGCAGGGCTGGCCCAAGGTAATATGGGGCCTTAGACAGAACCCCTCCGCCCCCCCTGAAACTCTTCCTACTAAGAACATCAGCATTGCCAACATGTTTAAATATAGATAAGGTGAATCTGTGAGAGGGAGACCAGGTTTATTGGCCGAGTTTAAAATCAATCACTGATTATTGGTTATTTGCTGTGATGTATTTGTGAACAAACCCAATTCAAACACAAAGATTACACCATATTGCAGCCATGGTAACACAACAATCAAACTATCAAGACGATTCTTTAAACTTTTACAAAGTAAACTTCCTAATTAAATCCTAAATGTACTATTTATTTTTCTCAGCTGAATGCATTAAATAAAATGTAATAACATTTTCATTCTCTATAAATGATGCTACAGGTTTAGATCTATGGTTTGTGTTACAAATAAACCATTTCTAGGGGCCCCTGAATGTCTGGAGGCCCCTTAATGGCCCCTACCAGCAGCTACTGAGTTTTCTTTGCCTTGATATTCCAGTCTGATAATTCTAGGTCTCAGAGGTGCTAACATCAAACTATTATATAGAGTTAACCCTTTAGAGCTTTTTGGATCTATAAATCAGTCTGCAGCCAGGTTTTTCTAGAGGTTAAATAGATATTATTAGGGCTTCATTAATAAAATGGCAGCAAATTAGCTTATTTCATAACTTTATAACCAGAGACCTTCTCTCCTCTGGCCTGTTTAACAGCTACAGTCTCAGATCAACTCAGCCCTCCAGGACTGTCAGCAGCAGAAACAGAAACTTTATACCTGTTGGGGAAAATATACTACATTTGCTTTGCATTGTCCCCGCATGATGGCAATGATATAGTAGGATCCAATTAGATTCTGATTAATATGGGTTGTTGCTATGTTGTTGTACGGAGTTTTTGTTCAATGTGCCCCTTTTTAAAATTTGAGCCCCTGCCCCTCCAAAGGTCTCTGCACGGCCCTGCCAGGAATGAACGTGTCTGTAAAGTTGTGCAACTAAACATCATTATAATCAGTAATATTAAGATAAGTGTCACAAATCTGTGCAGCGGGACATCTGAACACCGCAGCAGGTGTTCTGTGCACTGCGCTCTGACAGCAAACACAGAGCCGTAACGCAGAACCTGGACGCTGGGGCAGGGAGTGGGAGGGGCGACTAAAATCCTATTTATAGTTTTCCAGACAATACTGCAGCACACACGCACAAACTACTAAAGTTTTTTTTGTACCGTTGTAACCAGTAAATAATCTCCCCTTCAGTTCAATCACATAAGTGGAGACACATTGTTGATGTTAGCATTATAAAATAACTTGCAATTAAGTATTGGAAAAAGATCAATGTAGTTTTCACAGGTAGCAGAGCGTTGTTGTTAGCAGCTGCTGAAAGTAACTAAAAACGTTACTTTTAATGTAACTTAGTTACTTTACAAATCAAGTAATCAGTAATCTAACTAAGTTATGTTTTCAAGGAGTAATCAATAATCCGATTAAAGTTACTCTTTCAAAGTAACTATGCCATCACTGACCAGGACAGTTTAAAAAAAGGTGGAGTGAGGAACAGAATAGGGGTGGGTAAAATAATTGAAGAATCGATGCATCGCAATAATTTCACGCAAAATTCATAATCGATTAGGGGGCTCCTCAGAATCGATTCACCTCCTGACACGTTGGGGGCGCTGCGAGTTTGGTTACTGTGCTGAGCACCTGAGCGCATAACAACAGTCATGGCGAGCAGCTGTAGAAAGCTAACTCTGTCAACTTTTAAGTCAGATGTTTGGGCTCATTTTGCTTTCCCGTCTAAATCTGGAACTCAAGAAGTCGACAAAAGCAAGGTGGTATGTAAGCTGTGCCAGAGAGAATTAAAGTACTGCAGTAACACGACAAACCTGCGCAACCACTTAACCAGATACCACGCAGATGCGCTACAAAAACCCGAAGCACAACCTGTTGACTCCAAACGGACACAAATCGACAAATCATTCATCTCTAAACTTCCGCCAAGCTCTGCCCGTGCACAAAAAATCACAAAGTCTGTATTTGCAAGGACCTACGACCGTACAGTGTTGTTGAAAACAAGGGTTTTAAGAATATGCTAAAGATACTCGAACCACGCTACACAATACCAACACGTAAATACATGACAGAAGTCGCTGTGCCGTCACTGTATACAGAGGTGAAGACAGCCGTTTTGGAGTCGTTAAAGTCGGCCGAAAGAGTTGCTCTGACGTGTGATGGCTGGACCTCGAGAGCGACTGACCCCTACGTAACCATCACTTCTCATTTCATATCGAACGAGTGGGAATTGGTGTCAAATGTGCTTCAGACCAGGCCCCTTCATGCAAGTCATACAGGTAACAATATAGCAAACTTGTTGACAGAGGCAATAAATGAATGGGGCATAACCGGAAAAGTGCCTGCTGTTGTTACAGGCAACGCGGCTAACATGCTAGCTGCTGTCGGTCTCACTGATCTATTGCATGTTGGCTGCTTTGCCCATGTGCTCAACTTGGCTTCGCTGGCTGCTCTTAAAACCCCTGCAGTCACACGGCTTCTGGGCAGAGTGAGGCGCATCTCTGCTTTTTTTCATCGAAGCACTTTGGCCTGTCATGCACTCAAGAAGAATCAAAAGTTGTTGGACCTCCCACAACACAAGTTAGTGACTGATGTCTCTACGAGATGGAATAGCGCTTTAGATGTGCTGGAGAGATTTTTGGAACAACAACCAGCTGTCTCTGCTGCATTACTTGCACCTGAAGTGCGAAAGCAGGAAAAAGATCTATGCTCCCTTACAGAGACAGACATTACAGCAGCAGAGGATATTGCACAGGCTCTGAAGCCATTAAAGAAAGCCACCTTGGTGATGTCTCAGGAAAGCACCCCAACTCTGTCTGTCATTGCACCTCTAAAAGAAAGACTTCTAGAGGAGATGCAACCATCATCCAGTGACTCTGCAGTGGTGAAGGAAATGAAGATTGCTATGTGCAGGGATCTCCAAAAAAGGTATTAATATATATATATATAACTTTTTTGCAACACAATGAAATATTTTTTTTTTTTTTTTACCCCTCCAGGGGGTCTTTTGTGGGCTCTAGTGTCCCTTATACGATAGTAGGCTGACAGGAAACAGGGAAGGAGAGGGGGGAAGACATGCGGCAAATGTCGTCGGGTCCGGGAGTCGAACCCGCGACGGCCGCGTCGAGGACTCAAGGCCTCCAAATACAGGTCGCGCTAACCCCTACACCACCACGGCACGCCCACAATTAAATAATTTGTCATTAATATTTATTAAAAACAATGATTATGGTGTACACAAAGTCACTTAAAATTTTTTTAAGGTACCTGGGTCTGAAGGATGAGCTCTCCATTGCTGCTGCTCTGGACCCGAGGTTTAAGGCCCTACCTTTTCTGTCAGATGATGATGAGCGAGAAGAAGTGTTCACGCATCTTATAGCTCTCACTAAAGAATTGGCCACTGTTAAAAGCTCAGTAAGTACTAAAGTATAAATAAAAAATGCATTCTATCACATACACACCGAATAGTTTTGTTTTGTTGTCTTATGGAATGCTATCATGCTATCGGTCTGCAATTATTTGAACACTGGCAAATTAATATACTTTTTATTTTAATGATTTAGCCCTACAATGCATGTTAAATAAGCTATTTGAAATGATAAAGCTCTTCTTACCAATGCGATTATTTTCTTTTTTTTTTTGCAGCAACAGAGTGGGCTGATGGATGAAGACCGTGAGGCAATTGAACAGCAGGGAGAGCCGGTTGATGACCCTTCTGGACCATCACCAAAGAAAACAAGGGACTCTTGTGCTCTGGCTGATCTTTTTGGAAGCGCATATACAACTCCAGTAGCAGTGTCCAGAACCACAGATACCAAGGCATTGGATGAGGTGGTGCGTTACAAAGAGGTACAACCACTGCCACTCTCCACAAATCCACTCAACTGGTGGAGAGAGCACGAGGGGGAATACCCTTTGTTGTCATGCCAAGCTAAAAGGTACCTTTGCATCCCAGGCAGTAGTGTACCTGCTGAAAGGATCTTTTCCACAGCAGGTGACATAGTCACAGCCCAGAGAAGTGCATTGAAGCCTGAGCATGTGGATCAGCTGCTTTTTCTGAACAAGAATCTCCACGTGCCCACTTAGTCTGTAACCAGAAATGAAGAACTGTACTGTTACAGTACAATTCTTTATTTCTGGCTACAGTACTATAGTTCAGTTCAAGATATGTTCAAAAATTAGAGGTTAATCACTACATGTTCAAAAGCTAAGAATGTTTACAAGCACTAAACTTTTTCAGTGCAATTCAGTTGAATACAACCCTATGATTTGTGTTTAAATCTGCACTAATATGCACAGATGTTATTGAAATGCATTTTTATTTATATTAGACTTTCAAGAGATAAGCTATGCCTAATTTTATTTTACATGCACTTTATTTTTTATTGTTTATTAAGAACAGTTTTCTACTTTAAGCACATTGCAGAAAGAAGTTTGTTTCTTTGCTCAGAAATGTGATGTTACAGAAGTTTGTATGAAAATAAATATTTTAAAAATGTCAACATTATCTTAAATCATTTGTGTCTTCACAACTTTAAATCAATATCGAATCGAATCGCAACAGCAATAATCGAAATCGAATCGAATTGTGAGGTTCCTAACAATACCCAGCCCTAGAACAGAATGAAAAGACCAGCTGCAAAAAAAAGAAATACATTTAGAGAAGAAAGAGAGACGGTGACAGGGAACTAGATTACCCCAGCGCTCTACAGCTGGTTTGTGGCTTGAGCTGTCCAGGCTTTCAGCCGGAGGGAAATTCTATGTTGCTGTCATCGGAAACCTCACTGCTGCCTAAATATGAAATGCCAGTGATACAACAAAGTGCTGCATCTTATTTAATGCAACAACAAAGCTGCCTTTCACAGGACTGGAAAGTATGGGCTCCAGTCAGAGCCAATGAGAGACGCAGTACCATCAAAAAGAGTCCAGAGTTATGAGTCTCACTACAAGCTTCTCACCACAACTCCAACTTTCAGGCAGTCAGGAAATCCTACTTCATTCTCACAAGTTTAATGTGGCTCATTTCTGACTTGTGAGTTTGTGATGTGTTCTTGTCATATAAAAACTTCTTACATTTTTAATACATTTTGAGGTTTTTATTTTATTTTTATTTGTATTAGAGACTTGATTTTTATCTTCTCAACCCATAAATGACAGGTCAAAAACCTTCTTTGGATCAGTACATACATACTGTAATACCTAATTTTACAGGTTGTGTTAGCAGGAACACTCTTCAGTATAAAAGTTGTTACAAAAAGAGACTCGCATTGCCACTTTTAGAATTGATGAAGTATTTAAAACTGAAGTCAGAGGAAGCAGAGAGAAGTAAGAATCTATTTAAAAATAAATTATATCTTCATTCAATTCATTGAAGCTGCAGGAGGGTAAGAGAGAGCAAGGGCTTAAGGAAATCACAAGAGGCTAACCCTTACCCATTTACAATATTCTGTAAGTGAAAAATCATCATAATTAACAGAAATAAAGCCTTTCAAAGATCCATCTGTGTGTAAATAACCTATATAATGTGTTTCACGTCATGGTTAAGTTCCTGCAATTAATGGACTTTTCAAGAATATTCTAGTAGGTCTGTATGAGGAAGGTCAGAACATTTTGAATACTGTATTATTATCTTTTATACAGTATATGTATTAAAGACAAAGGATAATCATCATAAAGCATAAAGGTTTTGGTGGGTGCATCAAAAAAAACCCTTGTTTGAAATTTAGTTTAAACTTATCTGCCTTCTGATTTGGAAATTTACAATTGCATTCTTGTCATCTTAAACATTCAAATAAAAATCTTCAGTTTTTTGTTTAGTTTTTTCCTTGCATGAGTTTCTGTCAAACACACATTCCTTTCTGCACATGCTCAGACAGGCACGTCTCTGGCAGATATTTTTCAACGGGTGATGATGTAACCTGGTTTACAACTGCAACTTTTAACTTACAACCTCACTCACGGTAATCTGAGCCCAGAGAAGACAATATGAAGGTTTAAACATTCAGTAAAAGGCAAACATAACCAGCCGGTGTCAGCTGATGATAGAAAGCATTTCACCCACATTTAATGGATGATGAAACTCAGACATAATATAAATATTTGGAACTAAATGAACTCCCTCCTCTATCTGTAGCACATGAAGCGATAACGACTGGCTGCAGACATTAAGTCGTTTATATCAGGATCCACTTTGACTCTTATTCAGCATTAGTCTCTATATGCTCCTACACCGAGGCTCCTCTCACTGCATGGTAGCTAACTATTAGGACATGTTGCACATGAGGAAGCTGGAAGAACCTGGTAAAAGGGAAAGATATGCTCACAATCATAATAACTATGAGCTGAATTCCTGCAGAGCAGCACAACACCAGGGCCAGGAAAGTCTAGATGTAAATAGGGACGGCCTAAAAATTATGCTTTTGTTTAGTTTGACCTAAATTAAATGTATGCACTGATATGTTGCCCTAAAACTGCCAGACCTCGAGATGACAATACATCCCCAAACTGACCCACTTCTGCAACATTTGTCTGGACTGCACAGGAAGGCATGAGCTGAGTTTCCTGAGCGGCAGGAAGAAGGATCAACAGCCTGTCTGTAATTACGGTACAGAGAGATTTGTGAACACTGATCTCAGCTATCTTTGGACAATTTATGATCACACCATGTGATGGCAATCAAACTGTACCTCTGAAAGACACTAAATTCTGAAATCCACTGGCTGCATGACAGTTACCATAGTACCATATTGGCAAATAAGCATGAGCCGGTATGAGACCGTCATGGTACGACACCCAAAGTAAACCAGATAAACCCGTGAAGTAAACACACTTTCATGGAATTCACAAAAAACGTAAAACACAAATTTATGTACATAAATAATGTATTGATTATGTCAGTTATAATGTTTATATTTGTTCATTGTTACAATTTCTAAATAGATAGAAAATATAAAACAGTCACTAATTATTATTTCTTCTGTTTTTAAGAGCTTATTGTAAAGAGTGTTGCAGAAGTTTAAGAAGCTGATAAAAGCTGGTTAATTGGATAGGTAGCCTGCAGTCCGCTCCCACTCACAGCTTTAAAATGTCACCTCAGTGTTGGGGGTGTTCCCGTTTTTTACAGCAGAAATGATTTCCAAACTAACAAATTAGTCTTTGTTGTAAGCCAGAAGAAGTGTAAAGCATATTTCTCAGCTAGTTGATCAGCAGTCCACAGCAATTAGTGAGGGAGGGCAGAACTGTTTTACTCCATGCTCCATTTAAAGCTGCAGCAGGTAAAATTTTTGTTTTTTTACATACTTGTGGAAACTGTCACTAAAGTTTAGTATGAGACAAATCTGTGAAAATCAAATATTGAGCTCTTTTGGCTTCTCCCAGTGTTAACTAGAAACAACCAATCAGAGCCAGGAGGCGGGTCTTAGCGCTGTCAATCTTGTCTATGTGCATACCGTTATTAGCAGAGCTGATAACAGTTTCTTTGGCACATTTATCATGCCGTTCACAAGATTGATTGACAGCGCTAAGCCCCTCCTGTTGGCTCTGACTGGTTGTTTTTGACTGGAAGTGGTGCATTTCTTCAGTAGCAGCTCAGGGAGGAGCAGGAGGAGATCAAGCTTTTCACAGATTATCTGTTGTATTTTTCTGTCATGACATGGTGACACGTTAACAAATATGTGGAATTTTTTTTGTCATGTTACATACTGTGGCACTTCTGTGAAAGAAATTTAAATGTCTTGCAGTTTTAAAACCATACCTTTTTAAAACCTCAGTAAACGTTGATACCAGTATATATTTCTGTCAGGTTAGACAGCATCACAAAGTACACTGTCATCACTTACAGCAACTAAATTTAACCTAATTGGACCTTCAAAATCCACCCCAACACGCCCTCTTCAAGATGGCAGCATGACAGGACATGTTGTAGTTGAGCTGTTGCAGGAACCCTAGCTTACCATCAACGGTGACAGTTAATGCTGTAATACAGGAAAACTGCTGGTTTGCTACAAGCAGGATAAAAGAGTGAACCAAGCAAGAGTCTATAAATTACCGATCAAACAGCAGAAAGCTTTACATTCATTTGGAGGACTCCACTAGAAACCTTCGTAACATGACAGTTATATCATTTAGAATAAAAAGTTTAGAAAATAGTCATACATAAATAGTAGGGGGACATTCATTGACTTAGCAGTTTTTCCTTCACTTGCATATGATTTAAATAAATCAACTTTTGAATAATGGCTCAATAATACACGCTTTCTATTTCATCAAGCAAATAAATATTATTATGGTTTTAAAAAACACGCCACGGGCAGAAAGAGAAGCACAAAAAATGCTTATACTAAAAATGCAGCTTAATTTCCTTAATATCGTTAAACAAGATGACTAAACGATGCAGAAATATGTTGGAAAGAAGGTGACAGGAGTAATTAATAACACAGTTTAAAATCCATTGTATTATTTTCACCATATAGAGCGTAACATAAATGTGAGTGAGACATATTTTATAACAGTTAGCATAACGTTCATTTAGCAACTGAATGCAAATCGCTGTTTACCTGTCGTTAACTTAAACAAAGAGTCATAAAAGTTAAATGAAAGCCAAAATAACACATAAGCAATAATACTTCCTCTAAGAATGAGACTACTTACCATTGCAGCTCATAGCGGTCAGTAAAATTTATATCCTCTACTAGTGTTGCTTCCTAAAAAATGATAAACATAAAATCCCCTCGGTCTCATCGTTCAGGCTGAGGAGGTGGCCACGTTGGGATTCAGACAGAGTTACTGGAAACTTCCGCTAATAGGAACCGATCATTAAAGAGATGATAAAAACGAGTCGTATATTCAACCACCTGTAAACAACAACAGCTTCGAAGAAGAGGGGCACACAGAAAGAAAAGCAGATAAACCAAATCACTTCTCGCCCAGCCTCTGGACAATGACTATTAAGTCAGGCGGACAGGCACTACTTCCGGATATGCTTTTCAAAATAAAACCTGGAAGCCATACAGAGCGACCAAAGGAGCAATGTTCATGGGAAGGTGAAACTTTTATTATGCTAGTTCAAAAACTTCTAGTTGTCTCTACATGTTTCTGTGTAACTTGACAAAGTTTTGGACTGTGAGAAAGTTTTTTTTTGGAGTTTTTCAAGTGGGAAGACATCACCGTATCCACTCCAGCAGCTGTTAACATGAATACGTGCTGATTTTTTCACGTGTCCCGGGAAATTCAGACACCAGCCCCACATGTGCACCAAACCGCATGTTAAAATATATAAATAAGCCGTAGATTTGAGACTGTAGTTAAGAACAGTCTTTCAAAATGTAGATAGTTACATTTTGTTATTTGAAAAGTCAATCCACTTAACTCATAATATAAATTTATATTAGTATTTTTACCTATATAAGCATTTCATCAAGGAATTCCTGTCAAGACTCAAGATTATGTATAATAAATCAAGACGATAAACAACTTCATAAAATGTGCATGACCATTTACAACAACTAAGTTCCTCTTTGTGCTGACACAAAGAATCGAGATAGACCTAAACTTTGAACGACATAAAAATAGGTATAAGTTTTCACAGGCAGCACAATTCAACAACATGTAATTGCTTGTTTACAATGCTATTTCAGAGTTCTTTGTAGCAAGAAATTATGAATTTATTTATTCAACTGTTTCTTTTTCATGGACCCAAACATTTAGCGGTTTATTTCTCATTTTAATTTGATATTCTTCATGTATTGTCATGAGTATAAAACCATATACTCATGGTTTTACATGCTCATTAAAATCGTTCAGATCTCACATATATTTTATTGCTGTTGTAACGGCTGCTTCAAGCTAAGTAACTGTATGATGACTAAATCAATGCAAGTTTATGCAAGTAACAAAAAAAAGAAATGAAAGAGAGTTAGTTGTTATTTGTAATGCTTTATTTCCATTACTTGTTGTGCATAATGTTTCCCCCTCTGGAAACAGTGAAATCCATTTATCCAAACCGTTCTGTCTCAGAAAGATCCAACAGTAGTTCATCAGAAGTGTCTGTTTCTTTAAATGTTGTAAATGGTTACTTTTGTCAAAGTCCTCCTGTAAAAAACTTTAGCATAATCCTGTCTACACCCGTTTCAGGTGAGCTTTGACAAAAGGCTTGCGTGTTTCCGTCGTGTTCACTCCACCTTCAGGCCCTCCTTGATGAGGTTGAGCTCATAGCACAGCGTCTCAAAGCGATAGGCCATGCGGATCTGAGCCACGTTGGTTTTACGGATGTCGTTGCCCTCTGGGCCTTCTTTCTGGTAATCTGAACCCAAGAAGTGAATCTTTTCCTGAAACCAAAACGCAGGTATGAGAAGCAGATCTACTCAAAACAAGCCTGGTTGGTGCCAGGTGAATACAAAGGTGTTTTTCATTTAAAGCAGTGTCATAATGTTAGTTACCTCATGAGACAAGCCACTCTGCAGCACACTGTTCCTGGCAATCTCACACATGTCACAAGTGCTTAGCTTGAACACCTGAGCTGCAATGGCATACTCTTCCATTAGGGGTTCCTGTGAACATAAAAACTAAGTTAAAAAAGGGTTTTACATATTTTGTGTGTGTCCTATGTACAATGTTTTTCACTCATGCTTTTGTTGGACAAGGCAATTCATAATTGGTCTTTGTGAAAAATTAACACAAAGACCAACTTCTGATCTTAAAAACATTATTCTAAAGAACTATAGGTTTTATAATAGCCTTTGTGAATAGCACTGAGTGTGTGATTGTGATGTGCATCATTGTGGCCCTAAGGGCCGCAGACCTTGGTGTAGTGGAACTGCATGGGGTCGTCGGTGGACAGAGACACCATCAAGCCCTTCTGGTGAAACTCCAGCAGCGGGTTCTTGGCATACTCCAGGAACAAGCTGTTGTTGCTAAGAGGGGACATGGCGATTGGGATCTGGGTCAAGAAGTACAAGTACTGGAGAACTGGACTCTGTTTGGAAAAACATTGACAGGTGCAAATCATGAGTTTCCAAGGTTAGATACCTGGCAGTCTGAGAAACTGTTTACCTTACACCCAATCTTTCAAAAATATTTTTCTGTCACCGTCACTAGCAAAGAATTGTTAAAAACCAGCAATACACTCAACAGTATTAACACTTTACAAGCAGAGTAATTAGCATTTAGCAGATTTTAGTATTTAGTTTTTAGGTTAAAAATGACAGAAATTTGCTTTGGGGCTGGCCCCACCCAATATATGCAGTTTATTTAATTTCTTATCACTATTAACTATTATATCTAATAAAAAATCTGACTGATTCAGCATAAATAGTTAAAGATATTTTCTCAGGACATTTCTTAAGACGTACCAGAGCTTTTAGGAACTGAATTACTTTGAATATTAGCAAAGTGTAAAGGACAATTCCATCAAAAACAAAACATTTGCATTTATAATTAAAACACAATAATGGAATCAGATTAACATTGAGTCTCTTAACACGTGTAACAGGAAGTTATTTTATTTTGAAGTGCCTTTGTTTGCAATACTGCAAGTTGAACTGTGCGAGAATAACGCTACATATGTTTTGTAATCCCATATCAAAGTTGAGATCGTTCTAGTTGTAAGTCAAAAAATAGTGAACATAACAATTTGTTTTGGTGCTGGCAGCTATTGCCAAGACAAGTTGATAATTAACACTAAAGGAATATCTTCATCAATAGATGAAAGCAGTGATATGTTTCACTGGTTCAAACAGGTTGCAAACCACTGGAAGTGAAAAAATATTTATTACTTAAAATTATTGTTATGTGGAAAGCTATGCACTGTTTCAGGACTTCGAAATAAAGTGTTCAGCTTAACCTACCCAATCGTTCCTTCGGTGATGTTTGACGAGTTGAATTAAGTTGTGTTCATAAATACCATCATTAAATAGTCTCTTCCCTTCACACCTTCTTGACAGAAGGTTGGCAGAAGAGATGGCACTTATTGAAAACATGTTTCTTGACTGACCTTTTTGAGGTTAAGACCATGAGAGATGTTGTCAGCAGTCATAAAGGCTGCCAGTAAGTGGGTGATGGCTCCAGCCTCACCACAGTGAGGCCTGAATGTGAACGTGTTCAATCCTCTCTGTCTAAAGAGCAAGAAGGAGGCAAGTAAACACAAAAACATCCCCAAAAATACAGCCAACATGACCTTTACTTCTAGAGTCAAATGAATTGTGCTTGGAAGCAAAGATACTGACCTACGCAGCTGGTTAAGAACAGCAATGTTGGCATACATGTAGTAGATATAATAAGTATAGGAGGGGTTCTTGACGATGTCCCACTCTTCTGGTTTTGGACTTTTTGTGGAGAACATGTGGCCACTGTGTTTGGACTCATCATCCACACTGTCAAATCCTGTCACCTGCACAACAAGAGGAAAACAGCTTACCTTTAATACAATAATAATGTTTCATTTTAGGGCAATCTTTATCTAATTATTTAGAGTGTTTTCAAAATAATTATTTCCTAAGATCTGTCTTAATATTTAGATTTTCATCTTGACTCACGTGCTTAAGAAAGATGCTGAGCTCTGGGTTGGACTGTGGATCAATGGTGGCCTGAAACACGGGAAGGAAAATGTTCTCCAACATTTTGCCAAAGTGTGGCACAAAGTTCCTGCCTCTGAAGATGTCACTGAGGTTGAAATGACAGAAAAAGAACATCATTTACCCTTCTGGACCACTATCAGCATTACAGATGTTTATTACATGCAAAATAGGTTTAGGGTTTTAGATAACTTTAAACATACAAAACAGGAAAAGTCTATGTTAAAAATGCTACAGAGGCGGTCATTCTATAAAATTATGAACACTTACTAGATTCTGGGAACTTGAATCATCCATTTGAGGTTGGGGGAGACGACTCTGTGCTTTACAAACCAACTGGAGAGCTTACCCCACTCATTGGGATTACAACCATAGATAGACAGACGGGGCTCAGCATACTGGTACTTGGCTTCCTCCAGGTCACTGGCTACTTCCTGTAGTCAGAACAAGGTCAGATAAAGCTGAACATTGCTCAATTTAGTTCTTGAAATTTCACATAGTTATTCTTTTACATGTGTATGTAACAATAATGCCACTTTTCAAGTTTCCTGAGTCTTTTTAACTAATGACAAAGTGCTACGGATTTCATTGTCAAAACCCTAATTCTGCTTAACCAGAATTACAGCAGCTTGATAAAACAACCTATCTGCAGATACTCCTTTTAGGCCTCATTTTGACACCATCGGCTAACTAAGCCAAAAGGACCACATCCTAAAAATGAGAAAAACATTAAATAATCTCTAAATGGTTTCACTATTGATTCAGACTGGTAACCAATACAATCAAAAATGCTATCAATAAACAATATTGGAACTTATATACCATCATTAGCTTAAAATGCTAACATGTGCTAACTTTAGTATGTTTGGTAAGATAACCTGCTAAAATTGTAAAATTGCATGTTAGCAAACAGTAGCTGTAAAAAAGTAGCTTTGGATTAAAAAAAAGTACCTTTGTTTAAAAGCCTGTCCTATTTAGATGTTGGCTAACTTTGGTGCTTCAGGGAAAAATATTTACACTGTAAACTATGTTTATAGCACGATAACTGCCGTCTTTAGCATATGGCAACATTAGTTTACATATTTGCACATTCTAGCTTGTTCTTTAGCATTGGCTCAAGCTACATTGATACATTGGTATTTATGCTATCAATATCATAACATGAGAAGCTAAAATGCTCAAATGAAAACTTCCAGATATGTTTGCATTTACAACTATAGGACATTTTCTGTGAGAGCACTTTTGTCCTGTAGAAATTAATATAAATGCATTTTAAAACAGTACATTTACATATTTATTGCATTGCAGAATTAAGTTTGTACGAGCAGACCTTAATAATAGTGGCAAAATATTCCCCACTGATGTGATTTTCGGTCTTCAGGTAGAGGTCCCGCAGCTCGCTGGCTCCTACAGGGTTGTACTTAGCATTGAACTTATCGAAACGTTGGAATGTTTGTCTCCCCTTCAGAAAAACAGTTCATAAACACATTTCATACATTTTTTCTAACAGTCTGTAGATGTTGAATATTTTTCATATATTAAGTATGCACTCATTCATGTTAATTTGACCTTTTTAATTTTTTTAACGGTATATTGACATCCAATTGATGCAATCTATTCCTAATAGGAGCTTACAGCGTGCACGTCCAAAGAGTCCACGGTGAGATTGTATGGATGCAGGTTGAGGGATTCAAACAGCTCCCTCATGGTGACCTCCCTCCCTTTAAGGTTGTGCACCACCCGGTCAGCATCCACACGGTAAGACCTTTTGATGAAGCGCAGCAGATGCTTCTGGTTCATGCAGGCAGCAGCATGGATGTGGGTGTCCACCTGAAACACGGCAATAACAAATTATAATTGTTCGTTTCGCTTGGTGTGATGCCTGAATGTGGTCACTAGAGGGAGCCACAGCAGAGGAACAGTTTGAGTAACAGCTTTCCTCATGTTTTCAGTATTATCCCTTTTAACTGTTTTTTTATAACCTACAGGTAATTTTATGTTTAATTAATTATTACGCGTTATGTTTTGTGTTTTGTATAATTGTTCATAGTAGTCTGTGTTTGCAGAATTTGTTGCAGTACCTTCCTGCAGTTGTAAAAATCCCTGTGGGGGTTCATCTTCAGCTCCTTCATCTCCTCCATCTCGTTCAACATCTCATGCACATTGAACTTGGACATGAGGAACTTCAGACGCCTGTGAGTGTAAGTCTTCCTAAAAAATAAATACAAGCTTGTAGAAAACTCTAAGAAATTAAACTCTATTTATGGGCGATAGCATCAAAGAGTTTGTGTAAATGGTGAGTAGATGTAAATAACAACAATAACAGCACTTCTGATCAAAAGATTTACTTAAGAACAAATCTGAATAAAAATACATCAGGTAGAACATCACTGAGGTAGGGTTTTTAGCATGTCAACCCATGCTAAAAACCCATGTGTTTAGCATGGGTTGACATTTATCCTCCTTACATGACATTGTTTTATTGGACAGCATTTGGTGGCTTGCACTCTCAGTCACTTCTAGTTGAAGAGAAATTATAGTTTTCATAACGTTTAGAGAATGAAAGTTAAGTAGATGTTTCAGAACGGACTCACATTGGGCCCTGAGCAATCAGCGCGATGAGGAAGTTCATGTCATCAATGAAGGTGTTGTAGTCTGGATGAGGTAGGTCCTTGGGCTGATGCTTGTCAGCAGCTGCAACGTCGTTGTACACATACATGAGGCCGTCCTTCATACGAGCCACATAGCCAAGATTCTCTGGCAGGTCTGAGGTGCCCAAAGGGTCCTCCCCATCTTTTGGAGGAGCATTGAAGACTGAGGATCCAGCGATTTGGTAGAAAGAAAAGCCATTAAGGCAAAGAATAAATCTTGCTTTGTGGATGATGCTTGTCTGTTTTGGGTAAAATCACTATGCTAGTCTTTCTGTCTTCTCACCTGGCTGGACCTCATCTTCAACTTTAAACATGTTCCCCTCTATCTGACACAGGAACTGGGAGGCTGTTCTGGGAAAGTGCTGATAGGCTAGCCTCATGTATTTCTCCCTGATGGTTAAGGCACGGTACAGACCCTTACAAGACAACTCAAAGTCATCCATGGTCACCTGCTCAGATGAGAAAAAACAGACAAAATATACTGTACCTGTTTATTAAAAACATTTTTTAGAGTTGACCTCAACTGAACGATTTTATGAATAAAAATATAGAAGGTCTGAGGTCTGACATATCCAGTAGGCCCAGTTTTTCAAAGGAGAGTAAATACTTCCATTTTTGTTGGCTGGTATTACCTTGAATAAATTTGATTTATGTATGTAAGGATCAGTAAAATTTACTTTGTTGAGCTGTACGTCATGTTATAATATTATTTCCTCATCAAAAACATACAGATAGAGTTGCCTTGATTCTTTCATGAATGTTTGAGAAATCCTGTAATCTCCAGGGTTACAGCTGTGCAAAATGCCTGGGTGGACCTAGCCCTGCCTTTGAGGACAAAGCTCCTCTTCAGAGTTGCAGTTTCCAGTGCCTCACAGAGCTCCCCTCCCCCATTCAGCTCCTTCAGACTAGCCAGCAGCAACTGGCTGGTGGAACTGCTGAGTTAATTATAGGAGCCATTCCTCAGAGCAACACTTGTAATAACGTTATTAAAGGGTTAATAGAGGAGCCATGTCATGATGACTTCCTGAAGGCGGAGCTTCAGAAAGAGCAGGAGTTTTTAAAGAGACAGCATTGAAACCCAATTTCAATGCTTTAAATTACAAAGTCAAATTTCTCAAAGTCATGTTTGATATGTACAGCATTTCAGTGGTGGAGAAAGTACTCATAAAAATTTACTTAAGTAAAAGTACAAACACAGAGACAAAAATGTACCCTAGTAAAAGTAAAAGTACCACATTAACATTTTTACTTGAGTAAAAGTAAAAAAGTACTGGCTTTTAAAAATACTTAAGTATTAAAAGTAAAAGTACTTGCTGAAAGCATTACCTAATCGCTAATACAATATCATTAAGAGTACCTATCGTATTTAATTTTAATATATCAGAAATGTGCCATTTTAATTAACAATGCCACAGATAAAGCATGTTGTTATTGTGTTTACTCTCTGTGACAGTTTAGACTTAGATATGTGATTCTATGCATCATAATTTCAGGGACGGAAACATCTCATCTCCTGTCCTAACATAGCATGAACTTCACTTTTTTTTGCCACTAATGGCATTTATTTTGAAAGAAATCCAACAGAAAGGGGATGGGAAGAAGGTGGGGGGGGACATGCAACCAAGGAGCCATGAAGCAGTGTTGTAGTCAAGACCACCAAACCCGAGTCCAAGTCAAGACCAAGACCAGCGCCCAGTGCTACATGACACAATAAAATTAAGTGCACCTATCAATTGCTTCTCAAATTGATTTGAAAAATCCACATTCCCATAAAAAACCTAGATATTAAATACTTAGAGTTGGAATAAATTTAACCAGTATCATTATCAGTTCAAACTCTTCTTCATTCTGCTGTGCCACAATCCACGGAGGTCTCCTGCCATCCCTAAAAAGATAACGCCCTGGGCGGTTGCCCATATCAGAAACCACAAGTGTCTGCACCATTAAACATTAAGCAATTAATGTTTAATTAACATTAATTGCTTTAACGGTAAACAACATTAGTTGTTTACCGCATTAACGGTAAACAACGCTCAACTACGAACACTGTCCAAGGCGCAACCAAGTAACCAAGCAGAAGGAGCACCATGACTGTTCTCACCCTGTCTGCCACCATGACAGGAGGTGAAAACAATTAAAGAGCAATGAGCATGTTCTGCGTTCTTTCAATTAAATAAAATAATAATAGCGACTGCAGTGTACGCAGAGCATCACAAGAACAAAGAACGGCTCTCAATGAGGCTTCAGTCCTGTAGGACTTAGTAAAGATCCGTCCAGAAGAATCAGATCGTTCGTAAATGTTATAGCACTATATTGTAGACTTTGGACACAGCGTTGTCCCATATATGCAGCACGTTAGTCAACACCTCCGCACAATAATTCAGCGCATGAGTGACACTTAGGTTGCATCTGCGATGAAAAAAAGTTGTCTCTGTACAGCTAGCTTTGCTAACATCACGTCCACAGAGCTTATCTTTCTTTACGCATCCTTTTCAAGTGACGCCACCGTCTGTGAAAGCGAAGCGCTGCTGATTTTACATGTCGCCAAATCTTATGTTTTATGTAGCGAAATTCTATTACTGACTATTAGACAGACATCTTCTCCCGCTCATAGGAAACTGCTGCGCATGTCTCGGAGCTCCGCATGCGAATGAAAGGAGGAGGCGATGGGTGACAATAGACACGGAATCAGCAAGTCACGTTATTGCTTGGATTTTACAGCGCCATGTTAAGTCCCTGAACTTCACATTATAACGGAAAAAAAGCGCAACGCGACTTGGATGCAACTAGTAACGCGATGGTTTTGTAGAAATGTAGTGAAGTAGAAAGTACAGATACTTACTGTAAAATGTAGTAGAGTAAAAGTCGAAAGTATCCATTCTTAAATCTACTTAAGTAAAGTACAGATACATAAAAATTGTACTTAAGTACAATTTTAACGAAGTTCAATTTTCGTTACTTCCCACCACTGCAGCATTTTTATAACAACTGAAGGTAACATAGTTACTTGACTGTGTTATAAAATGGTGCTATGTGCCTGGAAAGTACATATAAAAAAGTGTTACAAGATGTAAAAAATCGATCACATTTCTCACAGATGTTTTCTATTTAAAATGGTAACTAGACTGAACTTTTCCAGTCACACTGACCAGTCAAAGCCACATTCACACACATTTATACACCAGTGCACAGATCAGTGTGTGACATGTGACAGAGGTAAGGTGGAATCAAACCTACAACTACACACCCTACAAAATGTCTGTATGTAGAATTTGTGTTGTTATTAGAGTAGGTGGGTTCATGCTAACTGTGAGACTTGCAGCTGCAGCAGACATAACAAGCCAGCTCATCTACAGCATTCTTTTCCAGGAAGTGGAGATACCAAACTCGTGGCCCTGAAACCTGAGCTCCGATCCGGCCCTGGCCTCTGGTGATGGCCGGTCATTCACTGAAACTTGCAGTCAGTGAAATTCAATATCAGGGAAGTGAAAACAACACCTGTGATCAACATACTGCAAATTTTAAGTTTGCCATATATTTTATCACTTCTCTGTAATGAAAATACTCATCACACCAGTTATTCAGTAACAGCTGCTAAGGAAAATGATTATTTAATGCTAAAAATACACTTAATCTTATGACATGTGTAAAGGGAAAGTCAACACTTTATTGGAACAGTTTTCTGTGGAGCATGAGGGAGCTCACAATAGCAGACATTCAAACAAAGCAGGGCCCTTTTGCCTCCCCCACACACAGAGCAATAAAATTTACAGCCCGAAAGGGGTCAGAGACTTCTTGGCGCCAGAGATCTTCCGTATCAGGCAGAGATGACCACGGGGTAGTTCGCCTTTTGCTTAGATAAAAAAAACAGACACCTTTGCTATAAATCAGGAAGTCCCAACTTTCTTTAGGGGCCTGAGGGAGTTCTAATTGGTCGAAGAGCAGAACGCCTTCTTTGCATATATTAAATAGGGAAACACCCTTTTGGTTTATAGTTTCAGGTCAGCGCCGGAGAGGGGAGAGTTTTTTCCATCTTTTTACTCCACGTTGGGCGCCTTTGTCTGTCTCTGTGTTCGTTTGTCTTCCCTTGTGTGTTTTTTATTTTCATGAGAAAATGCATATCTCTGTATCTCTGCAACTTTGTGATCGATTGCTTTGTATGAGATTAAAACTCCGTGATCTGTGACGTCAACACGTTTTGTTGTTGTTTCGTTTTTAGCAGCACGCGGTTGCAGGACGCTCACGGAGAACCCCGCTCGACCCGGCTAACAGGAGGAAAAGGAGAGCCATGCTTTTCCAAAACTTAAGCTAACATAATAACTTTTCCCCTTAACACAGCCTATTAACATCTCTTCAATACATGGACCTTACCAGAGGAGCCGCGTGGTCACGTGCGTGGCCGTCTCACAAACACACTTAGCTTCCCGTTAGCTAAGTACAGCATAATGGCAGAACTGATACAACTTCTACACCTTGAAGCCTGTCTGCTACACAGTCTTACGTTAGCTAAACAGATCAATATGCAATGTGTACTGTATCTGACATACACTAAAGATTTTATTTTAGCAGAAAAGGCTTTGGACTAAACTGTTACTCGTGTTAGCCACGTTAGCACCAGGTACAGCTAGTCAATCAACAGTCGCTGTGTTCAGGGAAGCGTTGATTAATAATCGAGAAATAAATATCAAGCCTGGAAACTTGATATCGTAACGGACTGAATGTTATGTTTTTAACGTAATCGTTGCTCGTCTTGCTGGGCGCAGGCGGTTGCCACGGTAACAGGTGTGCTTAAACTACAAAGAGAGAGAGAGAGAGAGAGTAAAAAGGTAGGAGTGGTTTTGAGTTGATCACCTGGTAGGTGGCGGTAAATGCACCTTAAGTTGGATGCCAGCCGCCAATAAAAAACAAAAGAAGAAGAAGAGTTGATCACCTGTTCGGGTTATTTTACCTTTGTTTACCTTTGCTGTGGCGCATTACAGCCGCTGTAGTTTCTAAACGTTGGACTAATTACCTCGTTCGTTTGTGAGTTTACGTCATTCACAACAAGCATCAAATAGAACAAATATATTTCATAAAATTTTAACAAACAAATGGCTTCTATCGTGGTAATTATGTGAAATTAAATTAATTATATCCCAATTTCAGAAGATTTGCCTTTACCTTTACAGAGCTCTTTGGTTCCTCCTATCAGTCTGTAGCTTCTCATATTGAGGTCATCAAACCAAATTTCAGATCTACCATAACTGACTGACACCTGCTGGCCTCAGGTTTGCAACCAGCTTGTGACTGAGAAACCAGTAACCTCCTCCCAGATGATGACATGAACTTGTTAGTTCCTCTGTCCATTGTAGTAGTTGATATATTGTGAAAATCCGGTAGAAATGATGCACTAATCAGTCATGTTTACATAGAAACAACGGGCCAAGAGGCTTTGTTTGTGAGACTTGCGTGGGTCGGTTGTGGGCGGAGCTTGGTAAGGTCCATTACAACAACATCTTGACAAAAGTTCATACTTGGAAGAATTTAGGGAGTATATTGTATACAGAAAGCTGGGGGTGGTGTCCAAGGCTTTATGAGGCCCTGGGCAGAATTAGATGGGGAGTGGGGGTTGGGGGGTACTTCCTGTTAAACCCACCATGATTTAGTACAGATTTGGTAAAGTTCAAATCTGTACTAAATCATGGTGCCTTGGTGCCTTCGAGGACAAAGTTTTATTTTTTTTACTCTTACCAGATTTGGATTTATTTTCAGATTTGGATTTAACATTTGTCTTCTGACTAATATTAGTAGTAATATTTATGTTTTGGAAGTTGACCCTGAGCTAAAGATTAGGATGATGGAAACAGCGGCATTCCAACCTCATTTGAAATACTTGGAAGGTAATGTTAAGGAAAAATGATTATTTTTAGTGCTTAATACAGTTAATCTTACGACATGTGTAAAAGGTATAGTCAACACTCTTATTTGGAACAGTTTTCTGTTGAGCATTTGGGATTGAGCCAGATGAGCAGGCATTCAGACAAACAGGGGCCAAAATGCAGATCACTCAATGGAGCCTCCCCACTGTGAGGCCGGGCCATAGGAGGCAATAAAATTAGCATTCCCGGCAGGGCAGGAGCACTGGATAGATTTCACAGGTATCTGTGAAGTCTTATCTCAGGATTTTGCTGTGCCCGGGATGGCCGTGGGACCACAGGGGGTCAGGACGCCCTTTTGTGGTGCTAGAGACAGATGGTCCTTTGATCTTGGCCGTAGATTGAGGGGAGTTCCAAGTTTCTCTGAGTGCCTAAGGGAGTTTCCAGTTGGTCAACAGGAGGAACGCCTTGACTGCATAAATTAAATAGGGAAACACCTCTTTAGTATAAGATTTCGTGTCAGGAGAGAAAATGCAGAGAGCGGCCACTATTTTTTGCCTTTTTGCATCGGCTCTCTCTCCAAAGACGTCCTTGCCTTTTTGTTTGTCTTTGTTTTGTGTTTGTCTGTCTTCCCCTTGTCTGTCTTTATTTTTATGAGAAAAATGCATATCTCTGTTCCTCTGCAGCTTTGTTGATTGATTCATGCGTTGCTTTGTATGAGATTAAACTCTGTGATCTGTGACGTCAACGCGCTTTGTTGTTGTTTTCACTTTAGCAGCACGCCGCCACTCGCTGAGGATCCGGGAAAATTAAAGAGGAAAGAGCCAAACGTTTTGTCCAAAGTTAACATTAAATTACCTCTTTTTTTACAGTAAATAATAAATACTTTTCTCCTTCCCCACCTTCATTAAAATAAACGTATGTCACCATAAGTCACTAGTTTAGGCTTATATAGTGTAGTTAAGCTTCTAGTCTTCCAGATTGTTCCAGGAAGTAGACTGTACCCCAGCAGCGTAGTCACCAATGATGTCCACTCTCTGGAAGTCAGGGACCTCCAGATAGGTTGGGATGTCCACCACCACGGGGGCAGCAGCTGCCTGGGGGGCGGCCATGGTACGGCTGCGCTGAAGTCTTTGGCTGTTAGCCGTAGACAAACATTACAAACACTTCAGCGAGCTCACTCTTACACTTTAAACTATATGAGCTAACCCTGAATTTAAAAATCTGGATTCTTTTTATTTTATTTTGCAGCGTGCTCCATCTCACCGTTTCTCTGTGTTGTCATTGGCATGCAGGTGGTGTGCCATCTCCTGGTGAAGGATGGGACAGTCTTCAGCCACATCAAACAATGAGATTTCATCTCGCACCTGCTCGTCTTTAGTCTCCGATGCAAAAACCTTCTCGGCGAAGGCCCTCATGTTGTCATCGGTCTCTGCCAGGTGTGACAAACATTTTTACTAACTCAAATGTATCGTCCTTGACCCCATGCAGGACTGGACAGCTCTGCTCAAACCGCATTCAGGACCAACTTCTAATCTAGTTTGCAGAAACATGACAGCCATGTACATGACGGTCACATGTAAAGCTTATTTAAACTGATGCATACAGACTCCATAACATGCATTGAATAGATATGACCAAAGACTGATTCAAACACTACAAATCTGCAGCTCTGACAACAGATCTATGGATTAAATATCTTCAACACTCAAGCCTAGACTTGTGTGTTTAACCCTCTTTTGTAAAGTATCTTTGCTTTCAAGGTGTCAGACTTTCTTGTAACCATAGCAGTCAAACCAATCGTTCTCCAGAGTTTTTGAAAGTTTGGGAAACCAAGAAGGTCTGACTCCTTGTAAGGACTAGATAAGAAAACAAGGGACAGTTCTGGAAGTGATTCTGATTGATAGATGATATTAGAAAGAAGGGCGAGTGTCTGGTTGTGACATGCTCCTACTGTACAGCCAACAAAGTCTAAAGCAACACAACTAATCCAACAGGGAGCTAAAAATGATGCTTGGCTTCTCAGCTTCCATACTTACTCTGTTGAACTGATTGTACCGTTCAGGAAAGTTGCATCAAACAGGATAAAAATCACAAAAAGAGAGGGTTATAAATACATCAGTTAGAAATGTTATAATCATGTAAACAACCACATATTAAAAATAAAGTATCGTAGATGTTCTACTACAGTAAGTGTTGATGGGAACCTGGAGGTTAGATGAGGGTTTAAAAGTGAGGATGATCATGAAAACAGCTTCATGAAGTCAACGGCTTCTTTGTGAGTAAAATCAGTCGAATCATAAAGAGATGGTAACTGCATTTTCACAACCCATGCAAAAGATTTCTGATTTCCCAGCAGAGCAACTTTGAGTCAAATAAACAAGAACTGGAAAAAAAATATGCTGTGGATTTTACAGGCACTTACAGATGCTTTAAGAACCATTTGTGTAAATCTTGTTCTGACTGTTTAGGTCAATAACTTGTGATTGAATTTGACTTTATTGTGCGAATGTTCAAAAGCTGTTCATTCTGAAAACTTTGTGCTGTTTCCACTTTCAGTCCATTTATCATAAATATTACCTCTTCTATTCAAAGCTTTCATTACATTTTTATAAAATAAACCTTTTCAAAGTGAATTTTTACAAAACAGAAAATGAAGGAGGAGAGCTCTGTGCTCTATGAAGAAGTAAAAACATAAATGTTAGTGAACCTTCAGTAGTTATGGAATATTTCCATAACATTTTCAACCATTTGCATATAGTGGTTTTCATTTTTTGGTCTAGAACTAAATAAAAGAATTAAGAATACATTTGTTTTGACTTTTGTTGTTTATTTTGAAGGTTTAAAAAAAATCTCCAGCTGTGCTTGAAAAGCTCTTTGTTTAGTTGAAACTAATCCAGCTGATGTTAGCTGCTGTAAGTGTTTCAGGTTTTGAATGAGAGATGATCAAATGAAGAGTAGAATAGAATAGAATAGAATTTATTACCATTTGCACAGATGTGTAAGCACTTTGGAATTCTTCTGTTTCTCCAACTCAAGAATAGTACAATATTTAAAAAAAATAGAAAAGAAAAGAAATGTAAGATAAAATGGGCACATAAAATGAGGAAGCTCTTAGCATGATGTTAGCATGTCTGTAGCATGACTGTGGCTTGACCTTAACGTGACGTTAGCATAAAGTTAGCATGATGTCAGCGTGACATTATCCTGAATCACTGTGCATCAAATGCCAAGTTCAGTCTTACAGAAGGCTGCAGGAGGGTTTATTTTAGTGAACCAAACAGGTAACATTGTTGCCAACCCCCATTCCGCCTCACCATGCCACCCTGGGTGGGGAGTCATATCTCTAATATCATGAGCTGGCTCTGGAAGAAAAGCCATTTCCTTCTGGCTGATTTGTGTTATTTGGTCATTCACTTTTGATTTGATTGAGTTTTGATCCACAGCGTTGTAGAACTATCAGACTAAATCCCATTCTCCACCAACTATTACTACATTACATTACACTACATGCCAGATGTCTCATGCCTGGTAAAGGCAAGCCTATAATTAGCTCCCATCAGAGCTCTGGGTCAAAATAAACCAACGGACTTTTTCATGCTGCAGATCTGATACAACCAATGAAACCAGAAGAGGTTGGATGAGCCAAGATAAGAAGTATAAAACTACTCGATCCGCGCTCATCCCACATTAATAAGGGACTCTCAGCTGACAAGTCACGTCTATCATCATCCTGCTGCGCCTTTAGAGGTGATATTGAAGCAGTTATTATATTCTGCTTTATTATAGCTTTATCATATCCTCCTCATTTAAAGCTGCAGGAGTAAATGATAAGAACTCGCTACAAGTCAAGATCAATCTTTATTTTGAAATGAAGTGCATCAGAATCAAAGTGATCTGACAGATAAAGTTGACAGCTAGGATGTGAATTTACTATGAAAAGCTAAAAGATGTGATGTGTTTACTGACGTGGGTAGAGTATCCAAAGACTGCACTGAAGAGTAAAAAAGTAATTGGTCAAAAATCTATTCTGGTCCTGAGTGATCAAACATCAAACATTTAATATTTTAAAATGACATCATTAGACTGACCAGAATATAAAATTATGTGTACAATGTGGTATTTTAATGACCAAAATTGAAATAATGAATATAAAATAAATTAAAATATTAATATAAAAGAACATAGTGACAACTGACAAAAACAGGGAAAAGAAAAAAATTCTCCAGATAAATTTCTTTCAATTTCAAAGTTATGAAACTTTGACAAAACTGGTAGGTGTGTGTCTGGTGGATTTTTGGTCAAAACAAGTTTGTTCTTCATTCAGTGAAGTAATTCAAGTAAGAGCAGAGATATTTCTTAATAAAAATACTGAGTACATGTAACTAGTTACTGATCAACTCTGTGCATTTCATGCTGATGTCTCTTTTCTCAATTTTTCTAATGTTTTTCCATCCTGTGGGTCATTTTTTAAAACACAAAATAAAAATAAAAAGTTCAGCATGATGACCACATCTTTTGTGGAACACCTGAGAGAATGCCATGAACAGCTTCAGTCCTCCAATCATGACAGCCTGTGGTTACTATGCCAACACTCACCTGGCACCTGGACTTTGGGCATGGCGACGGCGTTGCAGGAGTCGCTTCCTGTGGAAAGGAGAGGGAGGTCAGTGCGCCGGAGTGAAGCCCCCTGCGTGAGTCGGCTCTGTTAAATTGAGTCTGCCTCACGTGTCCGCAGGACGCACTGCGCCCCTCATGAACGTGCCTTCATGTAAGAGATGGGGGGGCTGATATGTGTCAACATCTATTTTAGGGTGTCTGTGTGCACCCAGGTGTCACTGACAGACATAATGTTTTCATAAAGTGATGCGCGTGAGTGCGTGCGTGTGTGTGAGTGTGTGTGTGTGTGGCAGTCCGTGTTACATAACATCCTAACAGCAACGTAAGGGACAGTAAAACTGATTGGTTGGTGATCAGCTGGAGGGTCATGACACACCGAGGTGACCAATAAAAAGAGAAAGGATGAGGAAACGTAAATCCTGATGAAGTTTCCAGGAGAAATTCAGAAAATATTGTCTCATTTTTTGTGACTGTTTAATTTTGATCTGAAAAATCAGTTTATTTTGGTTTATTTGGGTTATTCTGATTTTCCATCCACCTTGGCTCAGCTCATGTGTGGGACTTGTTGCCTTCCTAAACCAGCAGCATTGTTTCTAGAATGAAGAAGTTCCTGAAATACTCTGTCTTGTCACTTGAACTTCTCACATTTTATCACAGTAGGACAACAAACTTTAATGTGTGTTAGGGAATTTTGATCACCACACAGATGTGAAGAGGATGGAGAGTGATATTTATTTTTATGTTTTTTAATAATTAAAATCTGAAAAGTGAATGCATTTGTACTCTGTCTCTCTCTGCTGTCAAATAAAGTCCAGTGAAGCTAGCTGCCTTTGAGAGTCTGATCATTATTAAACAGGATAAACCTGTGTGGATATAATCCCAGATTAAATGGAGCTGTTATGTGAAGTATTTCTGCTTTAATTTCCAGTACAAATTTCTTACAAGTAGCTTTTTAGCACGATGTAGCAGCTTAAGTCAATAATTCTTTAATATTGATTTAAAAAATGTTTTAAATAAAATGATTGAAAATATCATAATTAAAATAATCAGCCAGTGGAGCAAAAACTTTTTCATCAACAATTATTCACTTAAAACAAGCTCATGCATCTTGCTGAAAAGCTGCTTGAAAGTTAGTTTTGTTAGTTTAGAAGAGCCTACTCAAAGTCCAGATGCAACTCCAACTGAATTCATAAGAGCTGATGACAGTATTAAACTCCTGACTGAACTAAGGTTGTTTAGTAACGTTACATTAGTAAAACATTCAGCTTTTAAGTATAAAATATTCTTCTACAAAGTATTAACAGCACACTTTAAAAGTTTAATTTGTTTTTTAAAAAGTGTCAAGTACATTCTCCCTCTACTTCACACTTAAACCCAACTGTTTTGATGTATTACACTGAATCCCAATGAAATACATTAATGTTTGGGATTACACTTTGACAAAAAAAAGAAAAGATTAAAGGGGGATAAAAACATTTGGTAGGTAGGTGGTCCTAACTCCCTCCTCCACACATTTATTTATGTCATTCAAAAACAACATTTTAATGTTTCTGGTTTGCTCAGATATGACTGATTATTTGCAGACCTGCTGTCTACTCATCCTGTATGGGCTGCTTGAGAACACTTCACTGAACATCTATTTTTAGCTATGCAATCCTAAATGTCAAAGGTTCCCTTCCAGTACAACTAGTTAAAGAGATCAGGTTAGAAAAGGCCAACGAGTCAGGTCACTTTTCAAATACTGAAAAGTAAATTTGTTTTTTTTTCTTTTTTATCCTAAATCAGAGGCAGATCCTAAATATTTTTGAAACCCCCATTGGAAAGTTTTTACTGCAGTAAATTCCAGGCTAAAACTTCCAGTCTGTTTCATAATCAGATTTTACACATCAGATTCTGACTACCATCTGAACAAAAAAATCAATGTTCAACATTATATTTTTGTTTCAATGACTCATTTACTAAAATCTGACTAGATATCATTGTATTTCATCTGAAAATTAAATCTTAAAGTTTCAGACAGAACGTTTCCTGTTTGGCCTCAACATCACAAAAACGTAACACTGCGCAACAAATTACCAAAAGATTTACTCCAGGTAACTGAAATGACCACTTCTTTAAAGAATCTGAACGGGATCAGACTGTTCCTGACCGTGAAGTTGAGATGATAAGATCCGTGTTTTACAACGAAGTGAGGCGTTCAAGTTCATGCGGCTCGTGTTACCCTGATCCTCCTGAGCCGTACGGTGAGCCAGTACTGGATTACAAGGATTTTCCCTCTACTGCTCAGGAAGTTGTAAAGGTGAAAACAGCAGCAAAAACAAAGTTCCTTCTCTTCATGTTGAATGTTCCACAATGCAGACATGAACAAGTATTAAAAATGTTTTTCACTCTAATTGAATCAAACCAGCATAATTTTATGAAGAAGAACCACCGCCTTGAGCTCTCCACCTGTGGTTTCCTGATCCCCTCAGCCCACAAAAAAGCGTCTGGATTGGGTTTCCCGCACTGTAAATCTCTCATTTCTGTTGGGCAAGACGAGTTCTAAGAAGAAGAGGAGAGGTTGTTTTTCTACCATCTTTGAGGCCTTTGCTAGCTCAAGCCTATTAAATTCTGCTGAGTACTTCTCAGTACTATGATCGCCATGCAGAATGTTCAGTTCACTTAGGAGTAACTTTCAGTCCGTCTTTAACCTACAGAAGTTCAGTTAGCTCACCTTTATGATGGTGACAGTGTGGCAGTAAACCCTCGTCCACTAACTTGATGCTCTGCTGTCTGTTCTACAGCTAGCCAACCACAGCTACATCTGTTGGTTTCATCAGTTTGTCAAGAAAATAATTTGTCTTAAAGTGTGTGCTTGATCTTTAAATTATGGATTTCAACAATATTTACCATGTTGACAAAATATTTTACTCATAGACGTCCTACATTGGCTACAGTACTTTAATGTGGTTTGATTTCTCTTGATGCTGCATCTTTCAAAAATATAATTGTGTGCGTGTGCGTGTGTGGGCGTGCGTGCGTGTGTGGGGGTGTGCATGTGCGTGTGTGTGTGTGTGTGTGTGTGTTAGGACTTTGGTGTGAATTGAGTTCAGGTTAGGTTTGGGGTTAGCCAGGTACCGGTAACGATTTAAGATCAGGCTATAGAAATTAATGAGAAATGAATGGAAGTCAATGCAAAGTGCTTATGAGTACTTGTTTAGTTATTGTATTTAGGACCATTACTGACATACTGTATTTACTAACCTTCTCTAGACCAGTGGATCTTATGGGGACCAAAGCCCAGTCCCAGTACGGTGGATCCCTGGTACAGGGTTAGAGGTCAGGTTTTAAAGAGCTGGGGTGTGAATTAGGTTTTAGGATGCAAGTTATTTCTCAGAGCTAACCCTAGCTCTAGCTCTGAGGAAGAAGTGAATGCACAGATCAGGCTGGACAGAGTTGGAGCTTGTTTACATGTTCTGTTTGACTTGCTATCACTCTTCCTGTTGAAAAGATAAAAAGGAACACCCAGAGCTATAAAACATCTCTGTTAAAAATAAATAAATAAACCAAAACAACAAAAGATAAACCATGCCATTCTAATGTCACAAACTCAGCCAAATGTTTTGGAAAAAATACATTGGATCACAAGATAATTCAAAATGTGTTACATTAAACATGAAAAAATGATGGGGCCATCTCTGAATTTACAATTTGAATTTGCTATAGACATGAGGCATCTGCTGATGTGAATCATTTTTCCTGAGTATAATTTTGTTTTGGTGCACAACATAAAACCCCAATAAAATCCATTAAAGATTCTGTTTGTACCATTATGAAATGGTATCCCAGTTCTTAATCATTAGTGTACGAGTCCAACTGCAGACCACGTATTCAAACAGGTGCGTGTGGAGATTCTGTGTGGTGTAAAAATGTCCGAAGCAGATTTAAGAGTCTTATATTTCCATATGTTTCTTCCACCTACTTTAGTCTGTTCACCTGTTATTTAGCAAGAGGGAGAGTTTATGGGTGCAGTGAGTTGTTATCTTCTGAAAATTGTGGGTTCTATTCCAGTTTCTTCCTGTCCAGTGTTGTTGTGCTCCAAGGCGAGGTACTAACCCCCATCAGTCTGTGTACTGGTGTATGAATGAAGTGTGTGTGAATGTGGCTCAAGTGTAAAGTACTCTCAGTGGTTGCTATGACTAGAAAAGTCACATATAAATTCAGTCCATTTATATTCTGCAGTGTTTAAAACTTGTCCACAGAACTGAGAAAAAGACAGAGGTAAACCAGACAGAAGCTTCAGGTGAGCTCCAAAGCTTCCACTAAGACAGCAGTAGCGGTAACTATTGTTTGCTGCATTCAGTGTTCGTGTTTCCTTTTTTTTTTAGATGCTAATCATGCAAGATGGGTGGGATCTTAAAGTGTCCCTAGTGGAAGCTGCCTTGAGGAATTTTAATGAGCTTTAATTGCTCTGCTGTTCCATTGGGCCACAACATTCACATCAAGACTGAGCAGGTCTGAGGATCATTTCTACAGCGGGACAACTAGGTAGGTGTCTATGATTCTCTTGGCAAAGCTGTATTAACAAGATGACTTGCTTTGGTAGAGAAATATTAACCCACTTTCAGGCCAGTCCCAAACATGATGGGCTGATAAGTTACTGTAGCGCCATTAAGGGTCATTAAGCTGTCTCCACAACTTCCTCAAGAGAAACAAGGTTCTCTGTTTAGTCAGAGAGCAACTCTTTTACAGATCAAGAACTGGGCAGAATGGAAGTGAAGGTGTCTGTCAAAGGCATCCCACGTGTTGTGTGTGGAGTTACAGAGGAGACAACGTGTCAAGACGTGGTGCTAGTGTTGGCTCAGTCCCTTGGTAAGTATCTTTATGAGTCCACACACTGCTGAAACTATGTCAGATGTGTTGGCTAAACACTATCACTGTTCTTTTTCAGGGCAGCCAGGACGCTACACCTTGCGAGAGAAGTTCAAAGACTTTGAGCGGTGCATGACTCCCGATGAACGACTTCTGGAGACATTGAAGAAGTACGGTGAGCAGGCCAAGGAGGTCCAGCTCAGTCTCCAACACAGCGGCCTCTCCGCTTGGGATGAAATGGGCAAAGTAAAAGTTGGCAGATACCAGCCTTGTCCGCCACTGAGACGGAAAGACGTTGGGCCTAAAATGCGGAGAGGGAGCGGCTCCCTAAGCTTGCACCGCCAAAGCTTGCCTCCATTGACCTGTTTGAGAGAAGAGGCTGAGCAGAAGAAAGACACCCTGAAGACGCCTAGAAGAAAGTCTCTGACTCTCATGGAGGAGGCCTGGGAATGGCTGGAAAGTCTTGGCAAAGGAAAGGTCTACAGTACGTGTGACAAGCCAAGCAAGAAGAGGATTGATAAAAGGGGACAGGCCGCTTTGGATTTGTCCCTTTTTGTCACAAAAGAACATCAAGATCAAAGCAGCAAATGTACAGACAGAGGTCAGAAAAGTTCAAAATCAGACTTTGACCATCAAACATCCTGCTGCATCAGCAATCAGACCAAGGAGAAAAGCAGGCGCTCAAAGAACACCCAAGAGGTAAAATCTGACCTGAGCACCTCAATCTGCGCAGTGGTAACCGAAGATGAGAAAAATCGCCTTAGAGACTCAATCATATGTCAGCTGCTGTGCTTGCAGGATTTACAAGTCCAGATAACAAACACAGACAAACAGATTTTGGACCTCGAGCAAAAGCAGAAAGCCAAAAGAGCTGAAGAAGAAGTCCAGGAGAGGCTTGTGGCTGAGGAGATGGAATACATCAACTTTTGGGAGAATGAACTGAAAGCTGAGGAGAGTTACGAGAAAGATTTGCAGCGTCAGTTCCTCGAGATGAGAGCCAATGTTGCAGATTGCAAAGCTAAACTGGAGGAGTACAGGCGCAAAATGCAGGGCTTGGATTTTTTTGGCAATCTGAACGTTGCTCAAGAAGACCGGAGGGTTTTAAAAGCTCATGAAAAAGTCGCAACCAAGATGTCTGACAGCTCAAAAAAGGAAGAAAATCTGGAAGGATACGAGTCCAGTGTGGAAAGAAACATCAACAGGAAGTTCCTGCCCAAAGAGCACAGCACCCCTCATGCTCTAGTTCCTCCAAATCAGATAAGAGAGCGGCGGCCCACGGGACCCACCGAGCTGAGGGAGTGGTGGAAGCGCTGGTCAGAAGCTCAAAAAGCTCCACCCCAGGATGAAAGGAAGGTGATCCACCGCTCTGAGCTCACCATTTACCTGAGGAGTACCAAGGTTTAGGACCAGCTCACAACAATCCAAACTCCCGTTTGTGACATCACCATGAGATCTCGATCAGGACGTCTTCAATGAACCAGAGCGAGATTATTCTGCTTTCACTGCTATAATACGGGTTCGTGTTTACGCTCTAAAAGCTTTATTTTCACTGCCATTCTTCATGCACCTGGAACTTTGTGCATCACCAAACACATAACTGATTCTCTAATTTTACTTGTGTGTACTTTGTATCCAATACTTTCTGAACCTGTTGGATTACGGATTAAAAGGAATGAATTTTAAAAAGACTGCTTTCTTGATAACACAAGTGTGGCATTAATAAGCCCCGGTTAAAGCTCAAATGTCCAAAAAATACAGCTGATCACAATTTAAACTACATTCTCATGTTCTCTTTGATATTAAATCCTGTTCTACGAAACCTTTAAAAATAAAAATCAACTCTAAGATTGCAGGAACTTTTTCACAGCACTGCAGTATCTATGAAAATAAGTTTTTGTACCAATTGTACATTTAATTTAAACTATTTCCAAGTCTTAAAATTTTCACATTTTATTGTGTAGTTTCTCATTTCATTGACAGCTAGTATAGCTTTTGGTTGCCTAGGTCATTCTGTCACCACAAGGTGGGGCTGTAGTGCCTTCCTTGGACTGCTGCACTTTGATACAAAATCAAGCAAATAGCCATGGACTGCATGCAGAGTTCCACCAAAGCTTCAGAATATGCCACGTGACCAGACTTCACAAAAGAAATGTTTTACAGAAATGACAAAACTTTGAATTTCATAAAACTTTATTCAGTTGTTTCATTCAAGACCATTAACAAAAGTACGAGAACCTCAGTATGGGTTCATCTGAAAACCTGTTGATCGTCAGAGAAAAAAAAGAAAAAAAAAAATCAGATCTGACAGCAACTTTATGTTCAGAGGCACGACAGCTCATCCTTTTTTCTCCAGAGAACAAAAACTGAGATCCTGATTCAGTTTGTTTTTATTTTATTAAATCAGAATTTCTCACAGATAACCCTTCTCCTTAGGTAAATTATATGTGAAATTGGGAGCTTACACCCAGAGAGGGGAAAAAAAACAAAATAAAAAAAACACACAGAGAAGATACAGTATAATTCAACCCACAAGTTTGGGATGCATATTCATATTATTTCTATTAGGGAAAAAAAAGCCACCCCAAAGATTGTTTTCAATATTTTGACGGTTGGCTGGGAAGAAATGCATCTAATTTTTATTTATTCTTTTTCTTTTGTTGTTTTATTTTGTTTGAAGTTTTAGGCACCTTATATTTATTCAATATTAGCAGATCAATTTTCAATTAAAAAAAAACAAAAACAAAGCAAAATTATGTGCAAGAAAGGAAATAGTATAAAAGAACTGCAGATATAAGATGCCACAAGGAATTCTGCACCTGGGAAAAACTTGTTAAGCGGAGCATGTGAATACCAAGAAGGCATGTCAAGGCTCTAGACTGGTAAAGGTAACTTCCTTCAGAGAAACTACTTTGACATTCACATACGTCACACTCACGCCATGCTTTTATACTCCAGCCTTTTTCAATAAAGCATTTTAAAAACTGCTCAAAAAAACCGAGCAGAGATGAATCCTCAAAAGTTCGCACATGTATGAAATATTATCCTCCTTATGGAGGGAACCATTGCTTTAAGCATTTTGTAGGAAAAAAGTACACTGGAGAAAACTTGGTGATCAAAAGTTTTCCAGTACGTAAAAGAGCGATGAGGAACATAAATGAAGCAGAGGGTTAAAGACATGCCAGCAATAATAATAAAAAAAAAGACGACAAAAAAACAAAACTCATCTAGCCCAGTCAGACGAACGGACCGGTTACAGGTGCAGAATTCCAGACGAAGCGGACTTGAAAAAGATCGGGATGCCGACAGCCACGCAGTCAGTCGTCAAACGGACTTAGAGGGACAAGGCCCCTTAGGAACAAATACCTCCAATTGACATTAATCTCTTCTAGATTACATTTCTCTCTCTCTCACACACACACGCACACACACAGGTACTCTGAACCCAGAAACAATCATGGAGGGGACAAGGGGACGTTCCCTTACAGGTGAGGGCAAAGGATTACACATGCCACTTCTTGCATGCGTGTGTTATATTTCATGGATGAGTTGGTTCACAAGCAGTACGTCAGATCCCTCTGCTGTTTCCCTCAGGGACTGCATCCCTCCAAGGCCTGATGGGGCTGGCTGCGTATTGCTCAGTCAATGACTCCAGGTTGCCGAGTCTTCCGCTCCACACTGAAGCCCTGCACAACACAGAGAAAATTTAATCAAGTTTGTTTCAACGAGAATATCTTTGACTCATTTTTAACTCAAATCTGACTTTTAAAAATCACAGTAAGAAAATGTCAAATGTCATAAAATTCATTTTAACAAACCTCCATTATACAAGATCTTTTCTCACCACACAGTTGGAGTTAATATGCAAGCAATAATTTTTTCATCGTATTGCACACTGTTATACAATCTGACCACATACCACTACAATTCAAACCCATCATGTGTCTCTACAAGAGGACAAGAAAAATCTTAGAAACCATTCCAGTTTTGTTATTGTAAAATCATTAGTAAGCATTTTAAACCTAAATTCTCATCCAATATAATCATGTCTGTATTATTTTTCAAAGATTCATTTTCATTCAGATAATAAAATAAAAATCAGCACACAAGTCAGATGAGACTGCAGCATACTGAGGTGCAGAACACAGTTTAGCCAGAAGGTGGCGTCTGTTACACTCACACATTCATGGAACAAACTACCAGAAACAATGGAAACCAGTCACCATTAAATGGTGCAATCATTGGTTGAAAGCTAACTAGTGATCCACCTATTTCATCATATCTGCCACTGCTTATAGCAGACAGTTAAATCATAATTTTCTGGTATTTGATGTTTTGGGACACTGTCTTGTCCCTCACTTTAGTTTTTATGTCTTTTTTGTGTACATGTACTTTCTGTAACATTAATTGCCCCTTGGGAGTTGAATATACCTGAACCTGTTTTTATACTGTTTATGTCTATTAGTTTGTTATTCCTTATGTAAATGTTTTTGTTGAGGTTTGATTTTTTTACTTCTTTTAAAAGTAAAAAAAAAAAAGCTAACCTCCGTTATACAAGATGGAGGTTTGCTTCATCTTGTATAATTATGAAGCAAACCTTTATACAAGTAAAATGTACTGTGTTCTGTGTATTGTATAGTGAGGTTGTTTGTTCCTGCTTACTTATCTTAGGATGAAATGTAGCCATCTTTTCAAATCAAAATCAAATCAAATTTTATTTGTATAGCACAGTTCAGCAGCAAAGCCTTTCAAAGTGCTTTACATCATATCAAACACAGAAACACAATGCAACATAGAATCAACAATCAAAACATGAGATTAAGTCAGGTTCCATCAATAAATTTGTAATTGATTACATTTCAAATACAATCCTAAACAGGTGGGTTTTTAGTCGAGTTTGAATCCATAGAAGGTTTACCTGTTACACTCCTACTGTGTTATATGGAACAAAATACCTATTGCTATTTTTATTCCCACTCACGCTCACAATCCCAAAGTTTAAAACGATGTAGACAGCATTTTAATGGGCTTCTGGCACAAGGCTCCGTACACCTCTTTCACGGAATTTCGAGCAGGGACTCCGCCGTCCCTCACAGATTTTTTTGTGCAATTCTATGGTACCTGTTAGTGTCTAGAATTTACAGGGTTTCCGTTACGCGCAATAACCCTCAGTCACTTGTCGTTTTTCTTCCTTGCATATTGCATATTTACTTTGCCGTGCACTGTAAATATGAATATTAATCTACATTGTAATGACGATGCACTGTTCTAACATATTGAAATTAAGAAAACTCCAACGAGCGTAGTTTCAAAGTGAAAAGGAGTACCTTTGAATTGTCGGGACCCCGAGGCTGCCGTAGGATGATCAGACGAGGAGCGCTGGCGTCATCCAGAGTGATGCTCTTCAATCGGTTCACCAGGCGGTCGGGACGAGGCGTGGCCACCGGTTTGGGCCCCTCACTGTGACATCACACACGTCAGTCAGAGCCATTTGTTTCAGCTGAAGTTCAGCTTTAACATGCCCTGCGTTTCAGGAAGGCTCTGCATCTAACGGCGGGTTCTCACCAAACTCTGCGTACGTTGCAGGCGCTACATTTTGCGGTGCGTTGATTGAAGACGACGGAAAACTCCACCTCGTCTCCAATCTGGAGCTCCACGCCGTCCTGCACTTCTTTCACGTGGAAGAACAGCTTCTTGCTCTCTCCGACCTCGTACGTAATGAAGCCAAACTGAGGGGAGCCAGATAAACAGGCAATCATTTTCAATCCGTTCCTCTGCATCATCACAGGGATCAAATCACAACTGGTGTGACTTCTGTTTTAAAATCTGCCACTAAATATCTTATCTGCTCAGGAAAAGATTCTTTGGTTTATATTGAAAGCTGAAGACAGAGCAGATGTGTTCTTAAGAGTTAAATGTTGCTATAATTTGAACTGAATATCTACATTCAGTTCAAATTACAGGGTTTCCCCCAGTGTATCATAAGCCTGGTGGACGGCCATGCTTTACAAGGACCCCCGCCAGGCTAAGCGGTGCTTGCTTTTATTTTTAAAAAATGTATAATTGGGGGGGGAGATCTTAAATTTTTATTCTTATTTTACAAACCTTTATACAGGATTGCAAGTGTCTCTGTTCTGAGCGTTCCACTCCCAGAGCAGATTTATTTCTAAGATAGGTTTATAGTTTATAAGATAAGATAAGATAAATCTTTATTGTCATTGTCACAAGGACAACGAAATTTAAAAGGTGCCATCAGTCAGTGCATATGCTTAAAAACAAAAAATAACTGTCTCACAATTCACACACAATGTAAGAATTAACAAATAACTGGAAAAAAAACCCAAAAAAAATAAATAAATAAGAACAGCCACATTTTCACATACATCATTCATGATGATTAATGGTTGTTTTTGATTGCATTTAGTTTTGTTATTGCTATCGGGTAAAAACTGTCTCTGAGACGGTTGGTTCTTGTTCTGGTTGCTCTGTATCTTCTGCCTGAAGGCAGCAGTGTGAACAGAGAATGTCCGGGGTGAGAAGTGTCCTTTGTGATGTGTTGTGCTTTTCTTAGACAGCGGTCGCTGTGCAGGTCCTCCAGTTAGGGGAGAGGGCAGCCAATGATTTTTTGGGCTGTATTCACAACCCTTTGGAGAGCTTTCCTTTGAGCCGTAGTGCTGCTGTTGTGCCATACGCAGATACAGTAAGTCAGTATGCTCTCTATGGAGCACTTGTAGAAGGACACCAGCAGCTTCTCCTTGATGTTGTTCCTCCTGAGAACCCTCAGGAAGTACAGTCTTTGCTGGGCCTTTTTTATCAGCTCGAAGGTGTTCATGTTCCATGTGAGGCCCTGTTCAATGTGGACCCCCAGGAAACGGAAATCAGCTACCCTCTCCACACATTTTCCCCCAATGGTTAGTGGTGTAATGTCCGTTTTATTCCTCCTGTAATCTATTATGAGTTCTTTTGTCTTTGAGTTGTTGAGGAGCAGATTGTTCTCCCTGCACCACACCACCAGCCGCTCCACCTCACCCCTGTAGGCGGACTCGTCGCCTCCTGAGATGAGCCCCACCACTGTGGTGTCATCAGCAAACTTGATGATGGTGTTGCTGTGGTGGGCAGAGGTGCAGTCGTATGTGTACAGACAATAGAGCAGGGGGCTCAGTGCACAGCCCTGTGGAGAGCCAGTACTAAGGCTGAGGGCAGTGGATGTATGTTTTCCCATCCTAACTCTCTGTTGTCGGTTGGTCAGTAAGCTCAGAATCCACATGCAGGTGGAGTGAGGGAGGCCCAGGTCCCCCAATTTGTCCACCAGTCTGTGAGGGAGGATGGTATTAAAAGCAGAGCTGTAGTCTACAAAGAGCATCCGCACATAGCTCCCCTGCTGCTCCAGATGTGACAGAGCAGCATGGATCACAGCGTCCTCTGTGGATCTGTTGGCTCTGTAGGCGATCTGGTGGTGGTCAAAGCCAGGAGGGAGAAGTGCTGTGATGTGACCCCGGACCAGTTTTTCAAAACACTTCGTCACCACAGGGGTTAGTGCCACTGGCCGGTAGTTGTTGAGGCCAAATATGCGAGGTTTCTTGGGTATGGGGACTATGGTGGAAGATTTCAGGCAGGATGGGACTGTAGACAGGGCTAGGGACTGGTTGAAGATCCTGGTGAAGACTCCAGCCAGCTGATCGGTGCAGTCTTTCAGGACACGTCCAGGGACGCCATCAGGTCCAGCAGCCTTCCTTGGGTTGACAGCCCGCAGTGTGCGCCTCACCTCATGCTCCTCTACAACGAGGGGTGTGGTGTTGTGGGTCGCTTGGTGTAGTGTGGCTGCCTCTGTTGGCTTCACCTCAAAGCGGGCAAAGAAGAGGTTCAGCTCCTCTGCCAACGTGGCGTCGCCTTCCGCAGCTGCGAGGTTGGTCCTGTAGTTGGTGAGATGCTGGATTCCCTGCCACACCTGCCTGCTGTTGTTGCTGTCAAGGTAGCCCTCTATCCTCCTCCTGTAGTCAGACTTAGCCATTCTGATGCTGCTCTTTAAGTTAGCTCGAGCTGTACTGTAGACGGTCCTGTCCCCAGACCTGAAGGCGATATTCCTGGTCTTTAGCAGTCGCTGGACCTCCTGAGTCATCCAGGGCTTCTGGTTTGGGAAGACCCGGATGCGTTTATCCACAGCTACAGTGTCAATACAGTACTTGATGTACTGTACAGTGTACAGTACAGTACACTGTCTGTAAAAACCTCCAGGTCCTGATGTTCAAAAACATCCCAGTTTGTCCTGTCGAAACAGTCCTGCAGCTGCTGTGTCGCATCCTCGGGCCAGGATTTGATGGTTTTGGTGATGGTTGGAGCAGTTTTCCTGAGGGGGGCATAAGCAGGAATTAAATGCAGGGACAGGTGATTGGACTGACCCAGGTGAGGAAGTGGTCTAGCCCTGTAGCCTAGCTTGATGTTGGAGTAGACTTTGTCCAGAGTGTTAGCCTCTCTTGTAGCACACTTTACATGCTGGTGGAACTTGGGGAGTGCCGTCTTCAAGTCTGCATGGTTGAAGTCCCCCGCTATGATGTGCACACCATCTGGATAGATGCTCTGCAGATGGCTAATGCTGCCACGCAAAAGTCCAATAGCTGTTTTAGCATTAGCATTCGGTGGGATGTAAACAGCGGTTACCATGACTACGGTGAACTCTCTGGGGAGGTATATTGGTCTGCATCTAACAGTCACATACTCCAGGTCTGGGGAGCAATGGCTGATGACAGTCGCTGTGTTAGTACACCAGGTGTTGTTCACGTACACACAGAGCCCTCCTCTGCTCTTACCGGAGTCTTTCGTTCTGTCGTGGCGCTGTACTGTGTAGCCTGCTAGCTCGATGGCAGAGTCCGCTACGTCTGGATGCAGCCAGGTCTCCGTGATCAGAAGAATACAGCTGTCCTTCACTGCGCTGTGAGATGCAGCCTGTAGTCTCAGTTCATCCATCTTGTTTGCAAGGGATCTGGCGTTCGAGAGAAACAGGCTGGGGAGCGGTGGTTTGTGTGGTTGCCTCCGTAGCCTAGCTAGCACGCCGGCCCTGCATCCCCGCTTCTGCCTTCTCTCTCTACGCCGCCGACGCTTCCTCCCTGCTGCGATGGTAATCCACGGCGCGCCGGGGCTCCTCGCTATGTCCCCCGGAATATTGAACAAGCGTTGAAAATCAGCTGTAACATCTAGTTCGTAGCGGGCACCGATCGTCAGGAGATCGTCCCGACTGTATATTTTGTTTGTCCGACATGACGAGTACGGAACACAAATCAACACATACACAAGCAGCCAAACATAGCACCGACCGAGAGAGCAATGAGCCGCTGCAACTGCGTGCGCCGCCATCTTGGGAAAAAAAAAAATTGCATTTAAAGCCAGGAGAGCGGACCAATCACACAGCGTTTACCTCAGCGCGGATCATGCATGCCTCCTTCACTCAAACTGGACAAGCTCACCTGTAAGGATATTTACATCAACCCCCTGTGAGGAATTATGTTTCTTTGGAGAAATATCAAGGTAAAAGTTTAAAACAAACCGCGTTAGCTCTGGTTGTGTAGCTCTGTGAACCGCAGGAATAACTTGTAGTTGCGCTTTCAGAGGTGAGGGTTGAGGGAGGGATGAGAATGATTTACATTTGTGGACAGAATTATATACGGCGTTTACATCTCTGGCTCTGTCTTCCCTGCAAAGTTTATGTATGTGTTCCCAGTTGACCAGAGTGTTAGTGGTTAACGAAACAGCACTAACCTCATCATGCAGATTCAGCCTAGTGAGGATCTTTCGCGCTCGCCTCGTAGTCAAGCTGGTTTTATATTATTTTTAGTATTATTTTAAACGACGCACCAAACCACATCAAACGCTTTGTCCACTTAGTCAGCCAGAGTTGATGCACACGGCTGTGCCGAGATCTGAAAATCTCGTCCCACAAACTTGAGCGGCCAGAACAGTTTCTGTGTATTAAAAACCCAAAAGACACAAAATGGAAGAGCTACTAAAGCCACATTATAGCAGCATTAAATTAAATCTCCCGTTTGTTCCACATCTCTGCGCAGTGCAGAGGATTTAACTCATCAAGCAGGGCCGGTCCAAGGCTATATGAGGCCTTGAGCAGAATTTGACTTAGGGGCCCCTCTTGCTGCTAAAACATCAGCACCTCTAACAGCTTCTGTGTTAGATTTAGTGAAATCTAACACAGATTTCACTAAATGGGAGATGGGGAGTAGTTTATTTGGCCAACCTAAAAAGCAATCGGTTATAATTACAGTTTACTAATTTGTATTTGTGAACAAACAGCTCAAACTCAAAGATTAAACTCACAGCATCAGATTGTAGCTATGGTAACAAAACAATCCAACTATGAAGATTGTTCTTTGAACTTTTACAAAGTAAATTAGCCAGCTCCTTAAAATCTTACATTTAAATGTTAAACATTTGAAAACATTTTAATTTAATTATGCTGAAACCATTAAATCAAATTCAGCACCATTGATAATCTCAATAAACAAATATTACATTTATGTATCTGTGGTCTGTGTTAAAATATTAGCATTTATGGGCTCCTAAAGCCCTGGGGGGCCTGATGGAGCCACTGACTTAATTTGGATTAAACAGAAGTGCAGATAATTAATATTCATTTTAACTGTATTTTTTGATTGGTTGTTTTGAAGACTAGTTGTGGGTTTAAATAGCGTTTCATTGGAGATGTTTTCCCATAACATTTAATTACCCAGTAATATTTTAACTTTTCCTGTCTATTTAGCATCTTTAATACAAAAACACGTGGGCTGCTGGTGGACCGCCTCAGCGCCCTGACCTCCGGGCTTAGCAAGTTTTCTGGGAGAAACCCTGAATTAGTTCAAATTTGAACTGAATATCAAAAAGCTGTTCAAATATCAAAAAGCTACAAACCAAAAATGCAGCTTTTTGATATTTTTGTCCTTTTTACAGGCAGAAGGTCCTATTCATATGCAGGAAAATACAAGTTAAACTAAAAGCTGTCAAAACAGTAGGACTGCAATTAACTAGGCCTGTCATAATAATCAATGAATTAATCACATGATAAATTACTTTCCATTTGGACCATAATAGTCAAAGAGATGTTCCCCTTCAGTATCGGTGAAAAATGAGCTTTTTGAGAAAACGTACAGTACAAAGTAGCTAGTTTGGACTACCTGCAACTTTTACCCGTTTTCACTGTCTAAGTAAAATATTTTTTGAAATGTAACTTTGGTTGCACAGAAGTCATTATCCATTTAAGTTATTGTTGTTTTGGTTACTTTATTTAAAATGTGCTCCAGTGATAAGAATTATTTACTAAATTAAAGTTTACTGGTCTTTGAAAGGGCAAACTTACAATTTTATGCCATTATGATTATACTTGAAAATAGTCTCAAAGCTTAAATATTATGGTTTATTGCAATAATTTACAAGGCAGTTTATCATCAAGCAAGTTTCACATTGTGACAGGCCTAAAGCTCAGTTTTCCTGCAGCCATACATCCTAAGCAGCACTGTAAAATCCAGCATGTAAAGTCACTCTCGTCAGGTGAACTCTACCTGGTCCTTGACGCACTCCACTGGAGCTCTGCGCTGAGGAACAACGTTGCACGCCATCTTCTGGCCAGTCTGGGTGACTGTGCAAACTTGGAACTTAACATGTTCCCCCTTCTGCAGGCAGTCGGCCTTGTTCGTCATCCCCATGATTCCAAAGGGATAGTTCTGCCCCTTGTCTTCACCTGGGAACAAACCAAATGTATTCAGGTTAACCTAACCTAACTGGATGTGTTTGTAGGCTGTAGCTGTGCTGCTGCCGACACGACACGGACCTTCCTCAGTCACTTCAATGAGTCCTTGGTATTCAGTCTGGGAGGGATCCACGCTGCGGATGGGACGGATGATTTTTCCCGCCAACACGGACACACCAACATCGTCACCAGTACCGTTCACTAAACAAAGAAAAATTTATAATATAAAAGACATGATAACCAATATTAAAAAGAGTAAAAACAAGTCATCCTCCCTTACCTGCAGCCACCTTGGTAACCTTTTCAGCACTAACTTTGTTTCCTTTCCCCTTAGAGAGAGTATATTCCACCGTGTCACCCAGCTCCAAATTATCCACATCCCCACACATTTCACTGAAAGAAAAACCAAAACATGTCGGCATTTTCCACATGTTCACCCCTAACCCATGACTCCACCCAGAGCTACTCTACCTGTAGTGAAAGAAAACTTCCTGGTCATGGTTTGCTGTCTCAATGAATCCAAAGTTATCCTTCAGTGCAGCAACAAATCCGTGCAGTCGTCTGGAGTTGGAGGCGTTGCGGTTGAGAACCCTGATGGAAACTGCGCTCTGATGGCCCGTCCGCTTCACTTCATTGATGCAGAACTCCACCTAGTGGACAAACAGTTCATCACAGGCATTGTGTTGCATGTTTTCATTCAAGTACGAGTAGACTTATGATGAATTAGCTTTCAGTTTATAACTGCAGGCACAACTAGGGCTGATTAAGCATCATTAATTATTGAAATAATCGTTAACTGGAGTATACAGAATCAAAAATAGACCATTTGCTAAAAGAACACCACACTCAGAACAGTAATTACATCCAAAACTGTGTACATTTTTTATACAGTTTGCATTTAAGAAGGAAAAAAAACACACACACACAAAAAAACATTGTAAATGTATTCTACCCAGAACTCAAGTGGTGTAGTTTTAACTTCACCTGGTTCAAGTTATGTAAAAAATCTTCTAAAGAGCACCTTGTTCAGTGAAATTATTAATTGGTTAATCAAAAAATTAATCAACAGATCTGCCTTACAACAGAAAGGCCTGAGCTCTTCACATGTTCGTGTTAGGAATGTAGTTTTAGCTCTGTACTTTGCTACAAATGATCAAACATTCACTAAAACATGCTGTTATTGCATTTAGGCAATAAAATGTTTATTTAAAAGAGAGTTATTTGTTTATTTGTATCTTTTCATAAATTTTGAATATTGTATAAAATAATGATGAGTCGTTAAAAAAACAATAGCATTTAATTTTATACCAAACCTCATTAATATTACCTTGTCTCCAGCTTGAGGGAAACTTCCTCCCTCCAGGTCTTTGACATGATACGGCACAGTGAGCTTCACACCACAGTCTTCATATGCAATCACTCCCTCCTCAGCTTCCTACAGACAGGAGAGTACACTGCACTCATTACTGTTCCTTTAAATATGTGCAACACCTGAGAACTGAATCAAAGAATGAAAGGCAAGTTCCTCACAAGGGAGGTGGGAGATGGCAATGTCTGAAAAAAAACCCAAAACAACTAAACCAGTAGCATTACATGACGAAAAAGTGAAAACAGTCTATGAAAGCATGAGCACAGCTAGCGTGTGCATCTACAGCAGCTATGGCTGTTGGCATCAGCTTGTGGTTAGAGCCTACAGCATTGGGCTGTATAATTAAGGTTTAGCTACTGGCATTACCACATAAACTATTCCAATTCTAACATAAAGAAAATGAGAAGATTACTCAGATCATCAACTTCTTATGCCCGCGTTGACGTTCATATTTTCTTCCGACTTACTTTGGAAACATGCAAAGTTCAGCCGTATTGGAGACAGCTGCCAAGACGGGAAGGTGGCACGGCAGAAATATGGAGCCAGAGTTTATGTAAAGTCCTCAATATGAGCATTACACAATGTTTGTGTAAAAAGAAAATGTTGGCATGGTAGATGCAGTCCTATGTTAATAAAGCAGTTGTGTCAGATTAAAAGGAGGTATAAAACATTTATTTTCTTCAAGTCCTCCGAATTAAAATTGTTTTATTGATTTCAAATGTCTTATTTTAATTTGTTGTAAGCTAAAAAACCAAACATAACTTCAATATGCGCTATTAATCAATGTGTTTCACTTAGTCAATTGAGTTATTGAAATAAATAAACAATTTAATAACATTTTAATTTACTTTTCAGTTTTTAAAGATTTAATTCTTGGAAAATATTATTTTTCTCCAATGGATTCCTTGTGTTTCCATAGTTCATACTGATGTCATCACGCCCAAGAACAGCCATCTTGTTTGACAAGAACATTTTACAGCTTCTGTTTATTTCAACTTCAAATTCAGGTCAACTCACAGGGAGATGATTAAAATAAATGACACTTTTTAAAAATACACTCCTGATCAAAATCTTAAGACCAGTCCAAAAATTGCAAGAATTAGCATTTTGCACCATTGAATCTTAAGAAGGTTCTAAGTAGAGCTTCACAATGTTAAAAGGACAAATCAGTGCAAGAGACAAGAACATTTGAGCAGGGAATTGTCTGAAAACTGCATTTACACTCAAACATGATTTTTTCAGCTGATCAAAAGTTTAAGACCATAGTCTTTAAAAGCCAAAAGCTGTGCAAACATCTGGATTCCATGTCATTTTCTGTGAAGTCTTTACACTGTCAAGACCTCCTGATGGCAAAAGCAAAAAAGCTCACCGACTTTGAACGTGGTAGGATTGTTGAGCTGCATAAGCAAGGCCTCTCACAACGTGCCATCGCTGCTGAGGTTGGACACAGTAAGACAGTCATTTTGCATTTTTTAAACGATCCTGAGGGTTATGGAACAAAAAAGTCAAGTGGTAGACCCAAAAAAATTTCACCAGCTCTGAGCCGCAGGATCCGATTGGCTGTCCGTCAAGACACGGGACGATCCTCTACCCAAATTAAGGCCATTACTGGTGCTGACTGCAGCCCAATAACCATCAGACGGCATCTGCGAGAGAAGGGCTTCAGAAACAAAAAACGTCTTCAAAGGCCACGTCTTCTTCAACGCCACAGAATTGCCCGTTTGGACTTTGCCAGGGTGCACCAGACATGGGACATTGAAAGGTGGAAGAAAGTCGTCTTCTCTGATGAGAAAAAATTTAACCTTGATGGTCCTGATGGCTTCCAACGTTACTGACATGACAGGGAGATCCCACCTGAGATGTTTTCTACACGGCACAGTGGTGGGGGCGCCATCATGATTTGGGATGCGTTTTCCTTCAATGGAACAATGGAGCTTCAGGTTGTGCAGGGGCGTCAAACAGCAGCTGGCTATGTGGAGATGTTGCAGCGGGCATCCCTCATGACTGAGGGCCCTCGTCTGTGTGGTAATGATTGGGTTTCTCAACAGGACAATGCTGCAGTTCACAATGCCCGCCTGACAAAGGAGTTCTTCCAAGAGAATAACATCACTCTTTTGGACCATCCTGCATGTTCCCCGGATCTAAACCCAATTGAGAACATTTGGGGATGGATGGCAAGGGAAGTTTACAAAAATGGACATCAGTTCCAGACAGTGGATGCCCTTCGTGAAGCCATCTTCAACACTTGGAGCAACGTTCCCACTAGCCTCCTGGAAACACTGGCATCAAGCATGCCTAAACGATTGTTTGAAGTCATCAACAAGAATGGTGGAGCTACTCATTACTGAGTCCTTTTTTTTGACACTTTGTTTCTGTTTTGGGGGGTTTTCGGGGTTTTTTTGAGCTATGGTCTTAAACTTTTGATCAGCTGAAAAAATCATGTTTGAGTATAAATGCAGTTTTCAATTAATTCCCCGCTCAAAAGGTTTTGCCTCTTACGCTGATTTCTTCTTTTAATATTGTGAAGTTCTACTTAGAACCTTCCTAAGATCCAATAGTGCAAAATGCAAATTCTTGCAATTTTTTGACTGGTTTTAAGATTTTGATCAGGAGTGTATTTTCTGCCGTTCGTAGGCCTGTCGCGATAAACGATAAATCGATTAATCGTACGATAAATTAAAGCTATCGACGTCATTTTAATTATCGGCACTATCGTCTCTTCCGACCTTTTTCTCTTTCAGCTAATGAGACTGAATGAAAAAAGGCTCAACTCCGGTGCCTCCCTTCCTCATTTCCTTAGTGTAAAGCCCAGCGCACACTGCACGATCTTAGAGCTGTCGGCCGATTGTCGGCTCATTTTCAAAACCTGACAGACCACACATTACCCGACAGAAATCCTAGGTAAAACGGTTCGATCGGGTTCGTTCCTGCCGTGTGGTGTCCAACAATGGGCACAAAATAATGGCTACAAGTTTAGTGAACTAATTTTAAAACCAGGCATTAATCAGTGCTTTACTACAATCTACCTGCAATGCATGTGGCTAGTGTCAGCGTAAAGTCCTGACTGAATGAAAATCATTATAATCTATTTACGTCACGTTAACGAAGAACAGCTGAAAAGTTACCGGGTTTATCAACTGCGGTAGCAGTTTCGCTCCAGCTGCTCCCCTTGTCATTTCTATATTCTTTGCATGTTGAATAAACATTAATGTTGTTTCCACATATCATCTCCAATGTCCGCTGGACTTCGGGTTGCGCCGTGTCAGCTGTTTGGGATTCCCCGACGTAATTTCCCATCAGAAAACACAGAGGAGAATCCGCGCTTTCTGATTGGCTGCCTGTCACATTCAACAGGCTGCGTTAAGATCCCAGTCGGTGAAAACCCCTGATTTAGATCGGAGCGGCAACGACGATCTACCGTAACACACCACACAATCTTAGAAAGACCAACGATCTAAGATTGTTGTAAGGGGAAAAATAGGAGCAAAAAATCATGTAGTGTGAATTATTGCATCAGGTAGTCGATGTGCCCGTCTTCTCTATTTAAATCTAATTATTACTGAAGGGCAACATAGTATACAGACTTCATAATCTGCATTCTTTTGGTTGAATGCAGTATTTATTTCCACTTTGGCTTTATGTTGTTTAGTTTTTTTTTCCAAGTGAGTTTTTTGTTAATGGAGACTGAGAATCCATTTTATTTTTGTTTTTGGTTGTTTTGTTTATTTTGTTTATCAGTTCCAGTGTTTAGTGTTCTTTTGAAAATAAAGTGTATCTATCTTTGGCAGGAAATCGCATGGATTATTATGTCATTTCCATTAAATCAGTGTAAAAAGATCTTCAAACAATATTATCGTTTATCGCAATAATTTTTGAGACAATTAATCGCTCAGCAAAATTTGCTATCGTGACAGGCCTAGCCGTTCGTAATTTTTTAAAGGAAAAAAATAAATGAATTTTTAAGCTACATCGCCCAGCCCTCCATCTCATCACCCACATCAGCCATTTTTAAAATTCTTCCAGAAATTGCCGTTTTTAATTGTAATTGTACAAGTCCAATTAAATTGTACAATTACAATCACCTAGTCCTTCTACTGATGGACTAGGTGATGCAATACCATGCTGCCAACTATAAACACAAAGATATGAAAGGGCCTGAGGCCTGAACACAAACTTTTTCTACAACTTTACCCTTAAATCAAAAAATCAAAGAACAGTAAACTATTAGACAGCATGCCTTATAAAGGCAAAAGGTTTTATGATTAAGACTGGTCAACTGAGACACAAAACTAAGGCATTCATTATGCTAAATGTTAGTTTCTCTCTAAAACAAGTGGCTTCATGCCGGTCCTACCTTGTCTTTTTTCTAACCAAAGAAGCATGAGCAGGGGGAGGTCATTGAGGGAGAAAACAAAGACCAGCATTAGAACTAAAAACTGAAAGGAGGTGGCGAAGAGGGACGAAAAACTACAACAATGGTTGGAAAATAAGTAGGACACATACTCCTCGTTAGTGTAGAAACATACCTTCTCCTTTCCCTTGGTGGGGCTTGCGTTCTTGTTGGAGGCCGACACGACTTCCTTCTCCACGACGCCCACAAACCTCTGCTCAGACTGGGTGTGGAAAGACACTGTCCCTTTGGGAAGCTTCTTAATGCGAACCGCATGGTTTCTCTGAGCAGACAGCATATCCTGCCAACGACATTTCCTTCAGTTTGGTACGTGACAAACAAATCAGAATATACTCGCTTTAGCCAGTTTCAGGTAATACATACTTTTGTGAAAAGCTTAACAGAACCTACAGGCACAACAGTGAACTCCACTTCATCCGAGATGTGCAGTTGGCTCTCCTCCAGGACCTCGCTGAAGTGGAAGAACATTCGGGCATCTCGATCCACGCACTTTATGAAGCCGAAGCCGTCGCGAATGGCTGCAATCACGCCCTGAGGAAGAGTGAGGGTTGAGGATCAGACACTCTGCTTGATGAACAAAAGGTCAGGTAAAAAATAAAACTCAAACCATTTCACGGGTCTCCTTGGTCAGGTTGAAGGTGTCTGGGAGGATTTCGATGTTTGTAGCCCTCTCTAGTTTGTCCCTGCGGTCAGTGGAGATATTAAACTGAATGTGGTCTCCTTCCAAAAGAGTCACCTTAGACTTTGTGTCCTTCTCTCCAAAAGGAAGCTCCTTCTCAGAGAAACCAATCCTCGTACTGATGCGCCCAGGCAGAGGGTCACTCTGCAGGAACAGGAAGGACGTGTTAGCATATCCAGTTTATACATTTCTATTCTCTTTTTTTCCCTTTTAAAACGCTCTGTGTTTGTACTCTACTCACCTGGTTTTTCGTGGGAACCTTGGGAATAACTTTAACAACAGTGCCTTCGAATTGCTCAATGCTTATGTCTTCAAAGATGACGGTCCCCTGAGGGAGCAGGCGCACGTCCGTAGCCACTTCCTTGCCCTGTGGGAACAGGAATCGGTCAGGTGGACATTCAACAGCACAGATTCATGTTTTATTCAGAAACAGCAGCTCACGTTTCTGTCTTTGATGGTGAACTCCACATCATCTCCAGCCTGAAGAGCCTCCAGGTCACCCTTAAACTCGCTGTAGTGAAAAAAGATCTCCTTCACCACATCTGCCCTCTCAATGAACCCAAAGGCCTCCTGAATGATAAAACACAACTTTGATACTTACAATGATACCAAAGGTAGTAGACTGAAAAGGTATTCACACACCGAACTTTTATTAGGTTGCAACAACCTTTAATGCACACGACTGGGATTTCATTAGCCAAACACCCACAATGTTACATTCATGTAGAATTTTGAAGTGGAAGAAAAGGAGAGTTTGTACAATTCCACTGCATAAAATGCCAACAAAGTACACTGAGATTTCAATCCAATACTTTTGCAGTATTATACATCTTTGTTATAGAGCAACACTTACCTTTGTAGCACATACCACACCCTGGCACCTTGCCTGCTTTTTCTTCACAAGCTGAATATTGCGAGCGCTCACTGCACCAGTACTGAAACACAAACAGGCTGTTACTATGAAATCAAGTCCAAGCCACGATGATCTCCTGAATTCATATTAAAACGTACTGCTTGTTTGTCTCCATGTAAAAGCTGACTTTGTCGCCTGTCTCCAAAGGGACATTCCCCTCCACATCATCAGGAGTATAGGTTAGATAAAAAACCTCCTGCAGTCAACATCCAACAGCATTAAAGGGGGGTTGGAAAACAAATTAACAAAAATAATAATAATAATATAGAAAGTGTCTCTTTGCTTACTCCATTTCTTTCATAACATACACTCCCAGTGGGAACCTGACCCGGAGCGGCCTTGCCATCCAAGTTCAGTGGGACAGATGAGACGACCTGCAAGAAAGGGGCAATATTTCAGGTGTAGGCCAACACGCACTGCTTTGCAAATCACAGCAAAATTCATCAGATCACATCCCACATTTAATGATGAGTCAATTTGTGAGAAAAGTTATTAGAATGAACTTAACTGTGTGTAGCTCAATGTGTTTTGGATGTTCATGTATGAATCCATGAGTTGATAAATGTTAAGTTACTTTGACGAAGCGCTCTGAACCCTGAACTTGACAAACTAAATCTGAGCAACTGATGGCTCAATGGGTCAAATTTAATATGCATTTGAGTTTAGACTAAGACACTAAAAACATAATTCCCAGAGACATTGATCCATTCATTGTTCAGTTCATGCAATAACCTTCAGCAATCAGGTGTGCAAAGTAGGGATGTCCCAGTCAGAACCTTTAGTCCAAAATACCCCTCAATATCTGTTTCCATTACATATATGCATAAAACTTTGATAATCCGCAATTTCAGTGTTTCCATAAATAAGAAATGCAATTAAAATCGTATGTGAATTAGTTTGTCAAAAAAAAAAAAAATGCTGTACCATGTTCTTCCTACCACTTCCTGTCGTCTTGTTGGTCTTTTCTACCAGTAGTTACATGCAGTTGATCACATGACTGGTGTGATGTGAAACAATGTTTCCACTGCAGTTTGGCAAAATACAACAGCTGAATAATCACCTCATCCTGGTGCAAGAACTTTTCCAAAAACCTGAGGGGTTTGTTTCTTTTCAAAATAGCGGTGTTTCCATTAAGCAAATGTTTTCTTGGAATTCCAATTTGGACAATTTTATGGTCAATGGCAACAAATATAAAGTCATTTATAAGCACACATGACACAGTCTGATAACTCAAAAAAAACAAGGTAAACTGTGACAAAGAGCATAATCTGGACAATCTGTAATACAGTTTAGCAAACTGTTTAAACAGAAAACCTAAAAAGAAACAAAAAAAGGCAAAAATGGCAGCATGTATTACTGAGAGTTGTAGCAGAGAGAAAAAGCTAACTTTAAAAAAGCAAAATTCATCAGGATTAGAATTTAGTTGGGTATACTAAAGTCAGATGGATCAGGACATCCCTAAAGCAAAATGACAAAGAGAGAGAAATTCAAGTCATGTAAACGTAAGGGGAGAAAAAAGTCACCCATATGTTTGGAGAGAGGGGAAACAGAAAAACAACTGATTTTCTCAGTAAAGCCGACAGACAAATGACAACCAAAAATAAAACGGTGCTCTTAACTGGATGAATATAACCATGCAGCACAGTAAAGGGATAGACGTGCAGGTCTGGCCCCACCTGGCCCGAGATGCGCTCCTCTGGCAGCACTTCTGGCTTTATCTTAAGCAGCTTCACTGCTATGGGCTTGCCAGTGCGCCTGTCAGAGGACACCTCAAACTCTACATCATCTGAGAGGAGAAGAAGAAAAAGCAGACAAAACTTTAGAGCCACTCGAAGTAGCAACAGAGGCTTTGATTTTGCTCTTCCCAGGCATCTCACCTCCTATTTTAAGCTCCTGCAGGTTCCCGTTGTACTGGGAGCAATGGAAGAAAAGACGAGCCTGGCGCTCTGAGCACTGGATGAATCCATAGGAAGTCAACAGCTTCTCCACCACACCGGTTTCTCTGATGCCAGGCCCTGAGCCGTTGGCATATGCAGTGTGTCCATTGTTATGAAGCATGCCTGGGTCAAAACTCATCTGAAACGAGAACAAACTGGTAAATGCATTTGGAAGGCATCAGCATTTTCAAACACAGAAAAGGAGTGGAAAAGCCAAATTAATGCAGTTTTTGATGCAAAACTTTAAAAGAAAAAACATGCAATAACAACATTTAGAGAATATGGTGAGAAAAACATTAAAATAAAAATACATTAGAACCTTCTGGGGGAAAAATAACGTCAGTGTAGCTGAAAACACACAACGTCCAACACCTTGTGAATATTCTCAATTTTATCATGCAAAAACCCCCAAAAAAAACCAAACAAAAAAAACCAACACACAAATTCACTCAAATAACTACCAACTAAAACATCCAAGCGCAGACTGAGTAGTTTCATGCAGCTGCAGGGTCAAACAATTCATCTAATCACCAACATCAGTTAATATGCTAGAACTTTATGTAAAAAAGCTGCAAAAACTTCCAACACCCTGGTTAATTTTTTTAATTCTGCTAACATCTACACGCCATGCTGTTAGCAAAGGCGACGTAACAGCAGAGCAGCTCTGCCAACATGGCCACTGCTCAACATTTCCCCTTACTGATCTCTGATACAAAGGAGTCCGCTTGTACTTTTTACTTCCAGGGTGAGGGTGGCAAGAGACAGAGGCGGAACGGGGTATGGGTATGGGAGCAGTGGCGGTATCGGGGGCCGAGCCACTGCTGCGGGTAACAGGGGGTTCAGAGGAGCCCCTTTCCATTTCTGACACGGGGGACAGAGCCGCAACTCGCTGTTGGGAAAGGCAAAGCTTTATGTATGTTGCTATTCACAATTTACCTACAATTACTGGTCGTCACTTGTTATGAATGTTTAAAAAAGAAAAACAATGTCTTAAAGGGATAGTTCAGGTTTTTTCAAATGAGGTTCTATGAATGAATACTGTAGTAGAAAAATGTCACATCATCCCGACTGGGAAAAAGTCAAATCCTCAGAGGTGGTAGGCTGCAATGACACATTTTAGCCATTTTAAACAACAAACTGGAAATGTTCACACTTGAAGCACACATTACAATATGAAAAGATGTTAGTCAATAAATTAGTCTCAAGTTTTCTTGGCGTTTTCCCAAGTCAAACACAAAATGTTCATGTTGCTACGCTAACTTTACCACCAGGTGGATCGATCATGAGCTGTGACTCATCGCTTTGCTGTAGGTTGGCCAATAGAAAAGTAAACTTTTGGATTTTGCAACAGTGTCACTTGTTTTTGTGTATTTTCCATGTTTTCACCAGAATTTACCCCATTAGACCCACAATAAGCCAATCAGGTGGATAGACAGTTGGTCAATGTAACTTTCACATAACTCAATCTTTTAGCTGAGAAAAAGACAAACGTGAAAGTTTTGACATTTTTAAATGGTTAATATTGATCATTTCCATCTGGTTGCCAGGATTGACTTTGGTCATTTTATTTCATTAATAGTATAAATAGTACCCCTCTGGATACTAGCCTTTCACTGTTCTATTTACTTTTCTACAAACTCAGCGATATATCATCCATCTACGATACAAAACTTAAATTAAAAAAATTCCAGACTATCCCTTTAATGTCAAAAGTGTATTCCGCAGCTTCACTTCTCACCAATTTCCTGATTTTATATTTTAAGAAGACGCTCAGTGACAAATATTTCAGACGGTACTTTCAGAGTTATTTGTAAAAATAAAGCCACGTGTTTAGAAACACCATAGCCTAAAAATCAGAGAAAAGAACAGATCTGCAACCATGACAACCTTCGATTAAAGAAATGTTTAGCACCAATAGCCATGACAATAACAATGCTTTTAAAACCTGAAAAGTTCACAGAGAAAGCAAAAGGAACATCTTGACACAACCAGTTATTATAAAATGGTTCAAGTGCATTGTTGCTAATTAATATAAAAAACAAATACTACTGAAGATGAGGAGTCAGAAAACACAAACAGTTCAAACAGTGATGCATCTACAGTGAACACAGCTGGTGATGGATTATGGGTAATGAAGGGGAATCCCAGAAAAGCCTCTTCTTTGTAATCATGTTCTGGATTATTGCGACGAGCATCAGGTACTCTTAGAGGAGATTTAAATATTTTGTTATGCTTTCATTTGGAAATCAGATCACACAGGGTTTTAGTGATGGGTGGGCACTTCACGCACCATTTCTCCAATTTTCTTGTTTATTTTGAAAAAAAGGGGGAAAAAGGCAGGGGCATGCAATCCAAACATGATTTGCTCCAAATGTCCTAAGGAGCCTGTTCTGCAAAGTAAAAACATAAGCGAAAAGTTAAAAAGAAAAATAAAGGCTCTCCGGGAATTGTGAGGAAAAATAAAAAAATCATTCAGTTTATTCGCCGACACATCTCTCACCCTGCAACAGCGCAACTGAGCAGAGGCTAGTCTCGGGAGCCCGGAAAGAATGGAAAATTAGGCCATTCACAGCAAAGATGCAGGGCAAGGTGGATGGATGGGTGTTTGATGGGTGGGAACTCGGTAGAAAAAGGAGGCGGGAAGGTGAAACTTACGGATCGGCCATATGGCGACAGGCTGAGTCCCACAGGGGAGGTGCTGCTCAGGTCAGCACTAACAAATGTGGTGGGTGGTGACGCAGGCAAGGTAAACTCAACAAAGCCTTTCCAGGGGCTGCCCATATTTTCCCATAAACTTCAACCAAAGTTGCTTGAGCACTTGTTAGAATTTCTGCTTGATTTTTTTTTTTTTTTTTTTTAAATGGACAACAGTTAAGTAACCACCCAGTGATACACGGCTGGATGTCTGCAAGGGTGAAGAGAGGAACAAACATGATGGGTGAGGAAGGTCAGCCAGTGTACTAAGTGCCACTAAAAAAAGAAAACAACGATGTGGACTCTCCGGGAATTGTGAGGGGAAAATTTTAAAATTCAACCCCCTCCAAATGGAGGGGGTTTGAAGAGCAAAAGTGCATCATTGGAGAAAACGACTGAGTAAAAAAATCGATGCAAAGTTGGTTGTGTGAATTGAAACATTCAACAAAACTGAGTTATCAGCATAGGTGGGGGCAACTGGTTGGACGGGCCAGTTCGTCTTATTTATAAAACAGGCTACAAGTCACTGAGACAAGAAAATGCAATGAAAAGTTGGTCATTTCTAACTAAAACCTGATGCTCCTTCTACTTGGAAAGCATAAAAGTCTAAAAATCAACATAAGGATTCACTTATTTTCTGATTCAATAGTAAATCCTAAATGATTTAGAGGCAGGAAAAAAAACAGACAGAAAAATGTTTCATGTAGCGATGCAGAGAAACAGCCTGGTCACCAGATCAAAATCATTTACAGTTCAGTGAACCAGTGACACCTTACTGCTACCAGGACACCAACACCACACTTAGTGACATTACTGTTGGTAGAAAACCTCATAAAATAGGCCCTCCGGGAAGTTACAACCATAAATATTAATCCTAATTCACTCATCTTTCACATGTTTTGCATGGACCTGCATGGATTTTGACCAGTTATTGTAACTTTTCTGCAAATCTGACCCATCACCTCAACTAGGCTGAATTTTGACCAATCTTAACCCCTTCTAACTTTCTGCTTCATGACAACATCTCTTGAAAGACAAATCTGGAAGACGGAAGAATGTGAAACTAAACTATAATATTTGACTTTTGTTTTCTTTTATTCCTTCCAAAAACAATTTTGAGATGTCCTGTATGATTTACATACAGTTCATGTTAACTTGAATCACCAATATGGAGTTCTTCTTTTCGACTTTAACAACTCCTCAGGACGTGGTTGTAGTTGTATTAAGGGTGACATTTCAAGAAGGTACTTAAAAATGTTATTTGCAGTTTAAATATTAGCTATGTTAAAATTATGTCTTTTTTTAGGGGAAAGGCAATATGCAGCAGTTTAAACTTTTATCTAAGATCATATGTCAAAAATCAAACCTAGAACTTTTTGAAAAAAGTGCTGCAAAAATCAATAATTTTAGATCGCAACAATCAAAAACTGTAAACATTACAACATTCTGGAAGGATCAATATTAGCTTTATTATGTCAGTGAACTTCTTAGAAATTAAATCAGAAGAAGAAAACAAAAAGTTGGGGAAAACCCATTTCACAGTTTTTGAGGAACAAAAAAGGAGCCACGTGTTTTATCACTGTGCAGTGGATAGTCTATCCCCTTAGCATGACAACAAGTAAAAGCATACAATTTTAAACAGTGGTGACAATAACTGTGACTCACCTTTACCGTTTCTTTTGTCTTTTGTCTCTGGATCTTGATGACTTCGCAGAGCTTCACACACACAAACACATACACACACTTTAACACATGCACACTCCTAACATGTTTCTGGCACAAGACCAAGGTGGTTGCATCAAGTAAAAAAAAAAAGAAGAAAAGAAAAACGAAACCTAGCACACAAAAGGCAGTTGCAGGTGCAATAGCACTGCTTAGAAAAGTTACAGAGAACAAAAAGGTGGAGTAGAGAGACAGGGGAGACTATGGGAGGGTACTAGCAGAGAGCAGCCTACTCTACACCTTAGTGGCGAGTCGGCGGCGTAGTTGGGATGAGGAGGGCTAGGAGCAGCGTTGGGACGTGTGCTTTGTCAAAGCTGTTGAGTAGGCACAAACTTCTGGTTTCAGATCAGTTTTCTTCATAGAATATGCTTGGGCATAGGATTGCTTCTCTTTCACGTTTCAGTTGGGCTGATGTGCGTGTTCTTTGGTCGTTTCAGGATTTTTGTTTCTCTTGTGTTTTTAAATCCTTGAAGTGATCCTTTTCTCCCCCCACGTGGCTTCAGTGTTACAACTTTTTTTTAATCTGGGAGGTTTGTCTTCAGTTCCTTTAGTTGTGATCTGAACTTGAAGCAGTTGCAGATGGTACAAAAATTCAGTTCGGTTTCACTTCATACTGTTAGGGGGGAAAAAAGAAAAGATTAGGTTAGAGATGCAACCAACTGCAATGCATTCAGGTAAACGTCTAAGGTTAATGTAAAGAGGAAAAAAGAAGTGAGAAGACTCCAAGACACCTGACATAAACCTCAAAAAGACAACAAATTACTTTTTGAGTTATGAGAACGGTTTGAAAATTACTTAAATTTTCATCCATACCGCTACCATGTTTTACAATCTTTTTAATGAGATGCGAGAAAAAGTGCTGACTGCAGTCTTCTCTGTACAACCATCACCTCAATTACCCCTGAACTCTGCTGGTCAGTTAGCTGAAAGCAAGCCGCTTTTCCTCGCTTACAAGTAAGAAAACTGGGCTGCGTCATAACATTTTCAGGCAAGAAAAACAGTAGGAACAATAGTTACCTTTTTTTTAAGTGATTAGGTCATGTCACATGTTCTTTTCATACTTTATGCAAGTATGGTGAATTTAATTCACTTATACCGATATCATTTCATGTTGTTTTGACGTTGGATAACAGGAGTTTCACATTTTTTCTGAACAAAAAGATGACCACAACCCTGAGCACGTCTTCTAAGGCTTTTAGAGAAAACACAATTATTAACTGCTACAGTAAAAAGAAAAATATTCTCAGATATCTAACAGGTGAACAATATCATAAAGCAAACATGTTGAGAAGAACCAAAGACAAATAGATTCACTTGCTGTGACATTTGTGACATTCATTGCTCCATTTTAGACCAAACTCCTTTTTCTACTACGGATACAATCTAACATTAAAACCATTGGTTTTTGAAACCAATAGAATAAATCCAGGGAACACATGTGTGAAGACTGATTTATTTTGTAACTCAAACCCAACTAGTGGGGTTGGGGAGAATGTTATTGACCTAAATGAACTGTTTTGTAAACACTCAGGCACCCCAGTGATACTTGATATGACGTCCTGTGTCGCAATGGGTCTGATCCACATCCCAAAGGCTACAACGTGAAGTCATAACAAGCTTCAACCTGGTTAATGTGAAGCTCACAGGTTGTTGGATTTGTTTTAAAAATCCATTTACATTAACCTTACACTAAATTATCAGCTGTTATGAATTGCTAGTGTGTTAAAGGTCAGAGAACAGAGGGTATTTCAGTGAAAACAGCCCTGGAGAAAAAGTACTCTTAAAGCAAAAAATATGTGAGCAGACAAGCTTAGAAAGGCTAATCATTGGCGTTAGTACAGTTTGGCCTGATAGCAACTAAACAAAAAGAAGGAAAACCAATACAACCTCTCTGTTATTATAAGGCCAGGGACTCGAACTATTCCTGGGCCCTAAAGACAAGCGCTCTGACAGAGCCAGGCATGTGACTTCCTGACAATCCGCTATCCTCAGCTGGAACGGCCTGAGCCAACACGTTGCAGTATGCAACGCCATCGAAAACGTCACATCCAGGCTAACCTAAGCTAACAGGTTCCACTGAAAAACACACTAAACTGGGTTGTGTCAGAACATAAACACGGGGACATTAACTCCCCTTCGGATAACTGTATAAGAAAGCAACAGAGATAGCATTAATGACTCGTCGCCTTAATGACAGGATTAGAATATCGCTTTACAAACAGTCATTACGCCACAGGCCTTTCCCACCAAGAGAAATTTAAACATCAACGAGGAGAGGAATAGTATGTGTGTACTTGGTTAGTGTGAGGCATATGCATTAGGTTACCCTGCTTTAGTTTTAAGTCACCAAAAAAAACCACTTTATATTGGAAAAAATAATCTTCTACTCTTTGTGGTTTCAAGGTTGGTAATAAAATGTAACTCGGAACTTAATGGTGAATTATTTCTAAATCAACTATGCTGGTTTTCAAGTAAGACATTTAACAGAATCTATTTGATTCCTAATCACACTAAACCTCCCATGGCTATATTCATTAAATAGAAGGAAAATCTACAGCAAAACCAGTCTGAGATTATATAAATCTTCATTCCAGACTAATGTGAGCAGTGGTCCATTAAATTTAAAGTATTTGTTTTTGTCTGACAGCAAGTAGAGAACAAAACAGTCTCTAGGCTAACGGCACGAGGACTGGAAAACAAAGAAAGCACGTACGAGGCTCGAGCACACGTTTATGACAGTTTTGAGTATTTCTGTTGGATTTGACTTCGGTTTGACAAAAACATCTCTTGCATATTATGGGGACATTTTGTAGTTATTACGAACTTGTTTATTCAAGTTTTGGTCAAAGTCGCTGAGTCGTTCTTGGAGCTAAGTGGCTAGCCTCAGTTAGCTCGATCATGCTGCCGTACTCCCCGGCCCGTTGTGTGAGATTTATGCCGAGGCGCCCCCACCTAGGCCCGACGCCTGCGTTAACATCAAACGACAGGCACCAAGCTTACTTCAAGAGCTTCGTTGGATGATAAAACGAAAATTCGCCACTTTACGTTACAAAAGTGCATTTTACCATTTAGCGAAATTGAATTATTAACAAAAACTTACCCCAACAGCTTTCAGCACTGTCACCAGCGCCGCTAGAAGCAGCACGGCACATTACGTAGTGATTAGGGAGGCGGCTCCCGCGATATTTGACAACAGCAGGTTCCAGAACGATAGAAAAACCTTCTGAGCTGACTCTAAAGTCCCGCGATAATACGCGGACGGCAACAGGACACAGTTGTTTTGTTGGTAACGTTTTACTTTGTCAAAAACATTGAAATTTAGTCGTGTTGCTATTTCTATTATAAGCACGAGCCCTATCAGCAGATATTAGGGATAGTTTAATATTTGCAAAGACAACTAATTCCCATTCCCAAATTGATTTTTATTCTCTGTCATATATTCTTCTTTACGGAGCTACGGAGCCCTTAGGGCAGTGGTCCCCAACCACCGGTCCGCGGACCAATTGGTACCGGGCCGCGCAAGAAATAATGAACTACTTCCGGATCTTTTATTTTGAAAATCCTAAACCGGATTTTACTGGTTACCTCTTGCGCGTCAAAATTGAGACAACTTGCAGCAGAATGAGTAACAAAACAACATCGGAGTACTGTAAACCCTCGCTATTTCGCGGTTCACCTTTCACGGTCTCGGTGCTTTGCGGATTTGCATCGTGCATTGTGTTCTGCATTCTGATTGGCTAAACAGTCTCTCCGCTTCTTCTCTACCTGTGTGTCAACAACGTTGCGGTTAAATATGTACACATACGTAAAACAGCTTGCCATATTTAACATAATCGATGGTGGCATGTCGGTTTATAAGAATCTTTTTGGCCAGAAGAAAAAAGAGCGACAACAACTACCGATAACTATGTTCTTCTCTCGAAAAAACACACCTGCACCGCGGGCTTTAGAAGAAAAGAAAAAAAACTGCTACAGAGCGGAGTCAGGATGCAGCGGCTCAGTCAGAAGAGCAGTGAAATACACGAGTCACTATTTGTCCTACTGTACTTTGTTTTGTTTTTTTTCCATAATCATTTTTTATTTTCTCCCGTTCTAATCCAATAACTCAGGTCGCGGTGGGGCGGCGCTGATCTCCGCAATTCTGGCACGGGAATCCGCTTTCAGTTCATTTTAAAATTTTTATTTTACAGTACAGTAGGTATTTGTAAAAAAAAAAAAAAAATTGTTTATACAGTACTTTTTATTTGTTAAACAAATGTTTGGGCCTGTAAAAAGGTTTTGTTCTTTGGTTTCAATGTATTATGGAGTATTTCATTGTATAATCATTGCGACTAAAAAGCTTGGGGACCACTGGTCTATGGGACATGGGAAATTTTTTTTCTTTTGTGTTACCTCGCAAAACTTTTGCATTCCCTCGCAATACTTTTGCGTTACCTCGCAAAAGTTTTGCGCTACCTCTCAAAACCTTTTGCGAGGTAACGCAAAAGTTTGAGGCAGCGTTCCGGAACCAGATGACAATGGAGCAGACAGTACACTCATGTGTGAGTTTTGTGGATTTTTATTTTGAAATTCTCCTTCAATATAAGGATATTCAGTCTCTGCTTGCCAAAAAGCACGACTGTCACATGTGCGACATTTAAAAAGAATACTTAGTGCAAGAGGACACACTCCTCGCAACTACACTGCTCAAAAAAATAAAGGGAACACTTAAATAACACAATATTACTCCAAGTAAATCAAACTTCTGTGAAATCAAACTGTCCACTTAGGAAGCAACACTGATTGACAATCAATTTCACCTGCTGTTGTGCAAATGGAATAGACAACAGGTGGAAATTATTGGCAATTAGCAAGACACACTCAATAAAGGAGTGGTTCTGCAGTTGGGACCACAGACCACTTCTCAGTACCTATGCTGTCTGGCTGATGTTTTGGTCAGTTTTGAATGTTGGTGGTGCTTTCACACTCGTGGTAGCATGAGACGGACTCCACAACCCACACAAGTGGCTCAGGTAGTGCAGCTCATCCAGGATGGCACATCAATGCGAGCTGTGGCAAGAAGGTTTGCTGTGTCTGTCAGCGTAGTGTCCAGAGGCTGGAGGCGCTACCAGGAGACAGGCCAGTACACCAGGAGACGTGGAGGAGGCCGTAGGAGGGCAACAACCCAGCAGCAGGACCGCTACCTCCGCCTTTGTGCAAGAAGGAACAGGAGGAGCACTGCCAGAGCCCTGCAAAATGACCTCCAGCAGGCCACAAATGTGCATGTGTCTGCACAAACGGTTAGAAACCGACTCCATGAGGATGGTATGAGGGCCCGACGTCCACAGATGGGGGTTGTGCTCACAGCCCAACACCGTGCAGGACGCTTGGCATTTGCCAGAGAACACCAGGATTGGCAAATTCGCCACTGGCGCCTTGTGCTCTTCACAGATGAAAGCAGGTTCACACTGAGCACATGTGACAGACGTGACAGAGTCTGGAGACGCCGTGGAGAGCGGTCTGCTGCCTGCAACATCCTTCAGCATGACCGGTTTGGCAGTGGGTCAGTAATGGTGTGGGGTGGCATTTCTTTGGAGGGCCGCACAGCCCTCCATGTGCTCACCAGAGGTAGCCTGACTGCCATTAGGTACCGAGATGAGATCCTCAGACCCCTTGTGAGACCATATGCTGGTGCGGTTGGCCCTGGGTTCCTCCTAATGCAGGACAATGCTAGACCTCATGTGGCTGGAGTGTGTCAGCAGTTCCTGCAAGATGAAGGCATTGAAGCTATGGACTGGCCAGCCCGTTCCCCAGACCTGAATGCGATTGAGCACATCTGGGACATCATGTCTCGCTCCATCCACCAACGTCACGTTGCACCACAGACTGTCCAGGAGTTGGCGGATGCTTTAGTCCAGGTCTGGGAGGAGATCCCTCAGGAGACCATCCGCCAGCTTATCAGGAGCATGCCCAGGCGTTGTAGGGAGGTCATACAGGCACGTGGAGGCCACACACAATACTGAGCCTCATTTTGACTTGTTTTAAGGACATTACATTAAAGTTGGATCAGCGTGTAGTGTTATTTCACTTTAATTTTGTGTGTGGCTCCAAATCCAGGCCTCCATTGGTTAATAAATTTGATTTCCATTGATGATTTTTGTGTGATTTTGTTGTCAGCACATTCAACTTTGTACAGAACAAAGTATTCAATGAGAATATTTCTTTCATTCAGATCTAGGATGTGTTATTTGAGTGTTCCCTTTATTTTTTTGAGCAGTGTATTATGCTGACTTGGCAAGTCTGGTGGAATTCGTCAGGAGAGAACTTCAGTCCTCTGGACAGCTTCACGGATATCGTTGGATGTATGCTAAATGCAGGCAACATGGACTTCGTGTAAGAAAGGAGGATGTCCGTCTGATCATGAGAGAATTAGATCCAGCCGGAGTGTCCTCAAGGCAAGCCAGACATCTTCAAAGAAGAAACTACTTCTCAAAGGGTCCGAAGTTCATTGACTCTTATGACAATGACTATGCCTAATCCTTTTTTCCAGCTGAGGTTAACAAAAGTGTACTAAATTTTTCTGTTTTATCTGTTACAGAATGAGCTGAATGACACAGTACAAGTATGGAACACACACCACATCAGGCCATCCAAAAACTTGCAAGTTCCCAGCAGTCGGCCCAATGTGATGTATGCTCTACCTGAACTGTACAGTACTACAGACTTCCTCACTCCTGTTCCAAGTTGAACATATTCAACTGTGTGGAGGTGCATGCACCTTTCGGCAGACCATACCATGTGATTCAGCTATATATGACATTTGCAATGTTTTAATGGCAGAGTATGGCCTGATGACACCATCAGATCCATATGATTCTATGAAACTGTACATGTTACTGAGAGATACCATTGGAGCATTACTGTGAGTATTGACTGGAAAGAGCCTGCTATGTTAGTAGGGTTCCAAATGTCTGAAAGTAATCTGGTTGTTTTCTATTATCAGACATTAACATGCATTCTAACTGTTAAACTTGAAAATCATCTGACAGTTTTTTTTTTGCCTTTCTAATGTATTAAAATTGAAGCAGAAAACTAAATGTTCCTATGACAACATTTCTCCATTTAAGAAGTCCTGATTGGATTTAATTTTTCAAAATGCAGAAGTCAACACGCACACAGTTAAATTACTTTTCACAGCTGTAGCTAAATCAAATGACTAAGAAAGTCCTGAAAATACAATTCATAATTTACATAAAGCACTGGAAACAAATTGCATCATTGTGTAAACATTTATTGTGAACATTGACAGGAAATCCAAACATGTATCAAAAATATAAGCATTGCAAGACAAATGTTACAAATATTACTTCATTTTTAAGAATAACTTAAAACATTTTTGCCCCTCCAATACAGCAACAAACAAAACAAAAAAAACACCACAAAGATCACCATAAAATCGAAGTTGGAGGATGTTACAAACCCTCTGAATTTTGTTGTATTTTAAGTATTGTTCTCTTTACTTCATTGCATTATCCAACCATCTAAATAAACTTTCTGAATTTGTAAACCTACTCGGGTACAGACAAAAACACAGCAACCGTACTGCTCAAATATTAGCAGGAACTATTAGATAAAATTGTCAACACTACAAGAAAACTGGGAATTGTTTGCTCTTTAGTTTAATTCTTAAACACACCCTTTAACATTGGATCGCTTTAGAACATTTTAAAAGCAACACATCTTTTAAACCAGTGTTAACATCTTATGTTGTCAACATTGTGCAACAGAAAAGAAAGGGTAAAAATGAATGTATTTTGATGAATTAGTCAAACTTTGAATTTGGTTATATTGCAACCATTTTTCTGTAAACACCCGGACTATTAAAACATCTAAAAATTTAAGCTGAGTGTCAGAACTTGATTAAAACATATGTGAAAACTAACTACTGGTCTAATCGCAACAGGCGGTTATAACAATTCTGGAAATTATACAAAATTGGAAATTGTTCACCCTTTGGTTTTTCATGCTAACACAAACCTTTTGACACTGCACAGCTTTTAAGCATTGAAAATAGAATACCACTAACAATCACACAGCATCATGAACATGGTATATAATACAGAATAATAGTGTTTATTTTAGCAAAGATGTCAACTACCTTTAAAAGCTTAAATAATATCCATCAACATGAAATTGCTTGCCAAGATACTGTCAAACTCTGTTCTAAATTCTGGGTAGGAACTGTAAGTATAAGGCACATCAATGATTGCTCCACATGTGTGTGCAACAGGTCTTCTCCCAAAACCTGTTTCAGCATTAAATGTTACCTTAATTTCTTCTGTGCATAAAACGGAGGACCCTGTGCAAAATCGCAAGAATTTCTCTAGTTTGCGCTGATCTGCATTCCTAATGTACCTTTGCAAGTAAGTGAATGTTGTCTGCTCTTTCTGTGACAGGGACAAAGACTCTGTTTGCAGCATGTTAACTACTTTTTTGTTTGTTGTTTTTTTGGACTCGCATTAAATCTGTCTCATCCAGCTGATGTCCTTCATTTATACAATGTCTTTGAAAATTTCATTAAAGCAATCTATGATATACTTTGGTTCTTGTAATATGACTTTATGAGCCATGACTTGTATTGCTTGCTTGATATTTTCCTGACATGGAATGCTGTGAGGGTAAGGGTTAGGGTAAGGGTTAGGGTTAGGGTTAGGGTTAGGGTAAGGGTTAGGGTTAGGGTTAGGGGTTAGGGTTAGGGTAGGGTAGGGTAAGGGTTAGGGTTAGGGGTAAGGATATAGGATGAAAACCAGAAAATGAGTGTGATCAAGCTCAATAAGTCAAAAAGTATTTGAGGTAGGGGGCCCATACTTGGCCTCGAGAGTCCTTGGGAACATGTCCACGTACCCTGTAAGTTTGGTGGTTGTGGCTCCTTCCGTTGACATAGCTGCCATAGACACCCATACAAAAAAAAAAGTGATCAAGCTCCATAACTTCCGAACCGTAGGATGACATGTCACCAAACTCGGTGTGTATACATGTCTCGACCCCCTCCAGGTCTCCACCGAGTTTGGTGGCCCTGGCCCCTCCCCTTCCTATAGCTGCCATAGACTCCCATTGATTTTTCAAGTTTCGCTAGGAGCGTCGGATCGAGCTGGGAGTCGGTTTTCCGTGCTCAGGGCGTAGCCCTGAGTGCGGGGATGTGTGATATGCCAGGGTTGGTGGATGTGTGAAAATGGTGAAAATCGCACTAAGTGTTGTGAAAATAGGTACTTGTGGGAACCTTACCAGAGTGTGTTTTGGAGTGTCCCGAGTGCGTGGAGAGTGTTCCTGGGTGAAGTAAAATTGGAGTTGTTGGAGTGTCTTCCGTGCTCAGGGCGAAGCCCTGAGTGCGGCAGGTGCCTCGTCCGTGCTCAGGGCGTAGCCCTGAGTGCGGCAGGTGCCTCGTCCGTGCTCAGGGCGTAGCCCTGAGTGCGGCCAGTGTTGGTGAAAATCCTGAAAATTGCCCAAAGTGTTGTGAAAATAGGTACTTGTGGGAAGGGTTAGGGTTAGGGTAAGGGTTAGGGTAGGGTAAGGTTAGGGTTAGGGTTAGGGTTAGGGTAAGGGTTAGGGTAAGGGTTAGGATATAGGATATAGGATGAAAACCAGAAAAGTCGTCGTCTCATCGTATTTGGCTGAAAAAGTAAAAGAGGTATGGGGCCCATACTTGGCCTCGAGAGACCCATGGAGGGTGCCCAGGTACCCTGTAAGTTTGGTGGCTGTAGCTCATTCCCTTGACATAGCTGCCATTGACTCCCATTCATTTGAAAAATCGTCTCATCGTATTTAGCTCCCAAGCCGTAAGTGCCATCCTCCCCAAACTCGGTGTGTATACATGTCTCGACCCCCTCCAGGTCTCCACCGAGTTTGGTGGCCCTGGCCCCTCCCCTTCCTATAGCTGCCATAGACTCCCATTGATTTTTCAAGTTTCGATAGGAGCGTCGTATCGAGCTGGGAGTCGGTTTTCCGTGCTCACCCGGTCCCCCCGAGTCCGCAGACATGTCATTTGCCAAGGTTGGTGTAGTTTGCAAAAAGTGTAAAAATTGCTCCAAGTGTTGTAGTTTGGGGTACTTGTGGGAACCTTACCAGAGTGTGTTTTGGAGTGTCCCGAGTGCTTGGAGAGTGGTCCGCGGAGAGGTTTTTGGGAGACTTTCTAACCCGGGTTTGGTTAGGGTAAGTGAAGAATCTTGGGTGAGGTTAGGGTAAGTGAAGAATCTTGGGTGAGGTTAGGGTAAGTGAAGAGTCTTTGTTAAGGAGACATCTTTGGACATGGGGACATGTTGTATATGGGGAACATGGTGGACATCTTGGACCCAGGGTTCAGGGTTAGCATAAGTGACAAATTTTGTGATGGGGACAATTTTTGGACATTTTGGACATTTTGGACATTTTTGGACATTTTGGACATTTTTGGACATTTAGGACATTTTGGACATTTTTGGACAATTTGGACATTTTGGACATTTTTGGGTAGGGTTAGGGTAAGGGGTAAGGGTTAGGGTTAGGGGTAGGGTTAGGGTAGGGTAGGGTTAGGGTTAGGATATAGGATGAAAACCAGAAAACGCGTTCGGACAAGCTCGATAACTCAAAAAGTATTTGAGGTATGGGGCCCATACTTGGCCTCGAGAGATCGTCTGAGGGGACCCACGTACCCTGCAAGTTTGGTGGCTGTGGCCCCTTCCTAAGACATAGCTGCCATTGACTCCCATTCATCGGACGAGTTCGGACAAGCTCGATAACTTCCAAAGTATAAGCGGCAAGCTGACCAAACTCGGTGTGTATACATGTCTCGACCCCCTCCAGGTCTCCACCGAGTTTGGTGGCCCTGGCCCCTCCCCTTCCTATAGCTGCCATAGACTCCCATTGATTTTTCAAGTTTCGCTAGGAGCGTCGGATCGAGCTGGGAGTCGGTTTTCCGTGCTCAGGGCGTAGCCCTGAGTGCGGGGATGTGTGATATGCCAGGGTTGGTGGATGTGTGAAAATGGTGAAAATCGCACTAAGTGTTGTGAAAATAGGTACTTGTGGGAACCTTACCAGAGTGTGTTTTGGAGTGTCCCGAGTGCGTGGAGAGTGTTCCTGGGTGAAGTAAAATTGGAGTTGTTGGAGTGTCTTCCGTGCTCAGGGCGAAGCCCTGAGTGCGGCAGGTGCCTCGTCCGTGCTCAGGGCGTAGCCCTGAGTGCGGCCAGTGTTGGTGAAAATCCTGAAAATTGCCCAAAGTGTTGTGAAAATAGGTACTTGTGGGAACCTTACCAGAGTGTGTTTTGGAGTGTCCCGAGTGCCTGGAGAGTGTTCCTGGGAGAGGTTTTTGTGAGACGTTCTTACTCCTGTGAGGTTAGGTTAAGTGAAGAATCTTGTGTTTGGTTAGGGTAAGTGAAGAATCTTGGGTGAGGTTAGGTTAAGTGAAGAATCTTGTGTTAGGGTAAGGGTAGGGTTAGGGTAAGGATATAGGATGAAAACCAGAAAAGTCGTCGTCTCATCGTATTTGGCTGAAAAAGTAAAAGAGGTATGGGGCCCATACTTGGCCTCGAGAGACCCATGGAGGGTGCCCAGGTACCCTGTAAGTTTGGTGGCTGTAGCTCATTCCCTTGACATAGCTGCCATTGACTCCCATTCATTTGAAAAATCGTCTCATCGTATTTAGCTCCCAAGCCGTAAGTGCCATCCTCCCCAAACTCGGTGTGTATACATGTCTCGACCCCCTCCAGGTCTCCACCGAGTTTGGTGGCCCTGGCCCCTCCCCTTCCTATAGCTGCCATAGACTCCCATTGATTTTTCAAGTTTCGATAGGAGCGTCGGATCGAGCTGGGAGTCGGTTTTCCGTGCTCAGGGCGTAGCCCTGAGTGCGGGGATGTGTGATATGCCAGGGTTGGTGGATGTGTGAAAATGGTGAAAATCGCACTAAGTGTTGTGAAAATAGGTACTTGTGGGAGGGTAGGGTTAGGGTTAGGGTAAGGGTTAGGATATAGGATGAAAACCAGAAAAGTCGTCGTCTCATCGTATTTGGCTGAAAAAGTAAAAGAGGTATGGGGCCCATACTTGGCCTCGAGAGACCCATGGAGGGTGCCCAGGTACCCTGTAAGTTTGGTGGCTGTAGCTCATTCCCTTGACATAGCTGCCATTGACTCCCATTCATTTGAAAAATCGTCTCATCGTATTTAGCTCCCAAGCCGTAAGTGCCATCCTCCCCAAACTCGGTGTGTATACATGTCTCGACCCCCTCCAGGTCTCCACCGAGTTTGGTGGCCCTGGCCCCTCCCCTTCCTATAGCTGCCATAGACTCCCATTGATTTTTCAAGTTTCGCTAGGAGCGTCGGATCGAGCTGGGAGTCGGTTTTCCGTGCTCAGGGCGTAGCCCTGAGTGCGGGGATGTGTGATATGCCAGGGTTGGTGGATGTGTGAAAATGGTGAAAATCGCACTAAGTGTTGTGAAAATAGGTACTTGTGGGAACCTTACCAGAGTGTGTTTTGGAGTGTCCCGAGTGCCTGGAGAGTGTTCCTGGGAGAGGTTTTTGTGAGACGTTCTTACTCCTGTGAGGTTAGGTTAAGTGAAGAATCTTGTGTTTGGTTAGGATATAGGATGAAAACCAGAAAAGTCGATGGTACACTCTCTGTAAGTGAAAAAGTAAAAGACTTATGGGGCCCATAGTTGGCCTCGAGGTACTCACGGAGGGTACCCAGGTACCCTGTAAGTTTGGTGGCCGTAGCCCCTTCCGTTGACATAGCTGCCATTGACTCCCATGCATTTGAAAAAAGGGTACACTCTCTATAACTCCCGAACCATAAGGTGTACAGTTACCAAACTCGGTGTGTATACACCCCTTTCCCCCACCCACCTTCCCTGAAAGTTTGGTGGGCCTAGCCCCTCCCCTTCCTATAGCTGCCATAGACTCCCATTGATTTTTCAGGTTTGTATAGGAGCGTCGGATCGAGGTGGGGTTGTGTTTTCCGTGCTCAGCCGGTCCCCCTGAGTCCGCAGACATGTCATTTGCCATGGTTGGTGGAGTTTGCAAAAAGTGTAAAAATTGCTCCAAGTGTTGTAGTTTGGGGTACTTGTGGGAACCTTACCAGAGTATGTTTTGGAGTCTCCTGAGTGCATTGAGAGTGGTCCTGGGAGAGGTTTTTGTGAGACGTTCTTACTCCTGTGAGGTTAGGTTAAGTGAAGAATCTTGTGTTTGGTTAGGTTAAGTGAAGAATCTTGTGTTTGGGTTAGGATATAGGATGAAAACCAGAAAAGTCAGTGGTTCACTCTCTGTAAGTCAAAAAGTAAAATACTTATGGGGCCCATACTTGGCCTCGAGGTACTCGTGGAGGGTACCCAGGTACCCTGTAAGTTTGGTGGCTGTAGCTCATTCCCTTGACCTAGCTGCCATTGACACCCATATAAAAAAAAAACGGTTCACTCTCTGTAAGTCCCGAACGGTAAGGGTTCTTGGGCTGAAACTTGGTGTGTATACATGTCTCGACCCCACCCACCTTCCCTGAAAGTTTGGTGGCCCTGGCCCCTCCCCTTCCTATAGCTGCCATAGACTCCCATTGATTTTTCAAGTTTCGCTAGGAGCGTCGGATCGAGCTGGGAGTCGGTTTTCCGTGCTCAGGGCGTAGCCCTGAGTGCGGGGATGTGTGATATGCCAGGGTTGGTGGATGTGTGAAAATGGTGAAAATCGCACTAAGTGTTGTGAAAATAGGTACTTGTGGGAACCTTACCAGAGTGTGTTTTGGAGTGTCCCGAGTGCGTGGAGAGTGTTCCTGGGTGAAGTAAAATTGGAGTTGTTGGAGTGTCTTCCGTGCTCAGGGCGAAGCCCTGAGTGCGGCAGGTGCCTCGTCCGTGCTCAGGGCGTAGCCCTGAGTGCGGCCAGGGTGCATTGTCCGTGCGTTGTCCGTGCTCAGGGCGAAGCCCTGAGTGCGGCCAGTGTGCGTTGTCCGTGCTCAGGGCGAAGCCCTGAGTGCGGCCAGTGTTGGTGAAAATCCTGAAAATTGCACAAAGTGTTGTGAAAATATGTACTTTGGGGAACCTTACCAGAGTGTGTTTTGGAGTGTCCCGAGTGCCTGGAGAGTGTTCCTGGGTGTAGTAAAATTGGAGTTGTTGGAGTGTCTTCCGTGCTCAGGGCGAAGCCCTGAGTGCGGCAGGTGCCTCGTCCGTGCTCAGGGCGTAGCCCTGAGTGCGGCAGGTGCCTCGTCCGTGCTCAGGGCGTAGCCCTGAGTGCGGCCAGTGTTGGTGAAAATCCTGAAAATTGCACAAAGTGTTGTGAAAATATGTACTTGGGGGAACCTTACCAGAGTGTGTTTTGGAGTGTCCCGAGTGCCTGGAGAGTGTTCCTGGGTGTAGTAAAATTGGAGTTGTTGGAGTGTCTTCCGTGCTCAGGGCGAAGCCCTGAGTGCGGCAGGTGCCTCGTCCGTGCTCAGGGCGTAGCCCTGAGTGCGGCCAGTGTTGGTGAAAATCCTGAAAATTGCCCAAAGTGTTGTGAAAATAGGTACTTGTGGGAACCTTACCAGAGTGTGTTTTGGAGTGTCCCGAGTGAGGGTAGGGTAGGGTTAGGGTTAGGGTAAGGGTTAGGATATAGGATGAAAACCAGAAAAGGGTAAGGGTTAGGGTAAGGGTAAGGGTAGGGTAGGGTAAGGGTTAGGGTAAGGGTTAGGGTTAGGGTAAGGGTTAGGGTTAGGGTTAGGGTTAGGGTTAGGGTAAGGGTAAGGGTAAGGGTTAGGGTTAGGGTTAGGGTAAGGGTTAGGGTTAGGGTTAGGGTTAGGGTAAGGGTTAGGGTAAGGGTTAGGGTTAGGGTAAGGGTTAGGGTAGGGTAGGGTTAGGGTTAGGGTTAGGGTTAGGATATAGGATGAAAACCAGAAAAGTCGTCGTCTCATCGTATTTGGCTGAAAAAGTAAAAGAGGTATGGGGCCCATACTTGGCCTCGAGAGACCCATGGAGGGTGCCCAGGTACCCTGTAAGTTTGGTGGCTGTAGCTCATTCCCTTGACATAGCTGCCATTGACTCCCATTCATTTGAAAAATCGTCTCATCGTATTTAGCTCCCAAGCCGTAAGTGCCATCCTCCCCAAACTCGGTGTGTATACATGTCTCGACCCCCTCCAGGTCTCCACCGAGTTTGGTGGCCCTGGCCCCTCCCCTTCCTATAGCTGCCATAGACTCCCATTGATTTTTCAAGTTTCGCTAGGAGCGTCGGATCGAGCTGGGAGTCGGTTTTCCGTGCTCAGGGCGTAGCCCTGAGTGCGGGGATGTGTGATATGCCAGGGTTGGTGGATGTGTGAAAATGGTGAAAATCGCACTAAGTGTTGTGAAAATAGGTACTTGTGGGAACCTTACCAGAGTGTGTTTTGGAGTGTCCCGAGTGCCTGGAGAGTGTTCCTGGGAGAGGTTTTTGTGAGACGTTCTTACTCCTGTGAGGTTAGGTTAAGTGAAGAATCTTGTGTTTGGTTAGGATATAGGATGAAAACCAGAAAAGTCGATGGTACACTCTCTGTAAGTGAAAAAGTAAAAGACTTATGGGGCCCATAGTTGGCCTCGAGGTACTCACGGAGGGTACCCAGGTACCCTGTAAGTTTGGTGGCCGTAGCCCCTTCCGTTGACATAGCTGCCATTGACTCCCATGCATTTGAAAAAAGGGTACACTCTCTATAACTCCCGAACCATAAGGTGTACAGTTACCAAACTCGGTGTGTATACACCCCTTTCCCCCACCCACCTTCCCTGAAAGTTTGGTGGGCCTAGCCCCTCCCCTTCCTATAGCTGCCATAGACTCCCATTGATTTTTCAGGTTTGTATAGGAGCGTCGGATCGAGGTGGGGTTGTGTTTTTCCGTGCTCAGCCGGTCCCCCTGAGTCCGCAGACATGTCATTTGCCATGGTTGGTGGAGTTTGCAAAAAGTGTAAAAATTGCTCCAAGTGTTGTAGTTTGGGGTACTTGTGGGAACCTTACCAGAGTATGTTTTGGAGTCTCCTGAGTGCATTGAGAGTGGTCCTGGGAGAGGTTTTTGTGAGACGTTCTTACTCCTGTGAGGTTAGGTTAAGTGAAGAATCTTGTGTTTGGTTAGGTTAAGTGAAGAATCTTGTGTTTGGGTTAGGATATAGGATGAAAACCAGAAAAGTCAGTGGTTCACTCTCTGTAAGTCAAAAAGTAAAATACTTATGGGGCCCATACTTGGCCTCGAGGTACTCGTGGAGGGTACCCAGGTACCCTGTAAGTTTGGTGGCTGTAGCTCATTCCCTTGACCTAGCTGCCATTGACACCCATATAAAAAAAAAACGGTTCACTCTCTGTAAGTCCCGAACGGTAAGGGTTCTTGGGCTGAAACTTGGTGTGTATACATGTCTCGACCCCACCCACCTTCCCTGAAAGTTTGGTGGCCCTGGCCCCTCCCCTTCCTATAGCTGCCATAGACTCCCATTGATTTTTCAAGTTTCGCTAGGAGCGTCGGATCGAGCTGGGAGTCGGTTTTCCGTGCTCAGGGCGTAGCCCTGAGTGCGGGGATGTGTGATATGCCAGGGTTGGTGGATGTGTGAAAATGGTGAAAATCGCACTAAGTGTTGTGAAAATAGGTACTTGTGGGAACCTTACCAGAGTGTGTTTTGGAGTGTCCCGAGTGCGTGGAGAGTGTTCCTGGGTGAAGTAAAATTGGAGTTGTTGGAGTGTCTTCCGTGCTCAGGGCGAAGCCCTGAGTGCGGCAGGTGCCTCGTCCGTGCTCAGGGCGTAGCCCTGAGTGCGGCCAGGGTGCATTGTCCGTGCGTTGTCCGTGCTCAGGGCGAAGCCCTGAGTGCGGCCAGTGTGCGTTGTCCGTGCTCAGGGCGAAGCCCTGAGTGCGGCCAGTGTTGGTGAAAATCCTGAAAATTGCACAAAGTGTTGTGAAAATATGTACTTTGGGGAACCTTACCAGAGTGTGTTTTGGAGTGTCCCGAGTGCCTGGAGAGTGTTCCTGGGTGTAGTAAAATTGGAGTTGTTGGAGTGTCTTCCGTGCTCAGGGCGAAGCCCTGAGTGCGGCAGGTGCCTCGTCCGTGCTCAGGGCGTAGCCCTGAGTGCGGCAGGTGCCTCGTCCGTGCTCAGGGCGTAGCCCTGAGTGCGGCCAGTGTTGGTGAAAATCCTGAAAATTGCACAAAGTGTTGTGAAAATATGTACTTGGGGGAACCTTACCAGAGTGTGTTTTGGAGTGTCCCGAGTGCCTGGAGAGTGTTCCTGGGTGTAGTAAAATTGGAGTTGTTGGAGTGTCTTCCGTGCTCAGGGCGAAGCCCTGAGTGCGGCAGGTGCCTCGTCCGTGCTCAGGGCGTAGCCCTGAGTGCGGCCAGTGTTGGTGAAAATCCTGAAAATTGCCCAAAGTGTTGTGAAAATAGGTACTTGTGGGAACCTTACCAGAGTGTGTTTTGGAGTGTCCCGAGTGAGGGTAGGGTAGGGTTAGGGTTAGGGTAAGGGTTAGGATATAGGATGAAAACCAGAAAAGGGTAAGGGTTAGGGTAAGGGTAAGGGTAGGGTAGGGTAAGGGTTAGGGTAAGGGTTAGGGTTAGGGTAAGGGTTAGGGTTAGGGTTAGGGTTAGGGTTAGGGTAAGGGTAAGGGTAAGGGTTAGGGTTAGGGTTAGGGTAAGGGTTAGGGTTAGGGTTAGGGTAAGGGTAGGGTTAGGGTAAGGGTTAGGGTTAGGGTTAGGGGTTAGGGTAGGGTAGGGTTAGGGTTAGGATATAGGATGAAAACCAGAAAACGCGTTCGGACAAGCTCGATAACTCAAAAAGTATTTGAGGTATGGGGCCCATACTTGGCCTCGAGAGATCGTCTGAGGGGACCCACGTACCCTGCAAGTTTGGTGGCTGTGGCCCCTTCCTAAGACATAGCTGCCATTGACTCCCATTCATCGGACGAGTTCGGACAAGCTCGATAACTTCCAAAGTATAAGCGGCAAGCTGACCAAACTCGGTGTGTATACATGTCTCGACCCCCTCCAGGTCTCCACCGAGTTTGGTGGCCCTGGCCCCTCCCCTTCCTATAGCTGCCATAGACTCCCATTGATTTTTCAAGTTTCGCTAGGAGCGTCGGATCGAGCTGGGAGTCGGTTTTCCGTGCTCAGGGCGTAGCCCTGAGTGCGGGGATGTGTGATATGCCAGGGTTGGTGGATGTGTGAAAATGGTGAAAATCGCACTAAGTGTTGTGAAAATAGGTACTTGTGGGAACCTTACCAGAGTGTGTTTTGGAGTGTCCCGAGTGCGTGGAGAGTGTTCCTGGGTGAAGTAAAATTGGAGTTGTTGGAGTGTCTTCCGTGCTCAGGGCGAAGCCCTGAGTGCGGCAGGTGCCTCGTCCGTGCTCAGGGCGTAGCCCTGAGTGCGGCCAGTGTTGGTGAAAATCCTGAAAATTGCCCAAAGTGTTGTGAAAATAGGTACTTGTGGGAACCTTACCAGAGTGTGTTTTGGAGTGTCCCGAGTGCCTGGAGAGTGTTCCTGGGAGAGGTTTTTGTGAGACGTTCTTACTCCTGTGAGGTTAGGTTAAGTGAAGAATCTTGTGTTTGGTTAGGGTAAGTGAAGAATCTTGGGTGAGGTTAGGTTAAGTGAAGAATCTTGTGTTAGGGTAAGGGTAGGGTTAGGGTAAGGATATAGGATGAAAACCAGAAAAGTCGTCGTCTCATCGTATTTGGCTGAAAAAGTAAAAGAGGTATGGGGCCCATACTTGGCCTCGAGAGACCCATGGAGGGTGCCCAGGTACCCTGTAAGTTTGGTGGCTGTAGCTCATTCCCTTGACATAGCTGCCATTGACTCCCATTCATTTGAAAAATCGTCTCATCGTATTTAGCTCCCAAGCCGTAAGTGCCATCCTCCCCAAACTCGGTGTGTATACATGTCTCGACCCCCCTCCAGGTCTCCACCGAGTTTGGTGGCCCTGGCCCCTCCCCTTCCTATAGCTGCCATAGACTCCCATTGATTTTTCAAGTTTCGATAGGAGCGTCGGATCGAGCTGGGAGTCGGTTTTCCGTGCTCAGGGCGTAGCCCTGAGTGCGGGGATGTGTGATATGCCAGGGTTGGTGGATGTGTGAAAATGGTGAAAATCGCACTAAGTGTTGTGAAAATAGGTACTTGTGGGAGGGTAGGGTTAGGGTTAGGGTAAGGGTTAGGATATAGGATGAAAACCAGAAAAGTCGTCGTCTCATCGTATTTGGCTGAAAAAGTAAAAGAGGTATGGGGCCCATACTTGGCCTCGAGAGACCCATGGAGGGTGCCCAGGTACCCTGTAAGTTTGGTGGCTGTAGCTCATTCCCTTGACATAGCTGCCATTGACTCCCATTCATTTGAAAAATCGTCTCATCGTATTTAGCTCCCAAGCCGTAAGTGCCATCCTCCCCAAACTCGGTGTGTATACATGTCTCGACCCCCTCCAGGTCTCCACCGAGTTTGGTGGCCCTGGCCCCTCCCCTTCCTATAGCTGCCATAGACTCCCATTGATTTTTCAAGTTTCGCTAGGAGCGTCGGATCGAGCTGGGAGTCGGTTTTCCGTGCTCAGGGCGTAGCCCTGAGTGCGGGGATGTGTGATATGCCAGGGTTGGTGGATGTGTGAAAATGGTGAAAATCGCACTAAGTGTTGTGAAAATAGGTACTTGTGGGAACCTTACCAGAGTGTGTTTTGGAGTGTCCCGAGTGCCTGGAGAGTGTTCCTGGGAGAGGTTTTTGTGAGACGTTCTTACTCCTGTGAGGTTAGGTTAAGTGAAGAATCTTGTGTTTGGTTAGGATATAGGATGAAAACCAGAAAAGTCGATGGTACACTCTCTGTAAGTGAAAAAGTAAAAGACTTATGGGGCCCATAGTTGGCCTCGAGGTACTCACGGAGGGTACCCAGGTACCCTGTAAGTTTGGTGGCCGTAGCCCCTTCCGTTGACATAGCTGCCATTGACTCCCATGCATTTGAAAAAAGGGTACACTCTCTATAACTCCCGAACCATAAGGTGTACAGTTACCAAACTCGGTGTGTATACACCCCTTTCCCCCACCCACCTTCCCTGAAAGTTTGGTGGGCCTAGCCCCTCCCCTTCCTATAGCTGCCATAGACTCCCATTGATTTTTCAGGTTTGTATAGGAGCGTCGGATCGAGGTGGGGTTGTGTTTTCCGTGCTCAGCCGGTCCCCCTGAGTCCGCAGACATGTCATTTGCCATGGTTGGTGGAGTTTGCAAAAAGTGTAAAAATTGCTCCAAGTGTTGTAGTTTGGGGTACTTGTGGGAACCTTACCAGAGTATGTTTTGGAGTCTCCTGAGTGCATTGAGAGTGGTCCTGGGAGAGGTTTTTGTGAGACGTTCTTACTCCTGTGAGGTTAGGTTAAGTGAAGAATCTTGTGTTTGGTTAGGTTAAGTGAAGAATCTTGTGTTTGGGTTAGGATATAGGATGAAAACCAGAAAAGTCAGTGGTTCACTCTCTGTAAGTCAAAAAGTAAAATACTTATGGGGCCCATACTTGGCCTCGAGGTACTCGTGGAGGGTACCCAGGTACCCTGTAAGTTTGGTGGCTGTAGCTCATTCCCTTGACCTAGCTGCCATTGACACCCATATAAAAAAAAAAACGGTTCACTCTCTGTAAGTCCCGAACGGTAAGGGTTCTTGGGCTGAAACTTGGTGTGTATACATGTCTCGACCCCACCCACCTTCCCTGAAAGTTTGGTGGCCCTGGCCCCTCCCCTTCCTATAGCTGCCATAGACTCCCATTGATTTTTCAAGTTTCGCTAGGAGCGTCGGATCGAGCTGGGAGTCGGTTTTCCGTGCTCAGGGCGTAGCCCTGAGTGCGGGGATGTGTGATATGCCAGGGTTGGTGGATGTGTGAAAATGGTGAAAATCGCACTAAGTGTTGTGAAAATAGGTACTTGTGGGAACCTTACCAGAGTGTGTTTTGGAGTGTCCCGAGTGCGTGGAGAGTGTTCCTGGGTGAAGTAAAATTGGAGTTGTTGGAGTGTCTTCCGTGCTCAGGGCGAAGCCCTGAGTGCGGCAGGTGCCTCGTCCGTGCTCAGGGCGTAGCCCTGAGTGCGGCCAGGGTGCATTGTCCGTGCGTTGTCCGTGCTCAGGGCGAAGCCCTGAGTGCGGCCAGTGTGCGTTGTCCGTGCTCAGGGCGAAGCCCTGAGTGCGGCCAGTGTTGGTGAAAATCCTGAAAATTGCACAAAGTGTTGTGAAAATATGTACTTTGGGGAACCTTACCAGAGTGTGTTTTGGAGTGTCCCGAGTGCCTGGAGAGTGTTCCTGGGTGTAGTAAAATTGGAGTTGTTGGAGTGTCTTCCGTGCTCAGGGCGAAGCCCTGAGTGCGGCAGGTGCCTCGTCCGTGCTCAGGGCGTAGCCCTGAGTGCGGCAGGTGCCTCGTCCGTGCTCAGGGCGTAGCCCTGAGTGCGGCCAGTGTTGGTGAAAATCCTGAAAATTGCACAAAGTGTTGTGAAAATATGTACTTGGGGGAACCTTACCAGAGTGTGTTTTGGAGTGTCCCGAGTGCCTGGAGAGTGTTCCTGGGTGTAGTAAAATTGGAGTTGTTGGAGTGTCTTCCGTGCTCAGGGCGAAGCCCTGAGTGCGGCAGGTGCCTCGTCCGTGCTCAGGGCGTAGCCCTGAGTGCGGCCAGTGTTGGTGAAAATCCTGAAAATTGCCCAAAGTGTTGTGAAAATAGGTACTTGTGGGAACCTTACCAGAGTGTGTTTTGGAGTGTCCCGAGTGAGGGTAGGGTAGGGTTAGGGTTAGGGTAAGGGTTAGGATATAGGATGAAAACCAGAAAAGGGTAAGGGTTAGGGTAAGGGTAAGGGTAGGGTAGGGTAAGGGTTAGGGTAAGGGTTAGGGTTAGGGTAAGGGTTAGGGTTAGGGTAAGGGTTAGGGTTAGGGTTAGGGTTAGGGTTAGGGTTAGGGTTAGGGTAAGGGTTAGGGTTAGGGTAAGGGTTAGGGTTAGGGTTAGGGTTAGGATATAGGATGAAAACCAGAAAACGCGTTCGGACAAGCTCGATAACTCAAAAAGTATTTGAGGTATGGGGCCCATACTTGGCCTCGAGAGATCGTCTGAGGGGACCCACGTACCCTGCAAGTTTGGTGGCTGTGGCCCCTTCCTAAGACATAGCTGCCATTGACTCCCATTCATCGGACGAGTTCGGACAAGCTCGATAACTTCCAAAGTATAAGCGGCAAGCTGACCAAACTCGGTGTGTATACATGTCTCGACCCCCTCCAGGTCTCCACCGAGTTTGGTGGCCCTGGCCCCTCCCCTTCCTATAGCTGCCATAGACTCCCATTGATTTTCAAGTTTCGCTAGGAGCGTCGGATCGAGCTGGGAGTCGGTTTTCCGTGCTCAGGGCGTAGCCCTGAGTGCGGGGATGTGTGATATGCCAGGGTTGGTGGATGTGTGAAAATGGTGAAAATCGCACTAAGTGTTGTGAAAATAGGTACTTGTGGGAACCTTACCAGAGTGTGTTTTGGAGTGTCCCGAGTGCGTGGAGAGTGTTCCTGGGTGAAGTAAAATTGGAGTTGTTGGAGTGTCTTCCGTGCTCAGGGCGAAGCCCTGAGTGCGGCAGGTGCCTCGTCCGTGCTCAGGGCGTAGCCCTGAGTGCGGCCAGTGTTGGTGAAAATCCTGAAAATTGCCCAAAGTGTTGTGAAAATAGGTACTTGTGGGAACCTTACCAGAGTGTGTTTTGGAGTGTCCCGAGTGCCTGGAGAGTGTTCCTGGGAGAGGTTTTTGTGAGACGTTCTTACTCCTGTGAGGTTAGGTTAAGTGAAGAATCTTGTGTTTGGTTAGGGTAAGTGAAGAATCTTGGGTGAGTTAGGTTAAGTGAAGAATCTTGTGTTAGGGTAAGGGTAGGGTTAGGGTAAGGATATAGGATGAAAACCAGAAAAGTCGTCGTCTCATCGTATTTGGCTGAAAAAGTAAAAGAGGTATGGGGCCCATACTTGGCCTCGAGAGACCCATGGAGGGTGCCCAGGTACCCTGTAAGTTTGGTGGCTGTAGCTCATTCCCTTGACATAGCTGCCATTGACTCCCATTCATTTGAAAAATCGTCTCATCGTATTTAGCTCCCAAGCCGTAAGTGCCATCCTCCCCAAACTCGGTGTGTATACATGTCTCGACCCCCTCCAGGTCTCCACCGAGTTTGGGTGGCCCTGGCCCCTCCCCTTCCTATAGCTGCCATAGACTCCCATTGATTTTTCAAGTTTCGATAGGAGCGTCGGATCGAGCTGGGAGTCGGTTTCCGTGCTCAGGGCGTAGCCCTGAGTGCGGGGATGTGTGATATGCCAGGGTTGGTGGATGTGTGAAAATGGTGAAAATCGCACTAAGTGTTGTGAAAATAGGTACTTGTGGGAGGGTAGGGTTAGGGTTAGGGTAAGGGTTAGGATATAGGATGAAAACCAGAAAAGTCGTCGTCTCATCGTATTTGGCTGAAAAAAGTAAAAGAGGTATGGGGCCCATACTTGGCCTCGAGAGACCCATGGAGGGTGCCCAGGTACCCTGTAAGTTTGGTGGCTGTAGCTCATTCCCTTGACATAGCTGCCATTGACTCCCATTCATTTGAAAAATCGTCTCATCGTATTTAGCTCCCAAGCCGTAAGTGCCATCCTCCCCAAACTCGGTGTGTATACATGTCTCGACCCCCTCCAGGTCTCCACCGAGTTTGGTGGCCCTGGCCCCTCCCCTTCCTATAGCTGCCATAGACTCCCATTGATTTTTCAAGTTTCGCTAGGAGCGTCGGATCGAGCTGGGAGTCGGTTTTTCCGTGCTCAGGGCGTAGCCCTGAGTGCGGGGGATGTGTGATATGCCAGGGTTGGTGGATGTGTGAAAATGGTGAAAATCGCACTAAGTGTTGTGAAAATAGGTACTTGTGGGAACCTTACCAGAGTGTGTTTTGGAGTGTCCCGAGTGCCTGGAGAGTGTTCCTGGGAGAGGTTTTTGTGAGACGTTCTTACTCCTGTGAGGTTAGGTTAAGTGAAGAATCTTGTGTTTGGTTAGGATATAGGATGAAAACCAGAAAAGTCGATGGTACACTCTCTGTAAGTGAAAAAGTAAAAGACTTATGGGGCCCATAGTTGGCCTCGAGGTACTCACGGAGGGTACCACAGGTACCCTGTAAGTTTGGTGGCCGTAGCCCCTTCCGTTGACATAGCTGCCATTGACTCCCATGCATTTGAAAAAAGGGTACACTCTCTATAACTCCCGAACCATAAGGTGTACAGTTACCAAACTCGGTGTGTATACACCCCTTTCCCCCACCCACCTTCCCTGAAAGTTTGGTGGGCCTAGCCCCTCCCCTTCCTATAGCTGCCATAGACTCCCATTGATTTTTCAGGTTTGTATAGGAGCGTCGGATCGAGGTGGGGTTGTGTTTTCCGTGCTCAGCCGGTCCCCCTGAGTCCGCAGACATGTCATTTGCCATGGTTGGTGGAGTTTGCAAAAAGTGTAAAAATTGCTCCAAGTGTTGTAGTTTGGGGTACTTGTGGGAACCTTACCAGAGTATGTTTTGGAGTCTCCTGAGTGCATTGAGAGTGGTCCTGGGAGAGGTTTTTGTGAGACGTTCTTACTCCTGTGAGGTTAGGTTAAGTGAAGAATCTTGTGTTTGGTTAGGTTAAGTGAAGAATCTTGTGTTTGGGTTAGGATATAGGATGAAAACCAGAAAAGTCAGTGGTTCACTCTCTGTAAGTCAAAAAGTAAAATACTTATGGGGCCCATACTTGGCCTCGAGGTACTCGTGGAGGGTACCCAGGTACCCTGTAAGTTTGGTGGCTGTAGCTCATTCCCTTGACCTAGCTGCCATTGACACCCATATAAAAAAAAAAACGGTTCACTCTCTGTAAGTCCCGAACGGTAAGGGTTCTTGGGCTGAAACTTGGTGTGTATACATGTCTCGACCCCACCCACCTTCCCTGAAAGTTTGGTGGCCCTGGCCCCTCCCCTTCCTATAGCTGCCATAGACTCCCATTGATTTTTCAAGTTTCGCTAGGAGCGTCGGATCGAGCTGGGAGTCGGTTTCCGTGCTCAGGGCGTAGCCCTGAGTGCGGGGATGTGTGATATGCCAGGGTTGGTGGATGTGTGAAAATGGTGAAAATCGCACTAAGTGTTGTGAAAATAGGTACTTGTGGGAACCTTACCAGAGTGGTTTTGGAGTGTCCCGAGTGCGTGGAGAGTGTTCCTGGGTGAAGTAAAATTGGAGTTGTTGGAGTGTCTTCCGTGCTCATGGCGAAGCCCTGAGTGCGGCAGGTGCCTCGTCCGTGCTCAGGGCGTAGCCCTGAGTGCGGCCAGGGTGCATTGTCCGTGCGTTGTCCGTGCTCAGGGCGAAGCCCTGAGTGCGGCCAGTGTGCGTTGTCCGTGCTCAGGGCGAAGCCCTGAGTGCGGCCAGTGTTGGTAGAAATCCTGAAAATTGCACAAAGTGTTGTGAAAATATGTACTTTGGGGAACCTTACCAGAGTGTGTTTTGGAGTGTCCCGAGTGCCTGGAGAGTGTTCCGGGTGTAGTAAAATTGGAGTTGTTGGAGTGTCTTCCGTGCTCAGGGCGAAGCCCTGAGTGCGGCAGGTGCCTCGTCCGTGCTCAGGGCGTAGCCCTGAGTGCGGCAGGTGCCTCGTCCGTGCTCAGGGCGTAGCCCTGAGTGCGGCCAGTGTTGGTGAAAATCCTGAAAATTGCACAAAGTGTTGTGAAAATATGTACTTGGGGGAACCTTACCAGAGTGTGTTTTGGAGTGTCCCGAGTGCCTGGAGAGTGTTCCTGGTGTGTAGTAAAATTGGAGTTGTTGGAGTGTCTTCCGTGCTCAGGGCGAAGCCCTGAGTGCGGCAGGTGCCTCGTCCGTGCTCAGGGCGTAGCCCTGAGTGCGGCCAGTGTTGGTGAAAATCCTGAAAATTGCCCAAAGTGTTGTGAAAATAGGTACTTGTGGGAACCTTACCAGAGTGTGTTTTGGAGTGTCCCGAGTGAGGGTAGGGTAGGGTTAGGGTTAGGGTAAGGGTTAGGATATAGGATGAAAACCAGAAAAGGGTAAGGGTTAGGGGGTAAGGGTAAGGGTAGGGTAGGGTAAGGGTTAGGGTAAGGGTTAGGGTTAGGGTAAGGGTTAGGGTTAGGGTTAGGGTTAGGGTTAGGGTTAGGGTAAGGGTAAGGGTTAGGGTTAGGGTTAGGGTAGGGTTAGGGTTAGGGTTAGGGTAAGGGTAGGGTTAGGGGTAGGGTTAGGGTTAGGGTTAGGGTTAGGGTAGGGTAGGGTTAGGGTTAGGATATAGGATGAAAACCAGAAAACGCGTTCGGACAAGCTCGAAACTCAAAAAGTATTTGAGGTATGGGGCCCATACTTGGCCTCGAGAGATCGTCTGAGGGGACCCACGTACCCTGCAAGTTTGGTGGCTGTGGCCCCTTCCTAAGACATAGCTGCCATTGACTCCCATTCATCGGACGAGTTCGGACAAGCTCGATAACTTCCAAAGTATAAGGCAAGCTGACCAAACTCGGTGTGTATACATGTCTCGACCCCCTCCAGGTCTCCACCGAGTTTGGTGGCCCTGGCCCCTCCCCTTCCTATAGCTGCCATAGACTCCCATTGATTTTTCAAGTTTCGCTAGGAGCGTCGGATCGAGCTGGGAGTCGGTTTTCCGTGCTCAGGGCGTAGCCCTGAGTGCGGGGATGTGTGATATGCCAGGGTTGTGGATGTGTGAAAATGGTGAAAATCGCACTAAGTGTTGTGAAAATAGGTACTTGTGGGAACCTTACCAGAGTGTGTTTTGGAGTGTCCCGAGTGCGTGGAGAGTGTTCCTGGGTGAAGTAAAATTGGAGTTGTTGGAGTGTCTTCCGTGCTCAGGGCGAAGCCCTGAGTGCGGCAGGTGCCTCGTCCGTGCTCAGGGCGTAGCCCTGAGTGCGGCCAGTGTTGGTGAAAATCCTGAAAATTGCCCAAAGTGTTGTGAAAATAGGTACTTGTGGGAACCTTACCAGAGTGTGTTTTGGAGTGTCCCGAGTGCCTGGAGAGTGTTCCTGGGAGAGGTTTTTGTGAGACGTTCTTACTCCTGTGAGGTTAGGTTAAGTGAAGAATCTTGTGTTTGGTTAGGGTAAGTGAAGAATCTTGGGTGAGGTTAGGTTAAGTGAAGAATCTTGTGTTAGGGTAAGGGTAGGGTTAGGGTAAGGATATAGGATGAAAACCAGAAAAGTCGTCGTCTCATCGTATTTGGCTGAAAAGTAAAAGAGGTATGGGGCCATACTTGGCCTCGAGAGACCCATGGAGGGTGCCCAGGTACCCTGTAAGTTTGGTGGCTGTAGCTCATTCCCTTGACATAGCTGCCATTGACTCCCATTCATTTGAAAAATCGTCTCATCGTATTTAGCTCCCAAGCCGTAAGTGCCATCCTCCCCAAACTCGGTGTGTATACATGTCTCGACCCCCTCCAGGTCTCCACCGAGTTTGGTGGCCCTGGCCCCTCCCCTTCCTATAGCTGCCATAGACTCCCATTGATTTTTCAAGTTTCGATAGGAGTCGGATCGAGCTGGGAGTCGGTTTTCCGTGCTCAGGGCGTAGCCCTGAGTGCGGGGATGTGTGATATGCCAGGGTTGGTGGATGTGTGAAAATGGTGAAAATCGCACTAAGTGTTGTGAAAATAGGTACTTGTGGGAGGGTAGGGTTAGGGTTAGGGTAAGGGTTAGGATATAGGATGAAAACCAGAAAAGTCGTCGTCTCATCGTATTTGGCTGAAAAAGTAAAAGAGGTATGGGGCCCATACTTGGCCTCGAGAGACCCATGGAGGGTGCCCAGGTACCCTGTAAGTTTGGTGGCTGTAGCTCATTCCCTTGACATAGCTGCCATTGACTCCCATTCATTTGAAAAATCGTCTCATCGTATTTAGCTCCCAAGCCGTAAGTGCCATCCTCCCCAAACTCGGTGTGTATACATGTCTCGACCCCCTCCAGGTCTCCACCGAGTTTGGTGGCCCTGGCCCCTCCCCTTCCTATAGCTGCCATAGACTCCCATTGATTTTTCAAGTTTCGCTAGGAGCGTCGGATCGAGCTGGGAGTCGGTTTTCCGTGCTCAGGGCGTAGCCCTGAGTGCGGGGATGTGTGATATGCCAGGGTTGGTGGATGTGTGAAAATGGTGAAAATCGCACTAAGTGTTGTGAAAATAGGTACTTGTGGGAACCTTACCAGAGTGTGTTTTGGAGTGTCCCGAGTGCCTGGAGAGTGTTCCTGGGAGAGGTTTTTGTGAGACGTTCTTACTCCTGTGAGGTTAGGTTAAGTGAAGAATCTTGTGTTTGGTTAGGATATAGGATGAAAACCAGAAAAGTCGATGGTACACTCTCTGTAAGTGAAAAAGTAAAAGACTTATGGGGCCCATAGTTGGCCTCGAGGTACTCACGGAGGGTACCCAGGTACCCTGTAAGTTTGGTGGCCGTAGCCCCTTCCGTTGACATAGCTGCCATTGACTCCCATGCATTTGAAAAAAGGGTACACTCTCTATAACTCCCGAACCATAAGGTGTACAGTTACCAAACTCGGTGTGTATACACCCCTTTCCCCCCCCACCTTCCCTGAAAGTTTGGTGGGCCTAGCCCCTCCCCTTCCTATAGCTGCCATAGACTCCCATTGATTTTTCAGGTTTGTATAGGAGCGTCGGATCGAGGTGGGGTTGTGTTTTCCGTGCTCAGCCGGTCCCCCTGAGTCCGCAGACATGTCATTTGCCATGGTTGGTGGAGTTTGCAAAAAGTGTAAAAATTGCTCCAAGTGTTGTAGTTTGGGGTACTTGTGGGAACCTTACCAGAGTATGTTTTGGAGTCTCCTGAGTGCATTGAGAGTGGTCCTGGGAGAGGTTTTTGTGAGACGTTCTTACTCCTGTGAGGTTAGGTTAAGTGAAGAATCTTGTGTTTGGTTAGGTTAAGTGAAGAATCTTGTGTTTGGGTTAGGATATAGGATGAAAACCAGAAAAGTCAGTGGTTCACTCTCTGTAAGTCAAAAAGTAAAATACTTATGGGGCCCATACTTGGCCTCGAGGTACTCGTGGAGGGTACCCAGGTACCCTGTAAGTTTGGTGGCTGTAGCTCATTCCCTTGACCTAGCTGCCATTGACACCCATATAAAAAAAAAACGGTTCACTCTCTGTAAGTCCCGAACGGTAAGGGTTCTTGGGCTGAAACTTGGTGTGTATACATGTCTCGACCCCACCCCCTTCCCTGAAAGTTTGGTGGCCCTGGCCCCTCCCCTTCCTATAGCTGCCATAGACTCCCATTGATTTTTCAAGTTTCGCTAGGAGCGTCGGATCGAGCTGGGAGTCGGTTTTCCGTGCTCAGGGCGTAGCCCTGAGTGCGGGGATGTGTGATATGCCAGGGTTGGTGGATGTGTGAAAATGGTGAAAATCGCACTAAGTGTTGTGAAAATAGGTACTTGTGGGAACCTTACCAGAGTGTGTTTTGGAGTGTCCCGAGTGCGTGGAGAGTGTTCCTGGGTGAAGTAAAATTGGAGTTGTTGGAGTGTCTTCCGTGCTCAGGGCGAAGCCCTGAGTGCGGCAGGTGCCTCGTCCGTGCTCAGGGCGTAGCCCTGAGTGCGGCCAGGGTGCATTGTCCGTGCGTTGTCCGTGCTCAGGGCGAAGCCCTGAGTGCGGCCAGTGTGCGTTGTCCGTGCTCAGGGCGAAGCCCTGAGTGCGGCCAGTGTTGGTGAAAATCCTGAAAATTGCACAAAGTGTTGTGAAAATATGTACTTTGGGGAACCTTACCAGAGTGTGTTTTGGAGTGTCCCGAGTGCCTGGAGAGTGTTCCTGGGTGTAGTAAAATTGGAGTTGTTGGAGTGTCTTCCGTGCTCAGGGCGAAGCCCTGAGTGCGGCAGGTGCCTCGTCCGTGCTCAGGGCGTAGCCCTGAGTGCGGCAGGTGCCTCGTCCGTGCTCAGGGCGTAGCCCTGAGTGCGGCCAGTGTTGGTGAAAATCCTGAAAATTGCACAAAGTGTTGTGAAAATATGTACTTGGGGGAACCTTACCAGAGTGTGTTTTGGAGTGTCCCGAGTGCCTGGAGAGTGTTCCTGGGTGTAGTAAAATTGGAGTTGTTGGAGTGTCTTCCGTGCTCAGGGCGAAGCCCTGAGTGCGGCAGGTGCCTCGTCCGTGCTCAGGGCGTAGCCCTGAGTGCGGCCAGTGTTGGTGAAAATCCTGAAAATTGCCCAAAGTGTTGTGAAAATAGGTACTTGTGGGAACCTTACCAGAGTGTGTTTTGGAGTGTCCCGAGTGAGGGTAGGGTAGGGTTAGGGTTAGGGTAAGGGTTAGGATATAGGATGAAAACCAGAAAAGGGTAAGGGTTAGGGTAAGGGTAAGGGTAGGGTAGGGTAAGGGTTAGGGTAAGGGTTAGGGTTAGGGTAAGGGTTAGGGTTAGGGTAAGGGTTAGGGTAAGGGTTAGGGTTAGGGTTAGGGTTAGGGTTAGGGTAAGGGTTAGGGTTAGGGTAAGGGTTAGGGTTAGGGTTAGGGTTAGGATATAGGATGAAAACCAGAAAACGCGTTCGGACAAGCTCGATAACTCAAAAAGTATTTGAGGTATGGGGCCCATACTTGGCCTCGAGAGATCGTCTGAGGGGACCCACGTACCCTGCAAGTTTGGTGGCTGTGGCCCCTTCCTAAGACATAGCTGCCATTGACTCCCATTCATCGGACGAGTTCGGACAAGCTCGATAACTTCCAAAGTATAGCGGCAAGCTGACCAAACTCGGTGTGTATACATGTCTCGACCCCCTCCAGGTCTCCACCGAGTTTGGTGGCCCTGGCCCCTCCCCTTCCTATAGCTGCCATAGACTCCCATTGATTTTTCAAGTTTCGCTAGGAGCGTCGGATCGAGCTGGGAGTCGGTTTTCCGTGCTCAGGGCGTAGCCCTGAGTGCGGGGATGTGTGATATGCCAGGGTTGGATTGTGAAAATGGTGAAAATCGCACTAAGTGTTGTGAAAATAGGTACTTGTGGGAACCTTACCAGAGTGTGTTTTGGAGTGTCCCGAGTGCGTGGAGAGTGTTCCTGGGTGAAGTAAAATTGGAGTTGTTGGAGTGTCTTCCGTGCTCAGGGCGAAGCCCTGAGTGCGGCAGGTGCCTCGTCCGTGCTCAGGGCGTAGCCCTGAGTGCGGCCAGTGTTGGTGAAAATCCTGAAAATTGCCCAAAGTGTTGTGAAAATAGGTACTTGTGGGAACCTTACCAGAGTGTGTTTTGGAGTGTCCCGAGTGCCTGGAGAGTGTTCCTGGGAGAGGTTTTTGTGAGACGTTCTTACTCCTGTGAGGTTAGGTTAAGTGAAGAATCTTGTGTTTGGTTAGGGTAAGTGAAGAATCTTGGGTGAGGTTAGGTTAAGTGAAGAATCTTGTGTTAGGGTAAGGGTAGGGTTAGGGTAAGGATATAGGATGAAAACCAGAAAAGTCGTCGTCTCATCGTATTTGGCTGAAAAAGTAAAAGAGGTATGGGGCCCATACTTGGCCTCGAGAGACCCATGGAGGGTGCCCAGGTACCCTGTAAGTTTGGTGGCTGTAGCTCATTCCCTTGACATAGCTGCCATTGACTCCCATTCATTTGAAAAATCGTCTCATCGTATTTAGCTCCCAAGCCGTAAGTGCCATCCTCCCCAAACTCGGTGTGTATACATGTCTCGACCCCCTCCAGGTCTCCACCGAGTTTGGTGGCCCTGGCCCCTCCCCTTCCTATAGCTGCCATAGACTCCCATTGATTTTTCAAGTTTCGATAGGAGCGTCGGATCGAGCTGGGAGTCGGTTTTCCGTGCTCAGGGCGTAGCCCTGAGTGCGGGGATGTGTGATATGCCAGGGTTGGTGGATGTGTGAAAATGGTGAAAATCGCACTAAGTGTTGTGAAAATAGGTACTTGTGGGAGGGTAGGTTAGGGTTAGGGTAAGGGTTAGGATATAGGATGAAAACCAGAAAAGTCGTCGTCTCATCGTATTTGGCTGAAAAAGTAAAAGAGGTATGGGGCCCATACTTGGCCTCGAGAGACCCATGGAGGGTGCCCAGGTACCCTGTAAGTTTGGTGGCTGTAGCTCATTCCCTTGACATAGCTCCATTGACTCCCATTCATTTGAAAAATCGTCTCATCGTATTTAGCTCCCAAGCCGTAAGTGCCATCCTCCCCAAACTCGGTGTGTATACATGTCTCGACCCCCTCCAGGTCTCCACCGAGTTTGGTGGCCCTGGCCCCTCCCCTTCCTATAGCTGCCATAGACTCCCATTGATTTTTCAAGTTTCGCTAGGAGCGTCGGATCGAGCTGGGAGTCGGTTTTCCGTGCTCAGGGCGTAGCCCTGAGTGCGGGGATGTGTGATATGCCAGGGTTGGTGGATGTGTGAAAATGGTGAAAATCGCACTAAGTGTTGTGAAAATAGGTACTTGTGGGAACCTTACCAGAGTGTGTTTTGGAGTGTCCCGAGTGCCTGGAGAGTGTTCCTGGGAGAGGTTTTTTGAGACGTTCTTACTCCTGTGAGGTTAGGTTAAGTGAAGAATCTTGTGTTTGGTTAGGATATAGGATGAAAACCAGAAAATCGATGGTACACTCTCTGTAAGTGAAAAAGTAAAAGACTTATGGGGCCCATAGTTGGCCTCGAGGTACTCACGGAGGGTACCCAGGTACCCTGTAAGTTTGGTGGCCGTAGCCCCTTCCGTTGACATAGCTGCCATTGACTCCCATGCATTTGAAAAAAGGGTACACTCTCTATAACTCCCGAACCATAAGGTGTACAGTTACCAAACTCGGTGTGTATACACCCCTTTCCCCCACCCACCTTCCCTGAAAGTTTGGTGGGCCTAGCCCCTCCCCTTCCTATAGCTGCCATAGACTCCCATTGATTTTTCAGGTTTGTATAGGAGCGTCGATCGAGGTGGGGTTGTGTTTTCCGTGCTCAGCCGGTCCCCCTGAGTCCGCAGACATGTCATTTGCCATGGTTGGTGGAGTTTGCAAAAAGTGTAAAAATTGCTCCAAGTGTTGTAGTTTGGGGTACTTGTGGGAACCTTACCAGAGTATGTTTTGGAGTCTCCTGAGTGCATTGAGAGTGGTCCTGGGAGAGGTTTTTGTGAGACGTTCTTACTCCTGTGAGGTTAGGTTAAGTGAAGAATCTTGTGTTTGGTTAGGTTAAGTGAAGAATCTTGTGTTTGGGTTAGGATATAGGATGAAAACCAGAAAAGTCAGTGGTTCACTCTCTGTAAGTCAAAAAGTAAAATACTTATGGGGCCCATACTTGGCCTCGAGGTACTCGTGGAGGGTACCCAGGTACCCTGTAAGTTTGGTGGCTGTAGCTCATTCCCTTGACCTAGCTGCCATTGACACCCTATAAAAAAAAAACGGTTCACTCTCTGTAAGTCCCGAACGGTAAGGGTTCTTGGGCTGAAACTTGGTGTGTATACATGTCTCGACCCCACCCACCTTCCCTGAAAGTTTGGTGGCCCTGGCCCCTCCCCTTCCTATAGCTGCCATAGACTCCCATTGATTTTTCAAGTTTCGCTAGGAGCGTCGGATCGAGCTGGGAGTCGGTTTTCCGTCCGCTCAGGGCGTAGCCCTGAGTGCGGGGATGTGTGATATGCCAGGGTTGGTGGATGTGTGAAAATGGTGAAAATCTTTTTGTGTCCAAACAGAGCAGCACACAAGGAGAGACCCGACCATGGCCTCTCAGCGGCGGTTTGTTTGGTTGCTGGCGTCCCTGAAACATCTGAGGAGATAAAATGGCAGCTGGAGCTGCCAGCTGATCGATTATGGACATCGAGGCCTACTTGACCTACGAGGAGGCTGCAGTGACGGCAAGTAGGCCGCTGGAGTGCCATGTTTGAAATTGCTGCGTTGGTTATTCGGTAAGTTATATTTCGGAAACCTTACTTTTAGTTTTTGTCTTTTTCCATCGACGACAGGCTCGGCTCCAGACGAGTTTAACAGGGGGGCTAACCTACGGCAAGCCGTTTTAAAATAAATTCGGTTTTGCCGCCCTTACATTCCAGATATCTCAAATTGTTTTATGACTAGACGTTTTAGCGATTTAAGATATCTCTAATTATATTTTGACTTGATAAAATACCTATTTGATATATCTCTAATTACATTCTGACTAGTCGAAATGACGTCAGATTTATCATAGAGTTGTATGGAGACTTCAATTCAAGATATCTACAATGAATTACTGACTATCTGAAATGCACACTTCAGATATCTACAATCAAATTATGACTAATCATAAAGTAAATTCGAGATATCTCGAATTTAGTTTTGATTAGTCATAATTCTAATTAAAGATATCTCGAATGACAACAACATTCGAGATATCTTACATTTATTTTGAATAGGAAATCTGTAGTTTTGACTAGTGAAAACTAAATTATAGATATCTTAAAAGCAAATAATTACTAGACAAAACTAAATTTAAGATATCTTGAATTGTAATTTTGACTAGTCAAAATTCTTTTTAAGATATCTCTGAATGATTTGGAGATATCTTGAATTACACAGCTTTTCTATTTAAGATATCTTAAATTAACATTCTGACTAGTCAGAATGACATTAACTGATATCTTGAATATGTATTATGTGTAGTCAAAACGACCCTGACTTACGCGGCAATTTGAAAGTTCAATAAAGCAATGACAAATAGAAGAAAAAAAAAATAGAAAAAAACATTTCATATGTTGAAAATGCTTTGACAATAGCAATTTTAGCTTTTCAAAGCAGTTTTTAAGTGCATTCGGTTTGTCGGAAACGAATAAACAGGAAATTCTTTGCAGATTTGAGAAGCAGTCTTATAGTTGATGAAGTTTTGAGTTCTCTGCATATCCAACATGGCCGAGCTCTTTCTATGTTGTGGCATTTATCGACAATTTTGTGCGGGAAACATAAAATTCTGCAGGCAACTGTTTGGACAGCACAAAGCGGCTTTCACGCAATTCTTAATTCAGATATCTAAAATTGTTATTTTGACTTGTCATAATTAAGTTAAAGATATCTTAAATTGTAATTAATGACGGAACCAGTGTCGTAATTTGAGATATCTTGAAAGGAATTTTGACTCGTCAAATGTAATTGAAGATATCTCGAATTATTATTCTTACTAGTCAGAATGTAAATGCAGATATCTTAAGTTACCGCTCCAGATAGTCAAAATGTAGTTTTGTCTAGTCAAAATGCATTTTTAGATATCTAGAACGTAATTACGGATAGTCAGAAGAAACCGAATTTATGTTAATACGGCTTGCCATATAGCATCGGCTTATTCTGTGGGTGTAAAATTAATCTACGTAGCAATAATATCACTCAAGTAAAAGAAAAGGGTACAGTGCAATAAAACTACTCCAAGTACCTTCCCCCCCCCCAAAAAAGCTACTCGAATGTAACAAGTACTTCCCAGTTTTGAACAAAAACACCAGTAGCCTACAGGCTGCTTGTTAACAAGCTTAAGGTGCTGTGTTGGTATTAGCTTGTCATCTCTTAGCTAACATTACCTGCATCCAACAGCATTACTCAGTTAGTCGGTTAGTTTGAGGGGAAAACCGTGCAAAGGTCTTTGCATTTTGCTGGTTTGCTGCCATGATTCTAACACACGTGTGCAGCTCTGCACAGCAGCAGCTGGTCTCCTTTGCACAGGTGTAGAGCCAGGGCGAGCATCTTGACGATCATGTTACGTTTAAAGGCGGCTTGGAAAAGCAGGTTACGACGTGTTAACAATGGATTAAACAGTTTTAATTGCTGAATAAAGTGACAGAAGCTACAGTTATGGGAAGTGCGGAAGCCCTTATTGTATCAAATCAATATAGGAATAACAGAGAGTTAGCCACTTTAAAGTGAAAACAACAAATGGCTTCCAGTTCGGGGGAGGGGGAGGCGGCACACAGCTGATTCTGCCGCTGGGCCTGGTTAGTGAAGTAATTTTTTGTGTCCAAACAGAGCAGCACACAAGGAGAGACCCGACCATGGCCTCTCAGCGGCGGTTTGTTTGGTTGCTGGCGTCCCTGAAACATCTGAGGAGATAAAATGGCAGCTGGAGCTGCCAGCTGATCGATTATGGACGTACTACAATCAAGCTGAGGATCGCCAGCAGTTGATCGATTATGGATGTACTACAATCAAGCTGACGATTCCCTTCAATCAAGCTGAGGATTCCCTCCTATCAAGCTGAGGATTCCCTTCAATCAAGCTGAGGATTCCCTCCTATCAAGCTGAGGATTCCCTTCAATCAAGCTGAGGATTCCCTTCAATCAAGCTGAGGATTCCCTTCAATCAAGCTGAGGATTCCCTTCAATCAAGCTGAGGAATTGCTACAAGGTGCCTGGCGGATCCGCCCAACCCATCAAAGGTTTAAGTCAAAGAACTGTTCCAATGGCGGGTCCAGAAGACATCTCAGGGTAGGAGCTGTTGCGGGTTTTGCTGTGCTACTCCGCTGATGCTATCGCTTGTTGAAGGCCAACGCTAGGCCTCTTGCTGTGCTGGTTTGGTTTGATTCTCTGCTGAGAGTCAATGAGCTGAGAAGGATTCTGCTGTTTTAAATCCTTCTGTCTTTGGGTTTTAGTGTTTGAATCAGTTGCTGTGGTCTTGTGACCTGTGCAGGTTTAGGTGTAACTAGAATCTGATATCTAGAATGGCTGCCAAAGACTTGGCAAATACAGTTTAGAGGCTGTAGGAAGGGATTCATCTTAGGCTTTGTAAATATCACTATAATAAACCTTGATTACCTACTTATTAGTACTAATATACTGTGGCTATGTTCACAGTAGTATAGCTGCATTAGGATGGTTATCTTTCCAATGAATACAGTTTTTGAGTGAAGATGAGGTCTTTACATTTCAACATACGTTTATTTTTTGTACCTACCGATACTTAAAATTTAGTTTGAAATTTAGGATCCATACTTTCATAACTTAATTCAAACAAATTTTAATTTCATCATGGGACTTCATTTCTTCTGGACGACAGCGGACAACGGCGAGATCTCCTGGAGCTGCAGGCCGGAGGATGCAGAGGTAATGTTCACACTGTAATCCACCATTTCTTATTTACAGGTTTTCAGCTCCTTGTTTTCCATCTGGAGAGGATCAACTGGGACCTGTTCAGTGTTTAAATTTGTTTTTAACCCATTTTCCCTCCTAGACTAAGCAACTGGTGGACTTTTTGTTGCAAATAATTTTTTTTTCTTCTCGGATGAAGCCACCACAGGAGCTTCTACTACAACTAACTCCCTTTTCTCCTATAGAAACACTCCTGAAGCAGCTCTTTTTTTTCTGTCTCTCTCTTTATTCTGTTCTTTCAAATCCCCCGGGGGTAGTGACAGATGGCTTTCGTACAGAGCCAACTTCTGGTTCTGCTGGAGGGTTCTTCCTGTTAAAGGGAAGTTTATTCGCTCCACTGTCACTACATGCATTCTAAATATGAGGCATTGATTTGGCTTACTTAACTGTTAACCAATTTAAATAATTGGTGCAGTGCTGGCCTCATTTTGGAAAGTCTTTCTGTTAAAGGGAAGTTCTTCTTTTTGGAAAGTCTTTCTGTTAAAGGGAAGCTTTTCCTCTCCAGTCACCACTTGGATCCTCAGTAGGAGGCCTTGCTTAAGCTTACTTTACTTTTATTGAATTTAAATAATTGGTGTGGTGTTTAATTATTATTTTGGAAATCTTCCTGGTAAAGGGAAGTTTTTCCTCTCCACTGTCACCAGTTGGATAGTCAGTACAAGTCATTGCTTTAGCTTAACTATTAACCAATTTAAATAATAGTTCTAGCTTTAACCTTATTTTGGAAAGTCTTCCTGTTAAAGGGAAGTCTTTGTTTTTGAAAATCTTCCTGTTATAGGGAAATGTTTCCATTCTTGTTACCACGTGGATTCTCAGTAGGAGGCATTGTTTAAGCTTATTTATAATTAATTTACGTAATTGGTGCAGTGTTAGTGTTTCTGGAAGTCTTCCTGTTAAAGGGAAGTTTTTATTTTTGGAAAGTCCTCCTGTTAAAGGGAAGTCTTTCTTTTTGAAAATCTTCCTGGTCAAGGGGAGTCTTTCCTCTCCACTGTCGCCAATTTTATATTCAGTACAAGTCATCGCTTTAGCTTAACTACTAACCAATTTAAATAAGTGTTTTAGCGTTAACCTTATTTTGGAAAGTCTTCCTGTTAAAGGGAAGTCTTTCTTTTTGGAAAGTGTTAAGCTTAAGCTTTTATGACTTTTAGCCAATGTTTGATGGCCGTTTTTTTTTTTTTTGGAAATCTTCTTGTTAAAGGGAAGATTTTTTCTCCCCTGTCACCACATGCATCCGCAGTATCTATGGTGGTGAATGATAGTTTTGAGGTCATGGTTGAGAATTTAAGGCCTTCTCAGCACCACACGGTATGTGGACCGGGAAGCTATGGTATGTGGACCGGGAAGGTATGGTATATGGACCGGGAAGATATGGAAGCCAATCAACAGTTTTTGTTGAGATGGAACGACGACTCAAGACGCCAGAAGGCCTCGGACTGAAAGGTAGGTAGGAATGTGAATACAACGCCAGGAAATGTGGTTTGGTACTCAAGGCTATGAAGTCATCGGATGAGTTTAAGGTATTTAGTTACAAATGAGTACAACGAAGGGGTTGATCTATTCCAGGCACAATGCTCCACTCATGAAAAACACGGTAGGCTATGTTAACTTTTGATCTTGGTTACAAAAGGGGTTACCCTTGGTAACAAAAGGTTGTGTGTTAGGTGTTTTTCACATACAGTTCGGTCGAGTGTGTGAAAACAAACCCTACAGACGGGTAAAGCGTTAGTTACCTTTCGGGCGGGTTTGTGTGAAAACGAACTCTCCCGACGGGTAAAGGGTTGGTTACCTTTCGGGCGGGTTTGTGTGAGAACGAACTCTCCCGACGGGTAAAGGGTTGGTTGCCTTTCGGTCGGGTTTGTGTGAAAACGAACTCTCCCGACGGGTAAAGGGTTGGTTGCCTTTCGGTCGGGTTTGTGTGAAAACGAACTCTCCCGACGGGTAAAGGGTTGGTTGCCTTTCGGTCGGGTTTGTGTGAAAACGAACTCTCCCGACGGGTAAAGGGTTGGTTGCCTTTCGGTCGGGTTTGTGTGAAAACGAACTCTCCCGACGGGTCAAGGGTTGGTTACTTTTCGGTGGAGTTTGTGTGAAAACGAACTCTCCCGACGGGTCAAGGGTTGGTTACTTTTCGGTGGGGTTTGTGTGAAAACGAACTCTCCCGACGGGTCAAGGGTTGGTTGCCTTTCGGTGGGGTTTGTGTGAAAACGAACTCTCCCGACGGGTAAAGGGTTGGTTGCCTTTCGGTCGGGTTTGTGTGAAAACGAACTCTCCCGACGGGTAAAGGGTTGGTTGCCTTTCGGTCGGGTTTGTGTGAAAACGAACTCTCCCGACGGGTAAAGGGTTGGTTACCTTTCGGGCGGGTTTGTGTGAGAACGAACTCTCCCGACGGGTAAAGGGTTGGTTGCCTTTCGGTCGGGTTTGTGTGAAAACGAACTCTCCCGACGGGTCAAGGGTTGGTTGCCTTTCGGTGGGGTTTGTGTGAAAACGAACTCGCCCGACGGGTCAAGGGTTGGTTGCCTTTCGGTGGGGTTTGTGTGAAAACGAACTCTCCCGACGGGTAAAGGGTTGGTTGCCTTTCGGTCGGGTTTGTGTGAAAACGAACTCTCCCGACGGGTAAAGGGTTGGTTGCCTTTCGGTCGGGTTTGTGTGAAAACGAACTCTCCCGACGGGTAAAGGGTTGGTTGCCTTTCGGTCGGGTTTGTGTGAAAACGAACTCTCCCGACGGGTCAAGGGTTGGTTACTTTTCGGTGGTGTTTGTGTGAAAACGAACTCTCCCGACGGGTCAAGGGTTGGTTGCCTTTCGGTCGGGTTTGTGTGAAAACGAACTCTCCCGACGGGTCAAGGGTTGGTTGCCTTTCGGTGGGGTTTGTGTGAAAACGAACTCTCCCGACGGGTAAAGGGTTGGTTGCCTTTCGGTCGGGTTTGTGTGAAAACGAACTCTCCCGACGGGTAAAGGGTTGGTTGCCTTTCGGTCGGGTTTGTGTGAAAACGAACTCTCCCGACGGGTAAAGGGTTGGTTGCCTTTCGGTCGGGTTTGTGTGAAAACGAACTCTCCCGACGGGTAAAGGGTTGGTTACCTTTCGGTCGGGGTTGTGTGAAAACGAACCCGGCCGACAGGTAAATGCTTGAAAACTATTGCAGTGACAACAAAAATCCCAGCGACTGATGGGGGAGAAAAGTCCTCAAGTGACCCATCCACTCCCCGACTGCTCCCAACAATGGCCGACGGAAAAGGCCTTCGTCTCCCCCACCGCTGATGGATGACCTCAGTGACCCTGCCATCGAGCTCAGATATCTTCTTCAAGAAATACTGCAGGTATTTTGCTGTTTGATATTTACAAGTGTGAGTTTTGAAAAGTGACTATTCATTGAGTTGCTAAAGAGTTAAACCTGCACCTGTCCTGTTGTTGTCCGGTTGTCCTTCAGCAACCCTCCTGGATCATTGCCCCAACAACAACGGAAAAGAACCTTAATGCCACCCGGCTGATGGATGACCTCAGTGACCCTGCCATCGAGCTCAGATGTCTTCTTCAGGAAATGCTGCAGGTATTTTGCTGTTTTTAGAGAGGTATTTTGACTATTTGAAAATGATGACTTCATAGAACGGGTTTGACCTTAAACTTGCACCTGTCTTGTTGTCCTTTTGTCCTTTAGGAATTCTCCTGGATCATCTAGTTTTTCGTCTCGGATTCGCCCTTCATCGGATCCCCATCATCCACCAGAAAAGGCTTTCGTCTCCTCCTCCAACCCCCTGCTGATGGATGACATTAATTACCCTATCATCAGTGTCGGTAATCTTCCTCAAGAAATACTGCAGGTATTTTGCTGTTTGATATTTACAAGTGTGAGTTTTGAAAAGTGACTATTCATTGAGTTGCTAAAGAGTTAAACCTGCACCTGTCCTGTTGTTGTCCGGTTGTCCTTCAGCAACCCTCCTGGATCATTGCCCCAACAACAACGGAAAAGAACCTTAATGCCACCCGGCTGATGGATGACCTCAGTGACCCTGCCATCGGGCTCAGATGTCTTCCTCAAGAAATGCTGCAGGTATTTTGCTGTTATTAGAGAGGTATTTTGAGTATTTGAAAATGACTTCAGAGAACGGGTTTGACCTTAAACTTGCACCTGTCTTGTTGTCCTTTTGTCCTTTAGGAATTCTCCTGGATCATCTAGTTTTTCGTCTCGGATTCGCCCTTCATCGGATCCCCATCATCCACCAGAAAAGGCTTTCGTCTCCTCCTCCAACCCCCTGCTGATGGATGACATTAATTACCCTATCATCAGTGTCGGTAATCTTCCTCAAGAAATACTGCAGGTATTTTGCTGTTTGATATTTACAAGTGTGAGTTTTGAAAAGTGACTATTCATTGAGTTGCTAAAGAGTTAAACCTGCACCTGTCCGGTTGTCGTTCAGGAATCCACCTGGATCGTCTTTTTTTTTTCTTTTTCTTTTGGATTTTGTACTTCATTGCCCCCACCATCGACAGACAGAAGAAATAACTGAACTTGAAACGCTTATCAAAACGACTTCAGTTTATCTTTTTTTTTTTTTTTTCTTCCAAAAACTGGATAAGTCTTCAGTCTGGTACTTTGGCCTTCTCTAGCCATTCTCTTTTTTTATGAACAATTTTGTTTAGTTTTATTTATTTTAGATATGTTAAATGTTAGAATTTAATGTATATTGATGTTTGAGGGTGTGTTTTTGCATCATTTTAGCGTTACCATGGTTATGGCATTTATTATGAGTAGGCTTAGACTGGTTTATTGTGATCTGTCTGTATTTATGCTGTTTGTCTTTTTTTTTTTTTGTATATAATTTATGTCAACTGCTTTTGTTTTCTCAGTTATTTTTCTTTCCATAGGAGCTACACCTGGTCTGGTGTTCTGACTAGCTGTGGTTGCTTCCTGGAAAAGGTCATTGGCTGACATGATGCTGCCATCACCTAACATTTCTCCCTCTCCTCTTCATTTCCACGAACATGGAAAGTTCTCCTGATCAGTTGACCTGTTGTTGTGTCTCTGCTCTGTCTTCTCTCAGCTCCAGTCGGTCATGGCAGATGGCTGCTGATACTGAGCTCGGTTCTGGTTCTGTTGAAGATTTCTTCCTGTTGGAGGGGAGTTCTTCTGCTGCACTGTCGCTACATGCATGCTCTGTATTGGGGACTGCTGTAAAGTCAACAACTCAACACAAGCGATTTGCTGTCGCCCCCTGCTGGTCAGATGGAGTGAATGCTGTAAGTAACGACTCCTTACAATTTGCTGAGTTTAGTTTGGTACAAACTTTTTAGACTACTTTAATAATCAATTGAGCTTATAGCATTAGCAATATGAATACATGTGATTGAAGTAAAATTACTTCAAAGTGCATTGAGATGACATTTGTTGTGAATTAGCAATATATAAAATTGAACTTTCAAACTAATAAATGAGCCCCAAAAATAAACAATATAAAAAAACAAAAACCCCAACAACCAATACAAGAAAGTTCAAAACCCCCAAAATAGATACAAAACCCCCAAAATAGATACCAAAACACCAAAATAGATACCAAAACATTCAAAACCCCCAAAATAGATACCAAAACATTAAAAGCTTATAATTATAACGCTAATTCACAACGATGTTGTTGAGGCATTTTATAAAAAGTCATTTCAATTTAGTCAGATTACTATTGATCCAAGTTATCAATTCATTAGGTTCACTTAATTATAAAGTAGTTGAAAAAGTTTGTACCAAATAAAACCCAACAGATTGTATGGATTCGTTACTTACAGCATTCACTCCATCTGACCAGCAGGGGGCGACAGCAAATCGCTTGTGTTGAGTTGTTGACTTTACAGCAGTCCCTAACACAGAGCATGCATGTAGCGACAGTGCAGCAGAAGAACTCCGCTCTACCAGGAAGAAATCTTCAGCAGAACCAGAACCGAGCTCAGTACCAGCAGCCACCTGCTATGACCGACTGGAGGTGAGAGAAGACAGAGCAGAGACACAACAACAGGTCAACTGATCAGGAGAACTTTCCATGTTCGTGGAAATGAAAAGGAGAGGGAGAACGGTTAGGTGATGGCAGCATCATGTCAGCCAATGACCTTTTCCAGGAAGCAACCACAGCTAGTCAGAACACCAGACCAGGTGTAGCTTCTGTGGAGAGAAAAATAACTGAGAAAACAAAAAGCTAAGTTTCTAACTAAGCTTTTTAGTTAGAAAAGGTTTAGTTTCTAACTAAACTTGTTGTTTAGTTAGAAACACAAGAGCGCCACCTTCTGGCCTCTCTACAGATCAGTTCAGGTCAGAGAATGGAACTGTTTCTGTCTTTGTTTTTCCCCTCCGTGGGCTGCCACCTTATCGTGGTGGAGGGGTTTGAGTGTCCCAGTGATCCTAGGGCTGTCGGAGGCTTCATGCATCTATTTGGGTTGGGTCTGCCGGGGCAAACGGTCCTAGGTGAGGGATCTGACCAAGAGCAGCCCAAAGATTGCTTAGAAATATAGATACAGTGTTCCTATTTAGAGATGACGATATATACAGGGTTCCCGCTTACCACCAGAGCTATAGACTGAAGTCAGTTTCTCCAAGTGTTTTATCACCCTGGCGGGGCCACCAGGCTTTATTCCCTCCCCTCACCAAGCTTTGGGTTGTTATTTTAGATGGGGATTTTCTCCACCAGTGATGGTAAAGACAGATTAAAGTAAAGGTTTATAGTTAAGACATTGAACTGACTGAGGAGTTGTGAACCAATTGTGCCGTCCCATCAGTTTTCCGTTGGCTTCACATGCTGTTATTTCTGAGTTTTGATTCCTGATCCTGCACCTCAGACTTTCTGTAACTTGACATTTTATAACCGAAACACGCAGCAGACCGCTGATGTAAGAGCAGCTCTTCCACTGGACACAGGTTTTCTGTAGGAAACCCTGAAAGTTTTCCCAGGTGTCGCTTCCTGATTGTTGACTTGGAACTTTCTTGGCAATCTTTCTTAAGGAATGCTGCAGGTATTCTGCTGTTTATTTAAGTAATATTTAGAAGTTAGTTTTTGAAAAGTGGTGATTATATTCTGAGTCGTTAAAGGGCTTGACCTAGAACCTGCACCTGTCCTGTTGTCGCCTTCCTGTCCTCAATTTCCATTTGATTTGTTTCTCTGTTTCTACCAAAAACTGGACAAATAAAGTCTTCAATCTGGTGTTTTGTTAACAAAATTGTTCTTTTAAAACAAGGTTTAATTGAGACCATGCACTTTATAATTCCTTTTATTTTGTAGATTCTGTTTATGTATTTAGGATATTCTAAATGTCTTCCAGTTCCAGTGTTAAATGTTCATTAGAATTTAAAGTTTGAGATGAAGAGGACTTTTCCCCTTCAGTCTTCCACTCAGAAGCTTCTTTCTTCTCAGTTTGGTTTTTAAAGTTTTATCTTTGAGACTGTGTTCTTGCATTGTTATGCTTTAGCCATTGTATTGGTTGAAAATGGTCTCATTACCGTTTTATCGTTTATGGCAATAACTTCTTGGACAATTTATCATCCAGCAAAACTTATTGTGACGGTTGTCAACATAAATTTTGCTGGACAATAAATTGTCCCAGAAGTTATTGCCATAAACGATAATGTTGTTTTAATACCATTGTCAACTAATATAGTGGCTATGGCACAATGATGCAAAAACACATTCTCAAATATCAATAAACTTTAAATTCTAATGAACATTTAGTACTAGAACCCGAAGACATTTTAAGTGTCCAGAATAAATTTAAATGTCTTCTTCCTGTTAGGACCAGAAGAAGAGGACTCTTTCCCTTCGGTCCTCCACTCAGCAGCTTCTTTTTTCTCAGTTGGATTTTTATTTTCCATCACAACAACCTTACAAATGTTGATGAAAATAATTCATGTCTGAGTTCCTGTTTCTCCTTTTTATTTGGGTCTGAGCAGGGAGAGTTTCATCAGGTGTCCCACAGCAGCTTGATAGAATCGGGCTGTGGTACCGTCAGTAATGAGCCGAACGGGTCGGCGGTGTGTCGCTACGACTCGCTCATCTGAGGCGCCACTGGTGGGGGAGATTTGAGATCAAACAGCCTGAAAACGGCCTCGCCTGTTGAGTTTGAGTCGCTATGTCACACTGAGCCGATGGACGCTGGAAGAGAGGAGACGCAGCGAGCTTCTCCTGCTGGGCAGATCTGAGAGAAGAAAATGAGGATTTAACTATACCGTCCTGATAAGAAGCTGCCTTCTGACCCAGATGAACTCATCCATCCATGCCTGGTTCCCTCCCTCCATCCATCCTGGTTCCCTTTCATTCCTGGGAATTCCTTGCTGACCATTTTGATTTCTTTACAGGGATGTTCTCAGTCTTTTAAAATAAAAATGAATAAAGCAGAAAATCCTTGGAGTTTGTCTTTAAATGGGTAAATTGGAGCCAAGCCATTTTTTTTAGCCCTGAGCAGATTTTTAAATGGGGACTGTGGAATGGACGAGCTTTAGTTTTATCTTTTATAAGTCAGCTTTATTGACTGTTGAAAAACACACGACATCTCTAATGGTATTCACCCCGAACCTCACACACAGCGCTTGTGCATCCAAGAGTCTTCTGCAATAACCACAGTTAGAGTAACAAAATAACAGCAACATAAAGTAAGAGTTCTGTATATGATAGGGACCCCGTTACCAACATGTCATCAGATGCTTAATCATTCCTATGCTATGTGTGTAAGATACTTACATTTTTTGTAATTGGCTTGCCGTACATCATATAGGTGTTATGGCTATTTATTTTAACTTTACAGGAGTAATAAACTGAAAATATATATTTGGATTTTGAAATGCATGGAGGTGTTTAAGTGTGCAATATTATTTAAACTGGCAACACATAGCCCTGTGCACATCATCCCCACCCTGGTGGCAGCTTTATTCTGTGGGCCTGCTTAGCAAAGACAGAAAAGCTGGTCAGAGCTGATGGTTAAACAGATGGAAGAGAAACCTGGACTGATGCTGATGCTCGCTTTCCTTCAACAATGAAATAGAACAATGACATATCGGTGTTCAGAACTAAATATAAAAGACTATGGTTGGACCTGGACATTTATATTTATACATGAGCTTCCATCTAACTGAGTCTTTTTGCATGGAAGAATGTGGAAATAATAAAAAAAAACAACAGTCTCTTGATGTGCAAAGCCGAATTTGATTAAACTCAGTTCAGAAGAGGGTTTTAAAATATGTTAAGAATTATCATCCACCCCTTTTGGATTCTTGTTTTGTTTTTAGTTAAGTTGTGGAAGAAAAAAAAAGGTAGGAGAAATGATCAACACGTCACCCAAACAACGTGACGTACCGAACAGTTTGGTAACCTGTGACGCCTTCAGGGACCACCGGACAAATCACTGCGGTTCAAACTTAATATCGCTCTCTTGCTGTCATTACTACCACAGAACGTGATTATATATACTTTAAATATTCACCTCATGCCATGCTGCATTTTAGTTCACATTTCAAGTTGTCATCACATGGCACTTTCAGGGCTCGGGTTACTAAATCCTACGTTAGGGAGTACATTGAACGCATCTCTCGGTCCGAGTTTATAACTGTTGACCGACGGAAAGAGAAAAAACTTCTCATACGTTTATGGTTCTGAATCTCGGTGTTAGCATTTTGTAGTAACCTGGACGAATAGACAACTCCAAGTAAAGGGCGTCTTTGTTCACACATCACCACTCAAAGTTGTTTCTCGATTCAGGACTGATGGCTCAAGCAGAGGTAGTGAACATATATATTTTTTCTTAATAGCTGGAAGAGCCGAAGCGTGAAACTTTTAAGACGCAGCAGCTCTTCTGAAAACACGGTTCTCCGCAAAAACAAGAGTAGAAACGTCACATGGTGTTTTCGGATGGATCCGAAGCTGAACTTTGCAGACAATCTCAGCAGCTAAAGTAAACAGCGACTCCTCCAGCTAACAGAGGACGCAGTTCTCACTGCAGACCTTAATAGGACAATCAGAATAACACCGTTTTCAGAAACGTTTGTGTCATGGTTGCTTTTAAAAACAAAAATCATGTACGTTCATTAAAAAAAAAAAAACAACAACACAAACTTCTTGTAAAAGTGAAATTATCTAATCATTTTTTTTAGCAGAAACTTAAGACGAAGTGTAAATGCAGTGTTTATGTTATAGTCCGGATATATTAAAAACAAACGTATTGTAACGATTCTGTGTTTTAGTTCTGCTGGGGTTCATATGGTTATTTGTATTTGTTATAAGTTGCATTGTGATCCTTTCTGTTAGAGTGTTATGGGCTTTCCCTGTCTGACTCTGCTGGCTCCCACTCTCATGTGATAGGCCTGTCATGTGGGCGGGGGATCGGTGGAGCGGGAGTCCCAGGACCGGAAGTACCAGGACCGGAAGTGGGGGAGAGTTCAGAGGGGAGTTAGCAATGAAGCTAACAGTTGAGTGTGCCCGTTTGTTAGAAGCGTGAGCTGCAGCCTCAGGAATAGCAGCGTGTACCTATTTCTAATAAACCCTGTTTGGCGGGACTACAGCTGCGGTGTTGGCGTCATTACATCGGTGTCAGAAGTAAACCATTACGAGCGGAGCCGAGTGGGTCTTGTTAGCTCGTTATCTCCGCCGGCTGCGCTAGCATCATGGACGGCACGTTTCCCCACGTGAGAGTTAAGTCGGAAAGAGAGGAGGACAGTGAGGCGTGGTGTGCGGAGCTTAATAAAATGGCTCGGGCGAAGGCTTCCCTGCACGGCTCCGCAGCGAGGATGGCTGCCGAAGCAGGTCTGGGTGCCGGTGCGAAGTTGCGCCCGTCGACGCCATTGTCCCAGGAAGCGCCGAACGATCTTGTCAACAAGTGTGGTGGCGGGCAGGACTATTGCAATGATGGTGGCGTCCATAGCATGGCTGTTCAGTTGAAGACGCCCAAGTACTCCGGTAGGTCAAGCTGGGAGGCGTTCCATGCACAGTTTGAGCTGCTGGCACAGGCTGGACGTTGGACAGTGGAGCATAAAGCCCTGCAGCTAGCTCTCTGCCTACAAGATGATGCATTGGACTGCTTATTGCTGCTCGGTTCAGAGGACAGAAAAGACTATGATGCCTTAATCGGAGCTCTAAAGAGGCGGTTTGGACAATGTGTACAGCCCGACATCTTTAAAAATAAAGTCAGTGGCAGGAGCAGGTTGCCGGGTGAACCCTTGCGTGTTTTAGCTAATGACATTGAGAGCCTCACACGCAGAGCGTATGCACACATGCAGTCAGGTGTACAGAACAAATTGGCGAAAGATCAGTTCATCAGAGCTCTGTCACCTCCGGAGCTGCTGTGCAGGTCCAGCTGATGCACCCCCAAACCCTGCAGGATGCTTTGGATTTAGCTGTGGAGAGGGAGTGCTTGGTTGGAGTAGCAGCTGGAGAGGACCAGAGAGGACAACCACCAGCATGCAGATCTGTGGAGGAAGCAGAGTGGAACCTGGAGAAGCCTGCTTGGGCCTCAGAGTTGGCGGAAATCCGCAGCCCCTGTCCTTTGTTGGGGCTGTGGTCAACCAGGGCATCTCCTCAGACGGTGTCCTAAAGCAGTCAAGAAGCAGGGAAACGATACGGGGTCTGCATGGGGGAGGCATCGCAGACCCTTGCCGTAGCCTCCACACCTTCATTGCCAGCAGGCGGGGCCCGACAGCGTCATCAGGGGGTCCTGGCCCAGACTCCCCCAGACATGCACTCAAGCCAAAGCCAACCGACCATGGTTGCAGTGGTTGGCCGCACCTGTGTTGGGGATTTTTGTTATGTCACAGTGGAAGGAATTCCCTGCACGGCCCTGATTGACACTGGTTCCACCATAACGCTAGTGAGGCCTGATGTGGTGCCAGACTGGACTTGGATTCAGCCCACTACAGCGCACAGTCACAGGGGACATGGCACCTATGAAGGGGAGGGGGACAATGACTGTTAATGTAGGTGGCCGATCTATCACCCACCCCGTGTGGGTAGCAGAGGTGCAGGACATGTGCATATTAGGATTGGACTTTTTAAGGGCTGCGGGGTGCCAGTTGGATTTGGGAGGGGGGACATGGAGCTTTAAAGAAGGCCCCCTCATTCCGCTGATGCCCGCAGTTTCTGACCCAGTTCTGCTGGGGCCTGTGGTCTGTCACACAGAACCTCAGATTGCAGCTGTTGAGCACATCTCACCTCAGATCAACCAGATTGCTGCCGCAACAGTCCCCACACCTACATACCCTATACCCCCAGTTTGGATGCCTCATGAGACAGAAGATGCATCGGTGACCATGATGCAGAAGATCTGGGCAGAGAACTGTAGGGTTTTGGACACCCAGCAGGAATAACAACTGTGGCAGCTGCTCGTGGACTTTAAGGACAGTTTTGCTCTGAGTGAAGACCAGGTGGGGCGGACTCGGTTGGTGGAGCACGACGTTCTGACAGGAGATGCACCCCCGATAAAATGTCGGCCCCGTCGGCTCCCCCTGGCCCGGCAGGAAGCATGTGACAAGGCAGTGTTGGACATGTTGCAGGCTGGCATTATTGAGCCTTCGGACAGTCCCTGGGTGGCTGCTGTTGTCATGGTGCCTAAAAAGAATGGAGAGTGGCGCCTGTGTGCTGATTACAGGCCGCTGAATGGGGTGACAGAAAAAGATTCATATCCACTACCTAGGGTCGATGAGTCACTGGACCTAGTGTCAGGCTCCAACTGGTTCTCGTCTCTGGATCTTCGCAGCGGTTATTACCAGGTCCCCCTATCAACGAGTGCCAGACCAAAGACTGCTTTTTGCACGGGACGGGGACTTTGGCAGTTTAAAGTGCTCTCATTTGGGCTGTGCAATGCACCTGCCACCTTTTCCAGACTGATGGACCGGGTGCTGGCTGACATCCCTCGCCAAGAGTGCCTGGTGTATCTGGATGACATACTGGTCCATGGCACCTCTTTTGCAACGGCCCTGGGTTCACTCCGTCGGGTGCTGGAGAGAATTAGAGCAGCAGGGCTGAGGCTCCACCCAGATAAATGTCACTTCATGCAACAAGAAGTGACATTTCTGGGTCACCGGGTTGGAAGGGAGGGAATCAGCACGATGGAGGACAAAGTAAAGATGGTGGCAGAGTGGCCAATCCCCTCAACCCAGAGAGATCTTAAAAGTTTCCTGGGCCTGGCTTCTTATTACAGGAGGTTTGTGCGGGGGTTTGCAAGTATAGCGGCTCCCCTGTTCTAACTCCTCCAGAAGAACCGAGACTACGTGTGGACTGAACAGTGCCAGGGAGCATTTGACTGTCTGCGGCAAAGTCTGACTGAGGCCACAGTGCTCGCTCCTGCTGACCCCTCTCTCCCTTTCATTCTTGACACGGATGCAAGTAACGTGGGAGTCAGGGGTGTCCTTTCCCAGTTGGGGGAAGAAGGCGAGAGAGTGGTGGGGTATTTTAGCAGGGCCTTTAACAAAGCAGAGAGGCATTACTGCGTGACAAGGCGGGAGCTGCTGGCGGTGGTGCTTTCTGTGCGTCATTTTAAGTACTACCTGTGTGGCCTGCCTTTCACTATAAGGACTGATCACTCTGCTCTCCAATGGCTGGTGTCTTTTAAGGAACCTGAGGGTCAGGTGGCCCGGTGGCTGGAAGAGCTGCAGTCCTACAACTTCTCAGTTGTCCATCGGGCTGGAGCTAAGCACGCTAATGCCGATGCCCTCTCCCGTCGCCCTTGTGCTGCATGGGGATGCAGTTACTGTGACCGGAGGGAGAGGTTGGAGGAGGAACAGCTGCAACGGAGCCAGCCAGGATCATGTCGGGGTGACCCAGTAATCTGCAGGGAGCTGCAGGCGGTTGGCACAGACAGCTGGAGGCATCAACAGGAACAGGATCCTGACATCCAGCCTGTGTTACAGTGGGTGGAGAGACAACTGAAACCACCATGGGAGGAGGTGGCTGGGCTCTCGCTGGCAACTAAAGGATTGTGGTCCAAGTTTGAGGCTCTGCGTCTGGAAGACGGGGTGCTGCAGAGGGCATGGAAAGACCCTGCCACAGGTGAGGAGCGGTGGCAAATTGTAGTCCCCAAAGGCCTGAAAGACGTAGTCCTGCAGGCCATGCATGGAGCATCTGGGTCCGGACATTTTGGCGCCACAAAAACACTCCGCCGCCTCCGGCAGGGGTTTTACTGGGGCCGGTGCAGGAGGGACGTGGAGGACTTCTGCCGCCGCTGTGACCTCTGCACAGCACGGAAGGGGCCGACAGGTCAGTCGCATGCCCTCCTGCAACGGTTTGTTGTAGGGGCCCCTATGGAAAGAGTGGCGGTGGACGTTATGGGTCCACTGCCACGCTCAGACAAGGGAAACTGTTATGTTTTGTCAGCTATTGACTATTTTACAAAATGGCCAGAGGCCTACGCCATCCCTGATCAGGAGGCAGAGACAGTGGCAGATGCCTTGTTGGGGGGATTTATTAGCAGGTTTGGGGTGCCAGACATTATTCATAGTGACCAGGGCAGAAATTTTGAGTCACGGGTTTTTTCTGTCATGTGCAGCCGTCTTGGCATCCAGAAAACAAGAACGACACCACTACATCCCCAGAGCGACGGACTGGTGGAAAGACTCCACCGCACCTTGGGACAGCAGCTGGCCATTCTCACAGCGGAGCATCAGCGGGACTGGGACTAGCACCTTCCACTGGTGCTAATGGCATGCCGCTCAGCTGTACAGGACTCCACAGCGTGCACTCCATCGCTCCTCATGTTGGGGAGAGAGTTGCGCACACCAGCTGAACTGTCTTTTGGATGCCCTCCGGATGCACCTGCTGTTTCAGCTGGTCCTGAGTATGCCAGAAAGCTTCAGGATAGGTTGGAGACAGCACATGCATTTGCTCGGAGACAACAGGAACAAGCAGGTGTGCGTCAAAAACGGAACTATGATGTAAGAGCTAAGGGCCGACACTTTACACCAGGAGAGTTGGTCTGGGTTTACAACCCTCGGAGAAAGAAGGGTCGTTGTCCGAAGCTGGACAGTCAGTGGGTGGGCCCCTGCAGAGTGTTGGAGCGCATGGGGGAGGTTGTTTACAGAGTGCAGATGCTCCAGAACAGGAGAAAACTAGCACTGCACAGGGACAGGTTGGCCCCCTACCAAGGCAGAGCTGCACCACAGGCCCCAGAAGGCCATCAGTCGGGGTCGCCGGTATCGCTACCAGCTTCTCCAGCAGCCATACCGCTGTTGCCGAATGATGTCCCAGCGATGCCGTCTGAAGCGCCGCAGGGAGCGCGCCCACAGCGGACGAGGAGGGCCCCGAGACGGTTTGATGACTTTGTTTGTTCCCTCGTGGGCAAGGAACTCTGTAGTGGGGGGGTAGTGTAACGATTCTGTGTTTTAGTTCTGCTGGGGTTCATATGGTTATTTGTATTTGTTATAAGTTACATTGTGATCCTTTCTGTTAGAGTGTTATGGGCTTTCCCTGTCTGACTCTGCTGGCTCCCACTCTCATGTGATAGGCCTGTCATGTGGGCGGGGGATAGGTGGAGCGGGAGTACCAGGACCGGAAGTGGGGGAGAGTTCAGAGGGGAGTTAGCAATGAAGCTAACAGTTGAGTGTGCCCGTTTGTTAGAGGCGTAAGCTGCAGCCTCAGGAATAGCAGCGTGTACCTATTTCTAATAAACCCTGTTTGGCGGGACTACAGCTGCGGTGTTGGCGTCATTACAGTATATTTTATCAATTTATTTTATTATTTATTAAATTTGTGCCTGAAAACATAAAGAAGATTGACAAGGCAAGACCCTATAAGAACATATTTTCTAAAACGCTTTACATGACTAGAAGGAAAAATAAAACAACAATAAAATCACATTGCAATGACAAAATGCAAGGATAAACAATGATGTACATCATAAAGTGAACATCATCATAAAGTAGACTTTATGATGTTCCAGGTATTATTAATCAAAGGCATCTCTAAGCAAAATGGATTTAGCCTTGATTTAAAAAACTGTTTAATCAGTTTTGCAGTTTTCTATAAGTGTGTTCCAGATTAGTGAAGTATAAAAACTGAATGGTGCTTTTATCATTGTATTTGATTAAAAGTATAGGAAGATGTTTATTTCCTTTGTGGATTCTAATTCATTTCAAGAAGCTAAATAAATAAATACAAGCTTTACAGGCATAAAAGTGCTGTCTATTGCTTCACATAATCCTGTCTATGCTTCCTCTTCCAGGAGCTGGAGCAGATCTTGACATGGCTGACTGAGGAAGGTTTTGCACCCGAGGCCTCCAAAGAGGCTCAGCTGGCTTTTCTGTGGCGTACCTTCCTTCACACACGAAGCTGTCTGGACAGTGTGACTAAGGATCTGGGAGCAAAACGCTTGCAACATTTTGCGGAGATGGCAGAGGTAGATTATCACTGCTCAGTTAATCAGCGCTGTCTGGGATTGTAATGATGAGCAAGGCGATCTTTTTGTCTGTAAGGTACGCAAGTCCTTGGAGCAGATCAAAATCTTCACAGAGCAGAAAGACGTTTTGGCTCAGGAGATACAAGATGAGAACGAACAACTCAGAAAGCAGCTGCTGCACCTCGTTTCACTGCAAGGTAGGACTTTTACTTGCACATTGTGTAAAAGTTTGAGTAATTATAGACAGTTGACGAAACCTCTGGCACATTTTCAGTGCTTATTTGTGACTGCAGTATGATATTACATAGGAATGAGCCACCTTCTCCCTTTTCTCTTATCTATTTTCTGTTCTTAATTAATTAAATGTAGCACTTTATTGATGCAACATGTGCTGCTTTTGCTATCAATATCTGTCTTCATGTAACACCAAATCACCAAAACACTTTTAACCCCAGAAATGTAATGATTATGAGTTAAATTACATCCACCTCTCCTACTCCTTTCTTCCAGATTCCCAGATAAATGAAGTTGCTAAAATGTTGTACCAGCAGGGTCTCACTGAGCTGATTCACAGCTCCCCCAGTGAGCAGGTGGCGTATCTCCTGGTGGAGAGGGCTTCCCTGCTTGAGATGAATCAGGATCCTGGTGATGGAGACCCAGAGAGTCGACTGAGGACCCACGCAGAACCACTGAACCCCGTCATATGTGCGGTAGGTGAAACAGTAGTACTATTATTTTCGTGGTGTGTGGGTTTAATTTTTAAAGTCTTCACAGATAAAAACTGTCAAGGTAAAAAAGTGAGATTTATTGGAGTAGAATGTTTTTTCTATCTCAGTCCAGTCCAGTGCTGAGACTCTAATGAATTCTGCTGCACTGGTCTGCAACCTGACCATTATAAACATTTGTCTATAATGCTGATTAAGACCAAAAAGTGAGTTCACACCACACTGATTCTAAAGTCTCTGCGGGAGTGACAAGTGCATTTTTGAACCAATTTTAAGGTGCTTTAATTGCTTTTTGAAAGTATTAATTAGTCATAGTCAAAATCCTCTGACTATGACGATTCAGGTCACATGAGAAGGATTTTTGTGACTCTTATCATGTAAAAACCTAAACTAAATGTTGAATTAGATATGCTGACTATGATATTCATCTTTAGAACATTTATAATTTTTTTGAAGCTTTATTTTTGTTTGGTTTTGTTGCATTTTTAATATGATCTAAGCCCTTTTTTTATTTTTGAGTCTTTACAATTTTATAAAACAAAGATTTTTTGTTCAGTTACCGGTAATATTTGTTTTTCTTACAATGAAGTAAAATCTTACAAATTTAGAATTGTAATATTTCTAAATTATTTCCTCTTTACAATACATACTTATTACATACTCTGTTTCCTCAATTTTACAATTTATATATTATTTAGTTGGATTTGCTTAGTAGTTATTTTACTTTATCTGTAGTAGACTGAACATTTTGTTTGCATAATTTATCTTAAGCTGTTATCCCCATTAAAGCACTTTGCATTTGATTGATTGAATGATAGGTTGCAGCGGTAAAGTTTACATGTTTTCCTTTTTCTTGATTATTATATGAATAATTTCTGGTATTAATTGTAATTTTGCAGCCCACCCACAAGAGGTCCCCACGACCTTTACAAAGCTCCTGGAAGAAAATATTTGGACTCCATAAGACTTTGCAGAGCAAGCACACCTTCGTACCTGTATGTATACGAGCTTCTAACTGCAGTGCTAAGGAAACATGTTTAGCCCTCTTACAGACTTCTTCTGTTTTTGCTTCTGTGTTCCCTTTAAAAATGCGAGAAAAAAAATATCACATAAAGAAAACTTGTGTAAATACAAAATACAGTTTTCAAATTCTGATTTAATTTATGGATGGGAAACAAAACTATCCAAGCCAAGTCAGCTCAATATTAAAAACTAATAGCTCACTAAAGCTAGTACCAGGTTTTGATGAGTGTTTGGGGGATTTTTAACATAGAGCTCGGTTGGTTTGGATAACTTTCTTTTCTCAGAACATTTGGCCAGTATTACAGTTTTTCTCAATTACTTTGGTGCATTTCTCAGAACAGAACTGTAATTCTCAAAGCTACTTGCCCAACCTTCGTATTATTGCGTCTCTCATGCACATCAAGAAAAGCAGTTTCTCATTTCTTTCAACCAGTTGAAATGCTTTGATATATCCATGAAAGTGATTATGTACAGTTCTCTACTTTTTCCTACCTTTTCTGTTGCTTATGTCACGTTGACTGAAATGTGTAGTTATCTCTTGAATCATCTCAACCTAAACAACATTTAAGCAAAAGTCTTAACATGCAAAGTTGTAATAATATGTTGGGCATATTTCTATACATTTTCATTAGTCTTTTCTTACTAAGTCTGTCCTGAGTTGGTACATTGCTCCCAGGTGAATCCTGACGTTCTCAAAATGTGTGAGGCATCAGCTCAACCAAAGATCGAGCAATTTTCTGAAGTAGCTCAAAGTTGCATCTCATGAACCATCAACTGTCCGGTATATAGATTATACTGTATAGCTGGAGCACAAGACGATGTTACGTTTCTGACAATGAAAAGACAAGGGACTGGACAGGATACTCTTGTATTGACAACATTACTAATCAGTTTGACTGTCTTATTTGTACTCGATGAAATAAGGACTTGTCTTATTGAGGCTTTGACGTGTTCACTGACACAGATATTTAATTTTGAGAAATGAGCTAAGGATTTTGAGAAAGACATTGGTTTTTGCAGGTAATCCATGGTGTTCTGTTTGTACAAACTGTTTTGAGAAATGTGTTTACCGTTTTGCAAATGTTGAGAATGATTCGAGAAATGCACCGAAGCGACTGAGAAAATCTGTAAAATATCTTTATTGATCTTGTAACAGCACTTTCATACTAAGCAGCATTGTATTCTGCATGGACTAACAAACTATGAAACTGCTTTTTGTCATTTGGATGATCATGAAACTGACTTTGTGGGCATCTTCTGCATGCCAGTTTTTTTATTCTCTAACGTCACTCTTTGTTTTGCCTTTTCCAGTGATACTAATCTTGCCAGCAGCAGATAAACTTTGCATGACAGAAGTTCAAGGTCCAACACCACTCATGCATCTTTCTCCAGATCGTACCTCAAGGTGTTGTCTCTGTCTCAGCTTGTTTTTGGATATTTTTACTCAAGTCTTTCTTTGTTATTTGCAAACATTTAAATTGCTTCAGATTTGTCCATTTTGGTAGCATGTGTCTTCATCCCCTTCCAGGGTGGGGAGACACCTTTGGCCGGTGAACCAAGACGTTTGGAGAAGGAGTGTTCCCGACTGGAGCGGGATGTGGAAGAAGGTTCCCGCAGGTTGGCCATGGCCCACAACGAGATCCGGCATTTGAAAGATGAACTGGAGTCTGCTCACTTTACCCAGAAAACATATGGTAAAACATATTAGTCAGTCACTTACAGAGTGGTAAAAATAGTCTGTTACAGATTACTTGTCTGTGTTTTTTGGTAACACCCAAATGTTTCCAATCAAATAAATTAAATAAATATAATGTTAGACAAAAATATATATACATATATATATATATAGTATTAAAAAACAAGATCATCCCACTTCCCCATGCTGGAGATTTTAGTTTAACAGTAACAATAAATAAAGACCCAAAGTAAAATACTTCTATTGATATTGGTTTACTTATAATAATAATACTTACATTTGTGGGAACACTTACAAGTAAAACAAGTAACTGTAACTTTGGTATCAAATAATTACAATAATAGATTATTCTTGGTTTCTTTTCAGAGGGCCATCTGTAATAACTCACATTAAGATTATAATTAGAGTAACTAATAAGTAATGGTTATCATAAAATTATAAATGAATGCTAAATCAGAGAAGCTAAAGAAGTAATAAATGTGATTTTGATATTGAACTTGAAATGGTGTAAAACGTGTAACTGCAATTAAAGATCACTGATATGTTGGAGGTAGATGGTAGATAAAAGGTTAGGGGAAAAAGGGGAACTAACAGGAGAGCAGGGATGACCAATGCCTTACTTGGAAACAGATTGTTGAACAACTTAAACTTTTCAAAGACAAGGTTGTGCAGGCAACGGACGTAGGAGGACCGCTGAGCAACCCTGAGACATTAGCACAGACATCAAGACATAATGTCTCTAAGACAAAGATGGATATGAGATCTATCCAAGTGGACAGCCAATGAAACAGACACAGTAACAGTGCTAGCCAATGCAAACTCACCAAAAGGGTGGATAAACCCTATAAAAGGTGGGTCCAACAGAGGAACCTTTGGTTGGATCTTTCAGGCAGCTTCAAGCCAAGATCGAGATGGACAAAAAAAACTCTGCAGCTGAAGAAGAGCTGGGGCCACAGAGCCGAAGACTGTCCTGCACATGGGGACCAACCCGTCAGCTCGCAACATGTGGCTTCAAATCGCACTTCTCTCATCAGCTGGGTTCAGACCCCAAAGACAAAGATGAAGACCAAGGCAAAGATGAAGATAAAGGCAAAGACGAAGAACTGGTGCCTTCCTTCCATGATGTCAGCTCGCCTACATCTCAACCGACCAGAAAGATCGTGAGACAAGATGAACTGAGCTTCAGAGCCGCAAGACAAGAAGCTGAGGAACGCTACACATATGAGGAAGTCACCCTAAGACCTGAGACCTACTGCTCTAATTCGGTACTCTTTCTGCCAGCACCCAAGTCCAGAGACGCCCAAGTCACCATCCATGCAGAGACGAAAGCTCATCAGACCTACAGAGATCCGGCCTTCGACGATCAACCTCCTCCTCCTCCTGCTGCAACACCTTCTTCATCATCAGGCCAGTTCTGGGGTTCGAAACGCCAAACTCCATCCATCTCTCTCAAAGGTTTCCTTTTTAGTTCTCAGTGTCAGCATTAGGGAAAGATAGGCTAAATGATTGATTTTACTTATTTGATTATTTTTGCTGATTAATTAAGCTGTACTGACCCTTGCAAAATTGCCTTACTAATAAGATCTTTAGCATAAAGAAAATCTAAAAGATTTTGTGGACATTCAATTAATGAGTCACCTCAGAGTTCTTTGATGGTTGAAAAATAGCTATGATATTTGATTCTGGGGAGGAAAAGGTGTAAAATATTTTATAGGTTGCTTTTAGCCCAAAACTATATATAAAACAACATCCTTGGGACTCGACCTGAGTCACTAAAACCAACCTGGTTCAGTAACAAGTGCAAGCTGTAATAAAGAGAAAGAGTGACTGTTAACAGGTGTGCTCTGTGAAACTAGTTGGCTGCAGGCTGCTCAGTCTGGCTAGTTCATAGGGGGAAGAAGGGCGGGGCATCTGGGGGGGGGGGGGGGGGGGGGGGAGGAGTGTTGTGCAGCAACAACTATATATTATATGTATATATATAGTTGTTGCTGCACAATAGTCTCTGGGTGTTTTGTAGTGATGGTGAGATGAAGCCTCATGAGGCATTGAACCACTTGAGCCAACTGGTTCGAGAAAGGGTTCATTTCTTGAGGCTTCATGTGCACACGAAACCACCTACTGGCCAGGTGTATAATCACAGCCAGCTGTATCTTAACATGTGTGATGCATTGAATTTTTGTCTATTATGGCTCTTGGGAATGACGTCACAAAAGGTGTAGGACGAAATCATTTGTCTACATAAATTATGTATACACATATGTGTATAATAAAATATTGTTTGAATGTATTCTCTGTGTGTAATTATTCCCAAAATAGTAGTGTCATGTGATATGGCATGTTGTGTAATAATGTTTTTCTGTGACTCTAGAAAAATGGCATGGGCTTAATCAGGCAGAGGACAGTGAAAGTGCTTGTGGAACTAGGGAGGGGGTAGTGAATAGGCTAATGCTTGTGTAACTTAGACTTAATAAAAATGCATGAAATGCAATTTCTCCACAGTTTTTGGTTTCAAACGATTTCTCTTTTTTGACACTACATGGATGAGGTGTTATTATTGTACCCCAACTCCTTGGAGCACAATAAACACCTCACCTTTACAGAAAATAAGAAACAGTGAAAAATACAGTTCCTCATAAGCAAACATAATGCATCTGCAAATGTTCAGTTCACCTTACCTTGTTAGGGCTTATCAAATCAAAATGTTCCCACATAGGGGAAATCCTCCTCTTTCTCGCCGGCTCCATCCTACTCCTATCCTGTCCTGTGCTCCTAAATCTCCTACCTACCTACCTACCTACACTCTCCAAACACCAAACCAACTGTCTCAAACTAAATAACCACTATCCAAACTCTGCTATCCAAACTATCAAAACTCTATCCACTCTCTCAACTGACCGCAACTCGCCTACAACAACCCACATTTTGAATGGAGCCTGTGGGGTTTCTAAAGCTGTCAAACCCCGCGCCAAACTCTGAGCCACTTCCCGAAACAGTCACGTGGTACAGCCGGGCAGCGAGGCTTCGGACGTCATCGTTTTCGGCTCCTCCCCTAAATGAAGCAAGCTTCGATACGCGCTTTACGGAAATTCCCCCTCCATTACTCGACACACGCCTCGAAGCCTCGGCACATCACGTAACATCACTAGTGTTTTGTGACTTCCTGGATGAGTTGTTGATGCACTCAGAGTATTTTTGGTAAGCTGTACAAGTGGCTTTGTTACCCTTCCCAGGCAAAAACTTTTTTACTAGAATTTCTTTAGATTGTTTTTCATTTTTTTAGATAACATTAGGTGTCCCAAAATTAGTGTTAATCCATGATTTAACTGGGAAGAAATTACGTTTTTACAAAAGCCCAGGTTGGTTTGAGTAGCTTTGTTTCCTGAAAACTACCGTCTTGTATTTAATTAGATTATTGTCTGAAGTAAAACTTTCATGTTCTGAAAATCTGTGGAAAAAAAGAACAGAGGAAATCTTAAGATTTCTCATAGCTGATCCTAAGACTATGAATTGAAACGATTGTTTTCACGGCTCTTTTTGCCAGCCACTGTTTTAAGAAGAAAACAGTGGCTGTAAGTGTAATATTACATTTAAATGTAATATTTCTGCTTTCTGTGTTTCAGAGCCTGAGCTGCAGTCAGCACAGGAGGAGGTGAAGCAGCTCAGGAAGGAAGTAGGAAAACTAAAAGAATATGGTAAGCCATTATTCCCGGTTGTGTTTTAACTAACAATGTTATTTGCACAGTTAAACATGAACTAAAAAAAAAAACCAAACATACCACAACATGTACAAAAACTGACCAGCTTAACCTCAGTGATTTGAAGGAAGCATAATTTGCTCCAGTATTTCCTGGCAGAGATCTGTGCCGACTTTAATTGTGATAAAACCAACATTAGCAGATGACTTGACTCCCCAAATCATTACCAAGGGTGGAATTTCTTATCTTAAAAATCTCCCCATTACTCTTGAATGGCCTTTGTTGTACGATTGCTTCATTCAGCTTTAGTTTAAAATTTTTTGGACAGCACATAGTGTCACAATGTAACTGTTTCCCTGGAGGCCTTGCATTTTAATAGAAAGGTTATATAAAAGTAAGACCAGCGCCAGTTAGGCTTACAAGCAAATAAAACCCATTTCATTTCATAAAAAGGGACTCTAGAGCCAAAAAAAGACCCCCTGGAGGGGTTAAAAAAAA